>NC_057805.1:229387623-229687623 GCF_018294505.1 Triticum aestivum
TAGGTGGGCTAACTAGTGGGCTGTGAAGAGGGGTTGGGCTGAGAGGAAAGAGGGGGAATGCAGTCCGGCAATGGTTTTCGGAGACTGAAAACGTCCGACGTTTAAACCGACTATATTGCGGCTGTATGTATAACGGTTGGGCTATCAAATGAACTCCGAATGCGACGAAACTTGACAGGCGGTCTACCTACACTATAATAAGACCGCCCGCCGACTTTCATCCCATTCCGAGAACATTTTCGGGCCACTTATAAAATAATATTTTGGAGGTGCCGGGGCGCGTGCGAGTGTGTCGGAGCTCAGAACGGACAACGGAGAGAACTGGGAGGACCCAGACGGATGCAAGTTTGAAAAACATGCAGATGATGACATGGGAAAATGCAACACGCAGGCACATGACATGGCAACAACGACGAATTACTGGAAGACACCTGGCGCATCGAATCCGGGGCGTTACATACATACTCGGCAATATCCGTTTTCATACCAGTCCACCAGAAACGGTCCTTCAAATCCAAATACATCTTGGTGTTTCCGGGGTGTATCGAGTATGGCGAGTCATGAGCTTCCTGAAGTATCAACTTCCTGATCTCTGTGTTGTTGGGCACATAAACACGGTCCTCAAACCATAAGGTGTCGTCCTCATCCTCACGAGAACCTTTGGCCTTTCCTTTGCTCATTCTCTCCTTTATCTCTGCAATCTCTTTTTCATCCTTCTGAGCTTCTTGAATCTTTCCCAACAATGTAGACTGAACTTCCATTGCTGCAACAAAACCTCTAGGAACAATCGCCAAACGAAGTTCCCTGAGATCCTCGGCTAACTCCTTTGGCAATCCTTCGGTTACGATGGTATTAGCATAACTCTTTCGGCTCAAAGCGTCTGCTACGATATTGGCCTTGCCTGGATGATAGTGCAGCTTCATGTCATAATCCTTTATAAGCTCCTACCATCTTCTCTGCCTGAGGTTCAGCTCCTTCTGTGTTAAAATGTACTTCAAACTCTTATGATCCGTGTACACATCACAACGGTTTTCGATAAGGTAATGTCTCCAAGTCTTGAGTGCATGCACTACGGCTTCTAACTCCAAATAATGCGTAGCATAGTTCAACTCATGCGGTCGAAGCTGTCGAGATGCATACGAAACAACTCTTCCATCTTGCATAAGTACACCTCCAAGTCCTAAGCGCGAAGCATCGCAATACACTTGGAAGTCCTTGCGTATATCCGGCAGAATCAACACTAGGGTTGTAGTCAAACGTTTCTTCAACTCCTGAAATCTTGCCTCACATTCTTCCCTCCATTGGAATTTGGTATCCTTCTTCAATAACTCCGTCATGGGTTTCGCAATCTTGGAAAAATTCTCAATGTATCTCCGATAGTATCCCGCAAGTCCAAGAAAACTGCGGATCTCGCTAACTGAAGTGGGTGCCAACCACTCAGTGACTGACTGAACCTTGGTGGGATCTACTGCTATACCTTCTACCGAATCTTCAACTGGTGATATCCCGATCGCAGATCGATCTTCGAAAACACTTTAGCTCCTTGCAGCTGGTCAAACAAATCATTGATCATCGGCAATGGGTACTTGTTCTTGATCGTTACTTCATTCAATGCACGATAATCAACAACCATTCTTAACAATCCATCCTTCTCCTCAACCAAGAGCACTGGAGCTACTCATGGTGATGAACTTCGTCGAGTGTAACCTTTCTCCAACAACTCCTTAATCTGCTTCTTAATCTCCTCCAAATCATTTGCGGGCATCCGGTATGGTCTCTTTGATATTGGCCCGGTGCCTGGCAATAGCTCTATCAAAAACTCAATATCTCGATCTGGTGGCATGCCTGGTAACTCCTCTGGAAATACATCTGGGTAATCCTTCACTACAGGCACTTCCTCCTGAACAACTCCCGTGAGAGAATTTACTTGGCCCCTCCTAGGCACATGCCTAGATACATACTTGATCCTTTTTCCCTCCGGGGTAGTGAGCAAAATTGACTTACTCGCGCAATCGATGTTTCCCCCATACTTCGACATCCAGTCCATGCCTAATATCACATCCAATCCTTGTGACTCCATAATTATTAGGTCTGATGGGAAAACATGGCTACCAATGCTTAAGCGTATCCGGTCGCACCATCGGCTGGCCATATACTCTGCTCATGGTGAACTTACTAACATGGGTGTCCTAAGGGCTTGGTTTGGCAACTTAAACTTGTCACAAATCCCCTTGATATGTATGAATGCGATGCACCAGTATCGAAAAGAACAAGAGCGGTAAAAGACTTAACCGAAAACTTACCGATAAGTGCGTCTGGCTGCTCTGCAACCTCCTCCACGTTAACGTGGTTCACTTGTCCTTTGTTGAATGGATTGGGCTTCTTCCCAGCGCCCCCATTATCGTTTCCATTCTTCGCTTCAGGGCACTCTGTGGCATAGTGTCCAGTCTTTCCGCACTTGAAACAAGTAATGTGACTTAGGTCCCTCTTGGCGGGTGTGGCTGGAGTGGAGCGGTTCTGATTGTTGCTTGCTTCGTTCCCATTCCCATTCTTGGGGCCACTGTGATTATGCGAACTTCCTCCATTGTGGGTATGGCCTCCATGGTTATGGGTAAATCCTCCCGAGTTCGGGGTTAAACGAGGCTTCTGCTGAGCTCCTGTGGTGTACCTTCCTTGTCCATACTTCCTCTTGCGGCTCTCAATCTGCTGCTGCTTCCCTTCCATCATAAGAGCCTTGTCTACCAACTCCTGGTAGTTAGCAAATGTTGCCACCATCAACTGCATACAAATCTCATCGTTCAGCCCTTCCATAAACTTCTCCTACTTCGCAGCATCTGTGGCCACATCATCAGGGGCATAACAAGATAGCTTACTAAACTCCTCTACGTACTGAGCCATAGTACGATTTCCCTGGCGCAAGTTGCGAAACTCATGCTTCTTCATGCTCATAGCTCCAGTTGAGACATGGGCTGTGCGGAATGCTTGCTGAAACTGATCCCAAGTGATATTGGCTATAGGGAAAGTGGCTGTGTAATTTCTCCCACCATGATGCTATGGGTCCATCCAATTGGTGTGCAGCAAAACGCGCCTTCTCAGCATCTATGCATCCTGCGGTGGTCAACTCCCTTCCAATCTTGCATAGCCAGTCATCAGCAACTATTGGCTCAGTGCTACTGGAAAACACCGGCGGCTGGAACCTCAGAAAAAGGGCTAAGTTGTCAACTGGTGGTGGTGGCGGAGGGTTGTTGTTGTTGCTGTTGTTGCCTTGGTTCTGGACTAATATCTTCATCAAGGCATTCTGCTGCTGAATCAACTGGGTGATCTCCGGTGGGAAGACAAATCCGGTGTCACATCTCGGAGGCATCTGATGGGTTTAGAGGGGAGAGATTAGAATAGAAATGAGGTCTAGTGAGAAAACACTACCCATATGCACATGAGACAAACACACATCATATCATATCACTCAATCAATCAAGCAAGGGCATACAATCGGTCTAGAACTAACATTACAGCGCTCGGACTATACTATATACATGGGAAAAGGCTGCTAATCATATGGTGGTCATCTAGAAATTTTGATTGGTGGAAGACTCCATGATATCTGCTCCAGCTTCGTCTTCATAGTCATCATCACTGCTGTCGGGGTCGGAGTCGGTGTCGTCGATGATGATGTAGTTCTCCAGACAAGTGGAATCGTCGTCTTCTCCTCCTGGCGCGGGGTCTCCCATGAAAACTCCGGTCTTCTTTATCAGGTCGTCATTCTTCTCCAATAGTATTGTGATTTCCTCCTCATATCCATCGCGTGTAGACTTGAGTTCCTCTTCTAGCTCGGTGATCCTAGTCATCGCCTTCTTCAAATCTATCATGCTTGCGCACATCTGATTCTCCTGGCATCGAATGTGCTGGTTTAACTCTTGGATGAAAGCTGCAATGGACCTGTCCTTCCTGGTGCTGATCATCTCCCATTGCTCGTCTCGGCGCCCACATATCTGGTAGATAGTATCCTTGAGATCCTTGTGGTAAACTTCGCCGATGCGTCCCATGGCGATCTGGGCTGCCATGCTCTTTCCTAGACTCCAGGTTGGTGCATCAAAGGAAAACTCTATGGGCTCCGTAACTGGCGTGGATGTCCTTCCTGGAATTTGAACTCGAATCATCCAGCGCTCCTCTTCTGGTAAAGTGGCGGTGTAAGTCCCGGTGCAGATTGGTATTTCGATGTTCAGATACCTAGTGACTTCCTTCAAGTGTCATCCAAAGGGTGTGTCCTCATCCGGTTGTGCAAACTTGTTCCTCGAGTCCGCCATCCTAAAGAGTAGAAAATGGAGAGGAGTCAGAAATGAGTAGAGAAGAGTGACCTATGGCTTATCTTAGTGGTCGTGTCCTACACTCAGCGTGTACTCTGATACCATCTTGTAGCGACCCGACCTCAGACAGTCAAGTCTATGTGCTTCAGTGTCATACATGGATCGGTAATGCTGACACACACACAGTACTCAAAGGACTTATAACAGAGTAGCAATCACACACTTATTACATCGAATGTCTCCAAAGAGAACTTATTACAATAAATATGGCTTAAGGCCATCTAAAAACGATAACAGCGGAAGGCTTGGAAGATAAAGTGAGTCCATCAACTCCAACGGCATGGCTGAGATGCACAACAACGACCTATCGCACCTTTACTCGTCGTTTGAAAAGTCTGCAACATAATACGTTGCAGCCCAAAAACGGGTGAGCACATGGAATATGCTGGCAATATAACACAGTAGAGCAAGAACAGAAATAATGCTATCACTATATGCATATTTGGCTGGTGGAAAGGCTCTATGGTTATATTGTTTTGTGAAAAGCCAATTTTTACCTACATCAAAGGAATATATTTTTATTTAACTATCATGGTAGTTGAAACATCACTGATAAGGTTCCTCCAACTCAATCCCAATTAAAGTAATTATCAACCCAACATATTGAATTTGAGTGATGAGATGCATATGATAATCCAAGTACTAGATACTCAAGATGTCCATAACCGGGGACACGGCTAACCATGATTAGTTTGTACACTCTGCAGAGGTTTGCGCACTTTTCCCCATAAGACTCTATCTCCTCCATTGGATTTCTCGCACTTCATGGTGTTTGAGAAACGGATGACAGAGACAAAGTCTTTCAGAAGCATTAACTCTAACCCCGGGTAGACAGTACCAACCTACATCCCTCTACATCTGCTAGTCTACCACTGGAAGAGGTCACGCAACTTACTCAACTATGCTTGAGCCCATAATAGCTTGTGGCTGCACACGAAAGTTTTTAGCATGAAATATCTCAGATCCCTTTGAGCCTGGGTGGCGGATCGTAGGATTGTCACACGGGTACTCCCGGATATCCTAGGACAACACTGGATTCTCCAGGTGCCCAAACAAGCAATCCACCCAGATGTGTATTAAATTTGCCACCTTAAGTTGAACCATTAAATAATCATCTCACATATGTCATGGATTCACTCACCCAAACCACGTCTACGAGCATAGCATAGCAGTATAAGCATACCATAGAAGTAACTCCCAAGGGTTTAATAATAAACATGGCAATAGGTTCTACCTCATCAACTACTTCGTAATACCCACAAGTTAATCACATCCTAACCATGTAGTGTTTGAGGATTCAAGCTAATGCATAAAACCTGGGTATTAAAGGGATATGATCAAAGTGTTACTTGCCTTGCTGATGATCCGCAAAACCTAGAGACTCGTAGTAGCACGCTTCGCACTTCGGAATTCTATCGCAAAGAAACAATAGCATACATAAGCAATCAAGCAAATATGCACGGGTAAATCTCAAGTAAGAAGATCTAACCAGAAAGTTCAACTGAAGAACTCCGGTTGGAAAAAAGAATCAAATCAAACAGAGCAACGAAACTCAAACTGCAAAAGAAACAAGATCCGATTACTAATATGGACTAAAGTCAAACTTTACAGTACCAAAATCTTGTTCAAGTTGGTGAAACAGAAAGAGGGCTTCGAAACGAAGATCTAGGCGCTTGAATCGCCTGATTCCGTTAAACGAGCGAGAAGTTATACTAGAACGAAAATCGGGTCAGAAATCGCGATTGAAAATAATCGCGGAAAACACTGGAAAAAGAAAAACTGACGAACAGGCTAAAGAACGAACGTTCGCTGTCTGTGACTAACGGGTGAACGCCGTTCGTTAAAACGAACGTACGGATGAACGTCCACAAAATAACTAAACCGAAAAAACTGAACGAACCGATAAAAAAGTAGATCTAGGGTTCGAAATAAACCGAACGGTTTCTAAAAAACCAGCGGCTACCTCGGCAAACACGTCGGCGGCGGCGGAAACTCCGGCGGCGGGGCGGCAAGGAGGCGGCGCGGCACAGCGGCTCTGGCGGCGGCTAGCGGCGGCGGCGGCTAGGGTTTGCGGGCGCGGCGCTGGTGGGCTGGGGCGGCGGCTCGGGCGGCTTATAAGAGGGGCCGGCCTGGTGAGTCCCGGCAGGGTACGGCCCGGAGTCGGTTGCGTTTTATTAACGTGTCGCGGAAAAAGGAAGAAAAAAAATACTAAACGGACTCCAAAAATCCTAAAATAAATTTTCCTAATGCAATTTTGAAAAACGCGTATTTTTCCTAATTCAAATAAAATAGCAATAAAATCCAATAAAAATGTTTATTTTTTAAATATTTTTCCTCCAATATTTCATTATTTTGGGGAAGTCATATTATCCCCTCTCATATATTTTGATATGAAATATTTTCGGAGAGAAAAATAATAAAAACCAAAGTGATCCTTGTTTTGATATTTGAGAAAATTCAAATATGAAAACGGTGAAATCCCCAACTCTCTCCGAGGGTCCTTGAGTTGCTTAGAATTTCGAGGATCGCGAAACGAAATGCAATAAAAATATGATATGCATGTATGGCCTATGTATAACATTCCAAATTCAAAATTTTGGATGTTACACGTAAGCTCAATGGGAAATTAAACAATCTATTGGATAAAGAGTTACTCTCATTATAGGGTGGGAACGGGTGATCAATCCGCTGTTCCTCCTTTTGTTCTTTCCTCTCCTCCTCATCTTTGTCATCTAATAATCTCAGAGTGTCATCAATTTCTGCTTCCATAGTTTCCTGCCAAATATTAACCTCTTATTGGACAGCGAATACTTTCTCAATAAATGCATCAATATCAGCATTGTATTTATAATCCTCATAGCAATATTTTAGTATAGCAAAATTTCCAGGTCTATAAACAACATCATTAAAATCCTCATACTTTTAAAACAAAGATTCACTTTCATAAGCACCCTTAAAAGCAACAAATTATTCTATTCGTACCACATCATTGTAATGATATCTACCATTAGCATAAGAAGCCAAGGTTTCATTATCATTAAATTCACATGAAAAGGGAAGGTGTAGACCCTTCATCTTAGAGAAACAAGTATAATGATATCTCAAGAATGAATCCCAAGCATACCATTGTAAATAATTTATTTGATCCCATAAGAGTTTCCATTTTTGAGTCAAGTGATAATCCCTAAAGTATTCCCATTGATCAAACATGTGTCCCATTAACAAGTTGAACGGGGTTTTGTCAGGATTATCAAAGTAGTGTTTAATATTTTTCACATAACAAGTATCGAGGGTTTTAGGAGGTTCCCATCTCCATGAGTAGCAAGTAGAACTTTTTTTGGTATTTCATGTTCCATATACATAACTAAAGATATAAAATAGCTTAGAGTAGAAAGTAAAATCTACTTAGTGATAAAGCAAACAAGCACACACGAAAATATTCACCCCACGCTATTGCTCCTTGGCAACGACGCTAGAAAAAGGTATTGATAACCCAAAAGTATAGGGGACCTATTGTACATTTTTGATAAATAAAAGTGTCGAACCCAATGAATAGCTAAAGGTAGGATTTTTAGTCTCGTCAAGTTCTATCAACCACCGATACAACTGTACGCACACTTAACGTTCACTTAACCTATAACAAATATGAAACTATTTTTGGGTGACGGGATAGGTTTGCAAGGATAAAACTAGATTTACTTAGCAACAATAAAACTACGAGTAATTTTCAAGATAATAAAAGTTAGTTGTTTAGTACAAAGCTTTTTTAACACAAGAAAGTAATTTGTCCCTAGGCAATCGATAACTAGACCGGTAATCAATATTATAGTTTTAAATGAGGGAGAGTCATGAGCTAACATACTTTCTATACTTGGATCATATGCACTGATGATTGGAACTCTAGCAAGCATCCACAACTACCAAAGATCATTAAGGTAAAACACCACCATAGCATTAAGTATCAAGTCCTCTTTACTCCCATACGCAACAACCCCCTTACTCGCATATAAGCTTCTGTCACTCTCGCCACCCACTATAAGAGAACGTATTCCAACAGCCTACAGCGGGGATCCCACATGCTTGCGAGACATGGAGGGCACCATAGGACAGCACCAAAATAAAACATACAACTCAAACAAATCACGATCATCAATAACCCATAGGAAAAAATGAATCTACTCAAAAATCATAGGATGGCAACACATCATTGGATAATAATACGTAGCATTAAGCACCATGCTTAAGTATAGTGGGGAGAATAGGTGTTACACCGCTGCATAGAGGGGGAGAGAGTTGGTGATGACAGCAACGAAGTTGTTGGTGTAGATTGCCGTCACGATGATGGGTATGGTGGTGTGTGATGTGTTTAAATCGCGAATGCAAAACTTCAATGGGCCACCAACTACATTACAAACCGAACACCGTACCCGACTCCAAGCCTGGCTCAATACGTACGATGTCGGTTTCCCAACTTCGACGCGGTGGCGAGGGGGGGGTGGTCGTCCCACGCATCCGCTCAAACATTATTTGGTATAGCATCGGACATATCTATACCCCTATATAGTGTGCGAATAACTTTGAAAGTTGGTCGTTGGATGAAGTCAATCCGATGGTACAGAGATGGCAAATCCGAGCACTACTAGCCATTGGATATCATCTACATTCCACCAGATTCTGCCACATGTACAATCTAGAAGATTCCATGGGTGAACTTAAGCATAATGCAGAAACCTTAAAACGCAAGCACTTCTCCTTTGTTCTAGAATCTTCCATATCTTAATTGCCCAAACTTTTTTTCTAAATGAATTGTCACCTTTTGTTTTTACTTTATGCTTTACAATGCACAAATCCATGAATCTTAAAATAGATTTTTTTATAAAACTAATTGATTTTGGATGAGATGAACTATAAGAATTAAACGAACATCTATATCATGCATATATGACTCAAAGCTTACATGCTATAGTGTGGTATTTATTCATAATTTGGTTACCAAATATCATGCATGCAATGCACGTGTACCTTACTAGTATCAATAGAAAACCATCATGGTCAAACCCTTCTCATTTTTGGGTCAAAAGGATAGATTGTGTGCCCCCCAATTCTCGGTAAAGGATAGTATATATACCTCAGGGAGCCCACAGATATGTGTCGCGTCTATAAGCCGCACAAGGGAGACATGCTCAAGAAGAACACCCTGCCCCCTCTGAGGGAGTCCTGGACTAACGGGTCCTCGGGCGTCCGGTCTGTTGGACATGGGCCGGACTAATGGGCTGTGAAGATACAAGACCGAAGACTCTCTTCCGTGTCCGGATGGGACTCTCCTTGGCGTGGAAGGCAAGCTTGGCGGCCAAATATGAAGATTCCTTTCTTTGTAATCGACTTTGTACAACCCTAGTCCCCTCCGGTATCTATAAAATCGGAGGGCTTAGTCCGGAAAGATAGATAGTCATACAGGCTAGACTTCTAGGGTTTTAGCCATTAACGATCTCGTGGTAGATCAACTCTTGTAATACTCATATTCATCAAGATCAATCAAGCAGGAAGTAGGGTATTACCTCCATAGAGAGGGCCCGAACCTGGGTAAACATTGTGTCCCACGTCTCCTGTTACCATCCACCTTAGACGCATAGTTCGGGACCACCTACCCGAGATACGCCGGTTTTGACACCGACACCCTATACCATGCTTGCGACCTGAAAAAGGTTTATATAATCGCCATGATAGGTCAAGTCAATCATTATTTAATTTTTTAGAGCAAAAAATAACCCATAAAAACAAAGTAGGTTTATATAATCGCCATGACAGGTCAAGTCAATCATTCTTTAATTTTTTAGAGAAAAAAATAACCCATAAAAACATAGTCTACAAATTAGCAAAACAAGGATCCCAAGGTTTATGTAATTGCCATGATAGGTCACTATAGAGATATATTATATCTCTATAATGGCCATGTCATGGCATTTAAATGAAGCTTGAAATATGAAACTTCCCACCGGGTCACCCATCCTTGGACTACTCCAGCCCGAGCACACTTAACTTCTGCATTCGACTAGGCTAGCGGATGGGAATCCCCCCTTGCTGATAGGAATTGCCTCCTTGCCATTAAGGCGTTTCAAGCTGGTCACCCTATGGGACCTACTCCCTCCTATCACACACATTTGTGCTTTTAGAAACTGTGTGGGATATTTACATGGGCGGTGTGTCGCTGCTAGCTTTCAATGAGCATTGACACTGGTAGTGGGAAAGCGATGGGAGAAGAGGCGGGAAACCGACGAGAAGAGTGGCGAGAAACAATAGCCTGTTTAGAAAACGTAGTAGAGAAGGAAGCATGAGCTAGCACGACACATGCGCACAGTGCTTACCCATGTAGTGCATGTGCTGTCGAAAGGGCTGAGGGTTGCCGTTCGATCTGGGAGCATCCAACGGTGCACACGTACGATCCGTGGGGTTTGGGTTCTGGGCAATCAGAATGCACGAATTAGATCGTGTGTGCAGCAGGGGGGAGGGGGGCATCGGCCACGGTTTGGTAGGCAGACGACTTTCGTGAGTGAACCATGTGTTATTTGGAAACATTTCGTGAGAAGAATCTTGGTTTTTTAAATCTCTATAAATCCGAAACTCACCCAAAAATTGTGAAACCTGGCATGGTATCACGACATGGCACATATATGTCGAGGAATTTTTTTTGTCCATTTTGGCGCAAGTTTTATTACAAGCCTCTTACAAACCGGAGCTTCTCTCAAATAAGCCTCGTGGTTCCGATAGGGAAACGTGTCCCCCTTGTGGGCGAAACGTAATCACTGCCTCTTTTCACCTTGTATTTTCTTCTATGGGCAACATGGAACGACAGGATATCCGTGCTGAAATTTAAACTTATTCAGGGTTCGTTTGGCCTTTTTATTCACTAATTGAGTTTCCTAGGCATTTAATGTCCATAATTCAAATTTGAACTTCAAATACATGCTCCAGTTCACCAAATTGGCTAGAAAATTTATACATGTCTCCTCGGGTGCATGTTTAGGTCCCATGCCAGGAATGGTAATGAATTACAACCATACCGGCGTCATGGCTCGTCCTCAAACATTTGGAATCTCGGAGTTTAAATCCCCGTAAATCCTAAACTCACCAGAAAGTCATCAAAGGTGGCATGGTGTCACATCATGGCACATATATGTCGTGGTAAAAACATTGTCCAATTTGGGCCAAGCTTTATTACAAACCTGTTACAAACCGGAGCTTCTCTCAAAGAAGTCTCTTGGTTCTGATAGGGAAACGTGTTCCCCTTGTGGGCGAAACATAATCACTGCCTCTTTTCGCCTTGTATTTTCTTCTACGGGCAACATGGAACGATAGGATATCCGTGCTGAATTTAAACTTATTTAGAGTTCGTTTGGCCTTTTTATACACTAATTGAGTTTACTAGGCATTTAATGTCCATAATCCAAATCCGAACTACAAATACATGCTCCAGTTCACCAAAATGGCTAGAAAAATTATACATGTGTCCTTGGGTGCATGTTTAGGTCCCATGCCAGGATTAGGAATGAATGACAACCGTACCGGCATCCTGGGTCCTCCTCAAACATTTCGAATATCGGTTTTTAAATCCCCATAAATCGAAAAGTCACCAGAAAGCTGTAGCGACCCGGCCTCAGACGGTCAAGTCTCTGTGCTTAAGTGTCATCCCTCGATCGGTATGCTGACACACAAAGTACTCGAGGATTTAGAACATAGGTAAATCACATGTATAAATTAACGTAAATACTATTACCTCAATCCAAATAGTGGAAGTAACAACAAGGTTGTGGATTCCCATCAACACCAACGGCAAAGTTGAGTGTAGAAATCGTAACCCTAACGTATCACTTACTCGTCGTAAGAAACCTCCAACATGAGACGTTGCAGCCACAAAGGGTTAGTACATTGAATGTACTGGCAAATTCACACCATAGGATAATGATGAATAATGGCTATCACTACATGCATATTTGGCTGGTGGAAAAGCTCTAAGTTTATTTTTGCATAAAGCCAATTTTTCCCTACCTCAAAGGAATATATTTTATTTATCTACAAAGTTTGTTGAAAACATTGAGAAGGTTCCTCCAACTCAATCCCAATTAAAATATGAATAACCCAACAATCTTATTAATTAAAGTGATGAGATCAACATGATAATCCAAGAACCAGATACTCAAGATGTCCATAACCGGGGACACGGCTAACCATGATTAGTTTATACACTCTACAAAGGTTTGCGCACTTTTCCCCACAAGACTCGATCTCCTCCGTTGGATTTCTCGCACTTCATGGTGTTTGAGAAACGGATGACCGAGACACAGCCTTTCAGAAGCATTAACTCTAACCCCGGGTAGACAGTACCAACCTACATCCCCCTACATCTGCTAGCCTACCACTAGAAGAGGTCATGCAACATACTCAACTATGCTAGAGCCCATAATAGCTTGTGGCTGCACACGGATGTTTCTAGCATGAATAATCTTATGATCCCGTTGAGTCTTGGTGGCATTCCATAAGGTGATCACACGGGTCCTCCGAGATCCCCTTGGGCAAGCACTGGGTTCTCTAGGTGCCCGGGCAAACCACTGGGTGCTCCAGGGTGCCCCTACCATTCCACCCAGATGTGTATTAAAGTTGCCACCTTAAGTTAACCATTAATTAACAATCTCACATCTGTCATGGATTCACTCACCCAAACCACGTCTACGAGCATAGCATAGCAGTATAAGCATAACGTAGAAGTAACTCCCAAGGTTTGAATGCAGGACAATAGGTTCCACCTCATCAACTACTTCCCAATACCCACATGTTATCAAGTCCTAACCATGCAATGTTTAAGGATTGAAACTAATGCATAAAAAGACGATTCGCACTCATAATTCCTGATAGTTCTACTCATCACACTCAAGTCAATCTATCGTGAGCAAGCAATTGCATACATAAGCACTCAAACAAAAGAATCAAGTAAAAGATCTCGGAAAACTTCAAAAACAAGCAATTAACTCTTGCAACATAAAACAATTTCTAGCAGTACCAAAATTAGATGTATTTGGCCTTATCAGAAAGTTTAGGTCAAGAGCTTCGATTTGCAAAAATAATCAACCAAATCGGAGTTACGAAGCACAAGTTATGATCAAAAGAAGTTTGAATATGAATCTGAACAAATTTCGAAATTTGAAAATTTTAAAAAGTTGATGTGACAGGTTCACTGGATAGGTGAAAACAAGACGAAACTATAGACACTAGTTTTATCTAATTTGGATGAACGAGTAAAAAGTTGTGGCTATTTGAAAAATCAGGGCCAAGCTATTTTACGAAGAAAAATATCTACACTAAAAGAATTCTACATCTAATGTATAAATACAGAGACTAATTGATAATCTAATTATTCTACCGTACTAGTCTACGAAAGTAAAAAAACAAAGATAGATACCTTTATAAGGTAGAGAAAAGACGACTTCGGAGAGAGAATACAACTTCCAGAAGTCCCGCCGGAGAGGACAATTTTTTTTAATGAATCTAGTCAAACCAAAATATTAATTTAACCCGAATTGGATGATTTTTGGAGGCTCTATGGGTCTATATTTATAGGTGGAAAAAAGGCTTAGAGATCAAATGCTAGGCAATGTGGTACTAAACGTGGACGAAAATAAACGAAACATAAAAGAAAAAAAAAGCCTAAACGCCTCGCACGGGCCTAAAGGCCTTGGCCGGCCGCGCGCTGTAGTTTTTTTTAAAACAAAATTCGGCCTAAGTAAAAAAATGAAATGGCTGGCTGGCCCTGGCCCATGTAGGAGAGAAAACAAAATGATGGTGCCCGATGCCACTATGCTGCGCGCAATTTTTTTTATGAAAACAGAAAAGGAAAACTTAATAACGAAAATAAAGTAAAATTTTATATAGGCATATTATATATCAAAAGCTTCAGAAAAAGATTTTCTATAAGATGAACTTTTTTCTAGCATCAAATAAAATCTACAAAAAGTTAAGTAAAACAAAGAGTGCTACTGTTGAAATAAAACACAATAAAAATCATTTTAAAAATACCAAAATGATTTCAAATTTATTTCTCTCCAATTTTTATAATGTGGGGAATCATGTTACCCTATTTTCCGTATATTTTATTTTTGGAGAAAATTAATTTGAATAAAAACCAAATAACTCCCAATAGAAAATAATTTCAAAGGGACTTTAAATTTGATTCTTTTAAACTTCCAACTCATATTTTATATGTTTTGAACAAGTCATTTTATCTTCTCTCATGAAAATCATTGAGTTGCTTAAAGTTTCTGAATTTGAAATATTTTCAAATGGAATTCTAACATTTTCAAAAACCCTTTTTCATTTAATTAAATGGAAGAGGTCATGTCATCTTCTCTCTAGGGTTTTATATTTGAAAATAACTTGAATTCATGGAGATCATAAAAGCAAGATGAAAGTTTTGGGAAAGTCATTTTATTCCCTCTCATTTAACTTTCAAAAAGTTTCAAATTTCACTCAATTTCACGCAAGCAATCATACAATCAATCAAAAGTATCTATTTAATATAACATTCCAAAATTTAGAATTTTGGGATGTTACAAACCTACCACCCTTAAAATGAATCTCGTCCTCGAGATTCGGAGAGGCTAGCAAGAAATGGGTTAGGTTCGCGGGTCTTCTCAAAATCTATCGATCGTCACAGGGGGTCTGTGGTGCTACCACCCTTGGAAGCATTGTTACGGTTCCATCAAAACTCATATACTCCATCCTTATTCTTGACAGTGTCGGTCTTCTCAGATTTTCAGGAAATTCCTTCTCTGGCTCTTCCAGTAGTGGCATGACCCTTACCGCAATTGTTCTGTCCTTTCATCTTGGTAAGGTTCTTCTATGATCGGGTCTGGCGCCAATACTAAACAACTATCGATATCTCATGGTGGTCAACAATTTATGGTTTCTCCGACAGGAAAAAGGGTCTGGGTTGAACCTCACCATATATCCTACGGTTGGCAACAACTGCCTTGTATAAGGGAAAATAGTCATACCATTCTAAGGTTTAAACAAGGTTTTAATATCGCCGTCTCTCTACTATAGGTAAGTCACTCAGATTTACCATCCCATATAGCAAGGAGAATAATAAGAGTAAGTCGGTATGGTGATCAATCCATCCCGCACCCAAATCATTACCTTGTATACATTTTACCGAATCTCGCATTCTAACACTCGGTCATCCGCACAAGCATTGCAGAATTTCTCTTGTCGACGAACCAAGTTCTGAAAAATCCATTGATTCTGCAAGCCAAACAAACATCTATCGTTCCTTCACAACTCTCAGGTTTTGCATAAACTCCTATAAGATCGTCTATCGATAAAATTGTAACTTCTTCGAGGGTTTTTACTTCAGCAAGAGTGTGCTTGCTTCTTGGCAGGTCCTGGGCCTGTGGGTTATGGCCCATCTCATCACTTGTAATCCTTGAACTCATTATCGGGGCAACTGATCATTAATCCAACATCCAGCTTCCCAGCATTCTTGAATCCATCCAATTGTACTGTCTCTCTTCCTTCTATTGGTACCAAACTAAGACGTGATTACTCAGACTCATCATCGAGTTACAATTGCTCCATGTTACCAGCATTCTACCTCCTTTATATCCAATAGTACTTCATCCCTTCATACTCTTGGGGTATCCCATATATCGAGACAAAACTCGTACTTATTATGTCCGAAGTCCACTTCGTGAAATATCATCATCTTTCCCAGGGGTCAAGTGTCCTCACAGGGTACTACCACCCTTGAAATGCACAATTCTTCCATAGACCATATTTCTCATATCCTCAAAAAAGGTCAAAGACTTTCTTCATAGAGTAACAACTCATAAAATCCAAATCAGTACCCACGATACTAACTTTATTGATTCTCAAAGTATTACAATCTCCTGCACTTCCATTTCATGGCTCAACTCAACACCTCACTAATAAAAGAAATGTCCCCGCTACTACTACTATACTTCTCACAGACACAACTAATTATCACAAGTCTCCTTCTCCTTGGGACAATCTCTGGCAAAGTGCCCTGCTTCATTACAATAAAAACATATTACTTCTGACAAATCTCGAGGTTTCCTTGTGATCATATAGCCTCCTTGGGTCCTCGGCTTTCTTTTTGGGCAACTGCTGAAGTAGTGCCCTAACTCCTTGCACCTGAAACAGGTGATATGACTCAGGTCCTTCCTAGAATCCAATCTATTTCTCTTCCTGGACTTTTCCGTTCCAATCAGGGCTTCTATTTCCTATGGGTCATACACTACTTCCTCTGTGGGAATTCTACTAGATCCCCATTCAGACAATTCTGGGAAATGTGTCCTTCTCCACATGAATAGCAGGACATTGTGCAAGGTCTAATTGGTTCTTCTTTAGGTGTGTCTTCCACCTCTTCATCCATCACCGGTTCTCCTAAAATTTTTGTGAGGGCTCCTTTCATTGCTTCCTTCTTCTACTGGATGGTTCTTTGTACGATGGGGTAAATGTGACACTAAGCAGGGTAGTGGGTAGTTCCTTCACACCAGAAACAAGTAATCTGTCTAGTTGGGCATTCTTCAGCTGGGTGACTTTCTTCACAATGAGGGCATTCATCCTTCTGTTCTTTATGGTTGTGTCCTATTTCTCCACAAAGCTTGCATTCACAAATTTTCTTCATATCCTTTCCATAAGGCTTCCATTTCTAGGAAACAACCCATGACTTTAGCAAAGTCAACTTAAATTCTTTCCAAGTGGTTACTCCTTGCCATCCATTAATGGTTCGGTACATCCTCCACCAAGTAGCAGCACCTCTTTCAAAGCACTGAAGAGCATGCTGGGTCATATCCTTTTCGGCTATTATTCTCCATGTGATCATCCATGTTCTGAATCCATCGGTCCGTCTCCAATTGAGACATCGGTCCAGAAAGTATGGGCTCAACTCCATTCATCCTCTATTGGGTCCATGGGTTTTGGGGTAATATAAGAGAGATAGAGAGGGATACACACCATACAAACAAACGTTTTGAAAAGAAAGATTTTATTGTGGCTGTCGGAAAAACATCAAACAAAAATGACAGCTTACAATCGTCACATCTAACGTAGGTATATAACCGGGGTTTGGTCTTCTAAAGGTCAATAAATCTTCAAAGTTGCCAAACTCTTCAAGCCTTGTTCATGTCTCCGTTGGCATCTTCCGATCATGCTTGTCCTTCTCCAGTCCTTTTGCCAGATCATCTCTGTTTACGCGAAGTCTCCCGTGACGGCCTATAAGGGTTGCGTTCCAACATTCTGGGTTTCAACATCCTTGGCATGAACCATGTCCTACTGTCCTTCAGTTCCTGACGAATCTCTGGTATTCCTGAGGTTTTGCTCCTCTAGCTTGGCTACTTTCAGCTTCTGGGTCCTGAGTTCTTCACAAAATACTTCTTTGTCAAAATACGGCTTCATAAAGGTCCACCCTAAACTTCTTGATGTAACACTCCAGATCCTGGTGATACTCCAACTAAGGTTAAAACTTCATCTCTTGCTGATAGGTGCTCCATCAGCCTTCTACCATCCAATCCTTCCATGCATATGCATGCTTAACTCAGCACGGTGATAATAGCATAAGCGGGCCATAACATCATGAATAGCTGTGTTTCTGCCCTTGTCATTACCATGAGCTATCATTCCATAGTTGATATCTCCTCCATTAGGGTTTTCTTGACAAAAACTTTGAGTTCTAATGCTCCATGTTCCGGTCTTTCTCTGACACACCTTGATCTCGGGTATTGACAGCTTCCATAGTCTGCCAAGTTCCATAAGGGTAGCCTTCCTAGGTCATAGAATTCTGGGAATTCTTCGGAGCCTTCAGGTTCTCCTAGTCTTCGGAGTCTTCAACCATTGTAGTTCCAATTATTCCAATGCTCGGTAAAATACTCTTCATTCCGAAGTGGTCTTAGTTGTTTGATATCTAGTACTTCTTGGAGTGGTCTCTTCAGTTGAATCTTCGTGGTCAAAAGGGGAAAAGGGGTATAGTCTCACTAAAAGGGAATATTTGAATTAACTCAGAAGAGAAGAGAGGTAAAAGATCCTTTTGGAAAGGAAAGTTGTGGAAAAAAATCTTTCCTATGGGCTTGAAAGTTTCTAGGGGTCACGTCCTACAGTCAACATGTGCTCTGATACCATCTTGTAGCGACCTGACCTCAGACGGTCAAGTCTCTGTGCTTAAGTGTCATCCCTGGATCGGTATGCTGACACACACAGTACTCGAGGATTTATAACAGAGGTAAATCACATGTATAAATTAACGTAAATACTATTACCTCGATCCAAATAGCGGAAGTAACAACAAGGTTGTGGATTCCCATCAACACCAACGACAAAGTTGAGTGTAGAAATCATAACCGTAACGTATCACTTACTCGTCGTATGAAACCTGCAACATGAGATGTTGCAGCCACAAAGGGTCAGTACATTGAATGTACTGGCAAATTCACACCATAGGATAATGATGAATAATGGCTATCACTACATGCATATTTGGCTGGTCGAAAAGCTCTAAGTTTATTTTTGCATAAAGCCAATTTTTCCCTACCTCAAAGGAATATATTTTATTTATCTACAAAGTTTGTTGAAAACATTGAGAAGGTTCCTCCAACTCAATCCCAATTAAAATATGAATAACCCAACAATCTTATTAATTAAAGTGATGAGATCAACATGACAATCCAAGAACCAGATACTCAAGATGTCCATAACTGGGGACACGGCTAACCATGATTAGTTTATACACTCTACAGAGGTTTGCGCACTTTTCCCCACAAGACTCGATCTCCTTCGTTGGATTTCTCGCACTTTATGGTGTTTGAGAAACGGATGACCGAGACACAGTCTTTCAGAAGCATTAACTCTAACCCCGGGTAGACAGTATCAACCTACATCCCTACATCTGCTAGCCTACCACTGGAAGAGGTCATGCAACATACTGAACTATGCTAGAGCCCATAATAGCTTGTGGCTGCACACGGACGTTTCTAGCATGAATAATCTTATGATCCCTTTGAGTCTGGGTGGCATTCCATAGGGTGATCACACGGGTCCTTCGGGATCCCCTTGGGCAAGCACTGGGTTCTCCTGGTGCCCAGGCAAACCACTGGGTGCTCCAGGGTGCCCCTACCATTCCACCGAGATGTGTATTAAAGTTGCCACCTTAAGTTAACCATTAATTAACAATCTCACACCTGTCATGGATTCACTCACCCAAACCACGTCTACGAGCATAGCATAGCAGTATAAGCATAACGTAGAAGTAACTCCCAAGGTTTGAATGCAGGACAATAGGTTCCACCTCATCAACTACTTCCCAATACCCACATGTTATCAAGTCCTAACCATGCAATGTTTAAGGATTGAATCTAATGCATAAAAAGATGATTCGCACTCATAACTCCTGATAGTTCTACTCGTCACACTCAAGTCAATCTATCGTGAGCAAGCAATTGCATACATAAGCACACATACAAAAGAATCAAAGAAAAGATCTCGGAAAACTTCGAAAACAAGCAATTAACTCTGGCAACATAAAACAATTTCTAACAGTACCAAAATTAGATGTATTTGGAGTTATCAAAAGTTTTAGGTCAAGAGCTACGATTTGCAAAAAAGAATCAACCAAATCGGAGTTACGAAACTCAAGTTATGATCAAAAGAAGTTTGAATATGAATCTGAACAAATTTCGAAATTTGAAAATTTCAAAAAGTTGATGTGACAGGTTCACTGGATAGGTGAAAACAAGACAAAACTATAGACGCTGGTTTCATCTAATTTGGATGAACGAGTAAAAAGTTATTGCTATTTAAAAAATCAGGACCAAGCTGTTTTACGAAGAAAAATATCTACACTAAAAGAATTCTAGGTCTAATGTATAAATACAGAGACTAATTGATAATCTAATTATGATTTTTTTAATGAATCTAGTCAAACCAAAATATTGATTGAACCTGAATTGGATGATTTTTGGAGGCTCTATGGGTCTATATTTATAGGTGGAAAAGAGGCTTAGAGATCAAAGGCTAGGCAATTTGGTACTAAACGTAGACGAAAATAAACCAAACATAGAAGAAAAAGGCTAAACGCCTCGCACAGGTCTAAAGGCCTCGGCCGGCCGCGTGTTGTAGTTTTTTTTAAACAAAATTCGGCCTAAGTAAAAAAAATGATATGGCTGGCTGGGCCTGGCCCATGTAGGAGAGAAAACAAAATGATGGGGCGCCCGATGCCATAATACGCTCGTGGGCGACAGTTAGTTCCAGGCGAACGCGTAGTTTTTTTATGAAAACAGAAAAGGAAAACTGAATAACAAAAATCAAGTAAAACTTTATATACGCATATTATATATCAAAAGATTCAGAAAAAGATTTTCTATAAGATGAACTTTTTTCTAGCGTCAAATAAAATCTACGAAAAGTTAAGTAAAACAAAGAGTGCTACTGTTGAAATAAAACCCAATAAAAATCATTTTAAAAATACCAAAATGATTTCAAATTTATTTCTCTCCAATTTTTCTAATGTAGGGAATCATGTTACCCTATTTTCCATATATTTTATTTTTGGACAAAATTAATTTGAATAAAACCAAATAACTCCCAATTGAAAATAATTTCAAAGGGACTTTAAATTTGATTCTTTTAAACTTCGAACTCATATTTCATATGTTTTGAAGAAGTCATTTTATCTTCTCTCATGAAAATCATTGAGTTGCTTAAAGTTTCTGAATTTGAAATATTTTCAAATGGAATTCAAACATTTTCAAAAACCCTTTTTCAATTAATTAAATGGAAGAAGTCATGTCATCTTCTCTCTATGGTTTTGTATTTGAAAATAACTTGAATTCATGGAGATCATAAAAGCAAGATGAAAGTTTTGGGAAAGTCATTTTATTCCCTCTCATTTAACTTTCAAAAAGTTTCAAATTTCACTCAATTTCACACAAGCAATCATACAATCAATCAAAACTATCTATTTAATATAACATTCCAAAATTTAGAATTTTGGGATGTTACAAAAGCTATCAAAGTTGGCATGGTGTCACATCATGGCACATATATGTCGTGGTAAAAACATTGTCAATTTGGGCCAAGCTTTATTACAAACCTCTTACAAACCGTAGCCTGTCGCAAGAATCCTCATGGTTTCGATAGGGAAACGTGTTGCCTTGTGGGCCAAACGATAATCGCTCCCTCTTCTAGCCTCATATTTTCTTCTACACGCAACACGAAACAATGGGAGATTCGTGCCGAACTTTGAAATTATTTAGGGTTTGTTTGACCTTTTTTATTCATTAATTGAGTTTTCTAGGCATTTAATTTCCATAATTCAAATCCAAACTACAAATACATGCTCCAGGGCACCCAAATGGCTAGAAAAAATGTACATGTTTCCTTGGGGTGCATGTTTAGATACCATGGAATGAATCGGAATGAATTCAACCATCTCGCCATCCTGGCTTGGCCACAAACATTGCGAATCTCGGTTTTTAAATCTCTGTAAATCCAAAATTCACCAGGAAATCATGGAACTTGGCATCGTGTCACTACATGGTACATATAATTGTCCAATTTGGGCAAAGCTATATTACAAGCCTCTTACAAACCGAAGCTTGTCGCAACCCTCGTGGTTCCTGTAGGGAAACATGCCCCTCTTGTGGGCAAAACGATAATCGCCGCCTCTTCTCGCCTTGAACTTTGTTTTCTGCATGCAACATAGAATAATAGGAGTGTCGTGCTGAAATTTGAAACTGTTCAGGGTTCGTTTGGCCATTGTATATATTAATTAAGTTTTCTAGGCATTTAATGTAGTGCATAATTCAGATTTGAACTACAAGCACATGCTCCAGTGAAGCAAAATGGGTGGGAAATCGTACATGTGTCATTGTGTGCATGTTTAGGTCTGATTTAAGGAATGGGAATGAATTACAAACTTCTCATCGTCTTGAAACATTGAGAATCTCGGTTTTTAAATCCCCGTAAATCAAAAACTCACCCAAAAAGCAGGAAACTTGGCATGGTTTCATGACATGGCACATATATGCCGTGGTAAAAAAAGTCGTCCTGTTTGAGACAAGGCGCACATATTAATTGCCAACGAAGTCCTTTTTGAAACAAATAGCTGGCACGTTAATATCGTAGACGGTTGTATTATATGAACCATGTCGAAATTTAACCATACTTGGTGGCGTGCATGCATCTGTTTGATTAGACGGGACGAGCGGGAGAAGTCCGCTGTGCAGGCTCGACGGGACGCGTGCGAGCAGTCCGCTGCACAAGCTCCACGGGATGCTTCCATCACGTCTACCTCGCAGGGTCGATGGGACACGTGTGAGCAGCAAGGCCGCCCATGCTCACCGGGAAGCAAGATCTTTGACCTCGATGCACCAGCTGCCGCCCGCCTCGCTCACAACTTCTCCATTAATGGGTTAAGTAAAGCACCTGGACGGAGGGTGTGCTTGTCATCCCATGGCAGCATTTGCTTTTTTTGTGTTTTCAACTCGTATTCCGACCTAATTTAAATTGCCACATAGGGCAACGGATAATACAACCACAAATAAAATGGCAACGGATAATACGATGAAAACTTTACAATGGCGCAGATAATAATTGTCTTACATATTACGAATAATTTAAAATGCCACATGTGGCAAAGCACGCAAGACATGGGGGCAAGACAAGAAGGAAATCACAGACAATGATCTGGATCGCTACTCTCTCTACTCGTTGATGGATCGTCGGGCGACGACATCCTCCAGCTCCTTCAATTCCTCACTACTTTGCTTGAAAGTAGCCACGGATTCCTCCACCTCCTGCTTGCACTTGATCCGGAGCTTCCTCAAGTCACCCATCAGTTCCTCGACGACCGCTATCAGAGTCATCCCCGAGGCACTACTCTGCTCATGCAACATCTTCCAGCCGGCGGCCTCCTCCTCCTTCTCGGCGAGCGCCTTGAGGAGATTCGCATTGTTACCCATGAGTTGCTCGACGAGGCCGGTCGCCTTATCATCCGGGGCATCACTTATATTGAGCGGCTTCATCAAGCCGTCGAACAGCCCATACTGCTTAATGACACCAGCGAGAATGTCGTCATCGCCGGCCAAGGAATTCAGGAACGCCAGCTCATCGCGATGGCCGACGCCGTGAGTGCGCTTGTGAGAGCCCTCACGTGCCCGTGAGAACTCGTTCGAGGGCTTCGCGGCGCGCCGGGGCATCTCTGTTGCGGCTGCAGCTTCACGGCGGGACCTCTCTAGTGCTTTCGCGGCCTTGGTCTTTGCTGCCTTGTTATATGTCCACCCGAAAATCCTCCTACCGGTCATGGCAGAACGACTTGATAGAAATACCAGTTTGGTGGGTGATGAGGAGACGAACGGTGAAGTAATTTTCGAGTGGTTAGTTTTTGTAGTGTTGGGGGTGTCGTGCGACATATGCCAAAGGATGGCTTTTCATGGAGGGGGCTAATAATACGTCGCCGGTGCCAGGAAACGGGATAAGGCGCAAACATGCACGCTGGCGAATCTTACCCAGGTTCGGGGCTCTCAGGAGATAACACCCCTACTCATGCTCTGCGGGGTCTCCGCATGATCACTCAAGCAACAAATGGTGGCTACAAGCTTGCTCCTTGAGCTGTTTCTCTAGAGGGGGAAGAAGAACAAGGCTAGCCCTAGCTTCCTCTCTCTATATGTGTGTGTGAATGAACTAAGGTCTGAACCCTTTGCATGGGTGCCCTGGGGGTTTATATAGGCCTAACCCCCAGGGGTACAAGAGTAATCTGGCCGGGTGTAGGACCCGGCTGTCAGTGTCTACGGTCGCCGGCTTCTCCGCCGGCCGCTGGGGCACGCTACCTGGTGGGCCCACTAGCTGTCTCGTACTCGGCCGACAGGCCGCACCCGCCCCTTGCGGGTCTGGCCGGCTGCTCAATACTATAGCCGTGCTGCTAATGACGCATGCTTTGTCGGGGAGGCGTGGCTACAATACCGCCGCCTGGCGGGCATTCACTATAGCCATTCCCCATCTATTTTGATTAATGGCGCACAATCTCCAAGTAGAGGAGAGCCGACTGGTTAGGGGCCGGCCTCTCCTCGAGCCGACTGGTCAGGGCTCGCCGCCCTCTGGCTCCTCGCAGACAGGTAGTGCCCGCCGCATGCGAGCCGTACCAACAGCCCATCGTGGGGGCATGGCTCCCCGTATGGTGGGTGACGTCATGGGCGGAGTGGCAATAGTGCCGCGCCGGACGGGAGATCTTCGTCTGGTACGGTGCACTTTGGCCATGCTTGGCCCTGGATTTAGGGGTGGCAGGGCGTGCTGTAGCCATGCCCCGTCTCATCATATTTATGTGGGTGCAGACTCTGAGGATGCTTGGGGCCGCCTGCTAGGAGTCGGTCCACTTTGAGGCCGTCTTCTGGGCCTTGCCGTCTTCTGGCAGCCGGCCGCTTGGACCAGCCGGCTACGAGAAGGCGGCGCTTTGGTCTTTGATTCTTGAGGGGCGCAACCGGCCCCGATGCTTTAAACGCCATGGGGAGCTGATGAGGCTACCCGTGGCTAATTACTCAGACAGTAATCCCCGAAGCTGGTGGGGCGCCATGGGTGAAAGAGGCGAGGGGCCTCAACGGCTTCCTACTCCGAGTGCTTCCTTGATCTTGTTTCGTCCGTCTTCCGGAATGCCACCTGCCAAGAGCCAGACACGACCAGACAGGTCGTCTGGTGGTTTCTGAAACGTCGCGGCGGGAGCCAGGTGGCGCCCCAGCCAGGCGCCAGGCTCGCTGCCTGCTATCCGTGCGCCACGTGGCGCCAGCCGGCCAGGCCGCCTGCCAGCCCACACGCACGATGGGACATCGCCGTAGGCCGGGGCCCACCACTACCGGGCCTCGGCACACGCGCGGATCCGCTGCGGCCGAGGCAAACGGTTGGGATTCCATCGCGTGATTACTCCACGTCGTTACTGCGCGGTTAATGCGGGGTTGTGGGGTCGTGGGCACAGTTAATCCCACGAACCCCACGCCCCGTCCCCTTGGCTTCGCAGCCCAGGGCTATAATTAGGGGGAGGAGGGGGGCGGCACTAGCACGCGCGCCCTACTCTCCCTTTTCCTGGCTCTTCATCTTCTCTTTCCTACCGCCGCCACACTCCTGTGCTGAGCCAACGCGTTGCCGCGGCCTATTGTCGTCGAGCTTTTTCTCCCGTGGCGTCACTGCTCCACCGCAGGTTCGCTCCTCCTTCGCCGCGCCGCGCCTCCATCGAGCTCCACGCCATTATGCGCGACAAGGCGAACTCCGGTGCCTGGGACGGCTCCAACGTCCACGAGGACCACCTCGACTTCCTCCGCAACACGTGGCGGCTGCCCGGCGCAGGCTACGTTGAGACGCGCGTCCCGCCGGAAAAAGAGATCAAGCCATTGCCGAAAGACGGCGAGGGCGTCGTCTTTCGGTCACACTTCCTCCGCGGCTTCGGCCTGCCGGTCAGCAGCTTTCTCCGCTCGTTCCTCCAATTCTATCACCTCCAGCCGCACCACCTCACACTGAACACGGGGGTGCTGCTGCCGGCCTTCGTCACGCTGTGCAAGGGCTACCTCGGCGTCCTCCCCACTCTCGAGCTGTGGGGGGGGGGTTCTTCTACACTAAGCTCGGTGTTGCCGCCAAGGACACGCCGGCTCATTGCGGTGCCTTTGTCGCAGTGCAGTGCCCAGGAGCCGGGAACTGCTTCCCGTCCATCAGCTTGACACAATCGGTCAAGCTGTGGCAAAAATCATGCTTCTACATCAAGAACGTCCATCCGACGGCCGAGTTCGTCAACTTGCCGGCTTACGCAGCCGGCCCGCCACCGAAACCTCGCACCAACTGGACCTACAAGCCGAAGCAGCTGTCGGCCGCCTCCACCACCGCCATCGCCCGACTCAAGGTGATGACGGAGTCGGAGGGCCTCAAGGGGTCAGTTCTTCTGGCTCCTTCATGGAGCATCGAGTGCTCCCTCTCCAAGGCCGGCCTCATCTGATCAGCCGGATGAGTGGGCGTCGAGACCCATGTTGGCTTAGCACCAAAGAGATGTCGGCCTCTAAGGTGGCCCGCCTGGTGAACTATATTTCGAACTGCAAGCTCTCTCCGGTGCAGACCCGCCGCCCGCGGTGAGTCTTTAATTCTTCTTCTTCTTTATGCGCCGGGTTCCACTTTTGCCGCTTGATCAGTCGGCCACAACACAGATCCTCACACCCCAGCCGGCTGCTGATGCCTTGGAAGAAGGTCACAGGTACCTACCGGACCGGGCGGTGAGCGATGTGGATGACCCCGACTTGGGGGTGGCCTCCACGGAGGAGGACGACGCCACGGGTGGCGGAGCAGGCGGTTCTGGAGGAGGAGGCGGCCTTGATGAATGACCAGACAACGATTAGGAGGAGATCAAGCCGCGCCGGCCGCCGGGCATTGACAAGGCGGGCGCGAGTTCGTCAGCCACGCCGGTCGTACCAGGCGGCGCGTGGAAGCGCCGAGCCGGCCCGCCGTAGTTCGGCAGCCGGCCAAAGAAGCCGAAGAGCACGGCTGCCGCGACCAGGCGGGAGGAGGCCGCCGCGAAGGCAGCCCAGTTCCAGAGGGCCCCGAAGCAGCTGCTGGCGGTGTCCGCGTAAGAGCATGTCTTTTCTTGTGTCTTCCTTTTTTCTTTCTATGACTTTTTCGCAAACCTCCTCTGAATTCTTCTTGTCTTGTGTGAACAGAGCCCCGCTCTCTCTTGAGCGGTCGACCTCCGCCTCCATCATCGGAGGGATGGAGGGCTCCACCAACACCCACCGCATAGACCCACTCGCCAACCTCCGGGAGGCGACGGGGAAGAATGCGCGGGAGGCGCGCGAGGAGAAGGAGAGGGTGGAGTAGGCGAAGGCGGACATGGCCAAGGCGGCGTAGGAGGAGGCGGACGCGGCGACCAAGGCCCATGCTGATGACGCGGCCAAGGCCCGGGAGGAGGAGGCGATCAAGGCCCAGGCGGACGCAGCCGCCAAGGCGCAAGCAGGAGCAGCAGCGGGTGGCCAGGCTCCACAGCTGGTCATTCTGCTGCACTCCATCCCGCCGGCGATAGAGATCCCGGCACCGACTGGAGGAGCCGGCAACGACCAGCTGGTCATGGAGAGGGAGGGAGGCGACGCCGTCATCCGGAGGACGCAGGTGTCCCAGCAGACGCCGGCTGCCGATGCTCAGGGCAGTCGGCCTAACGCGCCGTCGGCGCCTCGAGTCAGTGGCGAGATGGTGGTGGGGGCGACTCCCGTCGTCCGCACTCCGATGCGCCGGTGTGTGACGAAGGCGACTTCAGCACCGCGGCCTCAGGAACTCGGAGCCTCAAGCTCATCGGCCCCCGAAGCGGAGGCCACTAGTGCCGTCCCGTGGGAGTGGATGTCGGGGGGCGGGACGGGCGTCCTGAACAAGGCGATGCCCTCCAAATCTACACGAAGAAGTTCTTGGCATCGCGAGCTGCCGTCCGGATATGCTCTTTGTGCTTTGCTTTCAATCTTTGCAATCTTCCGGTGGGGCGCGCTAGCGCACCCATTGGGTGTAGCCCCCGAGTTCCGAGCAGGCTGCTGAGAAGGCGGTTCAGAACTTAAAGGTAAGTTCCGAGTGCTGACCCTTTCTTTTCTTCTATTGATTCTGTTGCAGGATTACCACAACATTCGTGCGGCCGCCTACAACTCCCAAGTCCAGGAGCTAGCCAAGCGGATCGCCGAGCTGACCGACAGCCGGAGTAAGCACTCCATTCTTTATTCTCGCGGGGGCGCGCCAGCGCACCCACGGGGTGTAGCCCCCGAGATTCGGTCCGACTGCTGAGCAGTCGGGTCGAATCTTCTGGCAACTACTTCATTCCTTGTTGATTTGCTGACCTCTTATCTCTCTTGTCTTCTGCAGGAGCCAATGCCACCTTGCGGCAGCAAATGGGCGAAGCTCAGACCACGTTGCACGCCAAGGAGGAGGAGCGCCTCAAAGTGGAGCAAGAGCGAGACGGCCTGGCCAAGTAGCTGGCTGACTAGGCGGACAAGCACAAGGCGGAGCTGCAGAAGCTAAAGGATGCAGAGGAGGCCCTTCAGGCCAACTTCGGGATTCAGCGCTCGAACTGGGTCGAGAAGGAGAAGTCCCTGTCGGACGGCTACAGCAAAATCGAGGACCTGCTTGATGGGTGAGTTTTTCTTCTCGTTCTTCCGCCCGCCGTCTTGCCGTATGAGCCGGCTTCTGGCCTCATACTTCTTTTTCCATTTTATGCAGTGTATTTCCCTGGTTACTCCGTCGCCTCCAGCCAAGCCATCGAGGCCCGCCGTGACGAGCGGAGGCTAGATGGTGCAACAATTGCACCCAACGCCCCTCGGACTCTCGCCGAGCAGATGCTCGCCATCCAGGCTCGTCTCCAGCTGGCGCATCGGGCCCTCGACCGTCTTCAGCGCGACGGAGCCTAGGTGGTTTCCGCCCTCTGGCCGGGTACTCCCGTTCTGTGCACCGCCAGTAGGACCTCCGACTGGTTGGAGGTGGCCATCGGTCGCATCGAAGCGTGGAAGGGCTCCTCCGCCCGGGCGGGTGCGCGCCGAGCCTTGGAATTCGTCAAGGGGTGGTACCATGGGCTAAACTTAGACCAGCTGGCCACGCTCCGTGCTGAAGTCGGAGAGGAACTGGATGCGGTGGCGTCCGAGCTCTATCACCGCGCCGCGGCGATCGCAGCGTACACGGAAACCAACGTCTTCCTCCCCGAGCTGGACGAAGCGGGTGCCGAGGTGCCGCCAACTGGTTCGGGCTAAACCCAGAAGGCGGCGAGGACTCGGTGGAGGAGATCGCCTCCAGTGATGAAGGCGAGGAGGATGAAGATGAGGACGAGGACGGCGAAGACGATGCGCCGGATGGTGGAGACGGCGGTCGACCTCATCCTGACCAGGTTTCGACCAACGGACGGCACGCCGGCGAGCCGACTGCCGCTGATGCCGACCAAGATGAGACCAATCAGACGACCGTTCCACCACCTGGAGGCTCGAACTCCGCTGACCCTTCTGATCCGGCTGCTGCTCCTCTGGCCTAGGCGGCCAAGTTATCTTTCTTTCCTATTTTGTCATCTCTTTGAACAAATTTGTTAGACTTGCGTAGTTCCACCCACTTGGGGTGTATTCAAACTTTGTTGATTGCCGGCCAAGGGCCTTTTGCTGTGTAAATTGTCTTTGCCGATTTCCGACTTGTCTTGCTTTTCTACTTCTTTGGGATTTTCCTTTGCCGCCTTCCCTTGGTTGCCGTCTTGCCAGCCGGACAGCCGCTCTGCGGTCTGTGGCTGGGTCAAGTACTTGGCCGTTTTGGGAAGGCAAGTACATTAGCCGTTGGTAGAGTGTAGCAATTAAATTAGAAACCGGCCGGCCGGCTGCTCAGCAGTCGGTCGGCGAGGCAAGGATCCGGCTCGGCCTATGAAAATGCTTTAGTCCTTAGCCATTTTTCGTGTAGGCACCGTTTCCTACCTTTAACTCTTGCCGGCCGGACAGTCACCCTGCGAGCTGCGGCTTGTGGCAAGAGAGGGCTTAGGTGCCAGCACACTACTTGTCCAACTGCATGTAGCATTCACATAGTACAAGGTGGCGAGCCCTCGGGCCGACTGGTGGAACCCGGTGCCAGGCAGGATAATGAAACAACATATTCATAGGCATAGAACATATCACATAGATAAAGAGGGTAGCGTGGTGCATACTGAATCAATTGTAAAATTTTCGGAGGAGATTTGTGTTCCATGGGCGCTTTGATTCCTTGCCCGAATCGTCTCTCTTGCGTGCTCTAGGCTTCTGCGCATCGATGAGGTAGTAGGAGACGTTGCCCAATACCTTGCTGATGATGAAGGGGCCTTCCCAAGGGGCTGAGAGCTTGTGTTGTCCGGCTATTCGCTGGATCAGCCGGAGCATAAGGTATCCCTCTTGGAAGGATCTTGGCTTGACCTTCCGACTGTGGTAGCGGCACAGACTCTGCTGGTAGATGGCGGACCGGCTGAGTGCCAACAGCCGGCCTTCTTCCAGCAGATCGACGCTGGCTTCTCACACCTCTTTCGCCTCCGCCTCCGTGTACATGCTGACGCGAGGTGAGTCAAACTGAATGTCAGTTGGGATGACGGCCTCGGCACCGTACACGAGGAAGAATGGAGTGACGCTGGCTGGTATTGCTTGACGGGTGGAGGCGATCCCTGCCAGGGTATCAGCTAGCTCGTTTTCATTTCGTGGCATGTGAAGGAACTCGCACCCTTAAAAATATCCGCTGAGTTGCTGAACGAGGAAATGGCAGCTCGCCATGTTTGCATCCTTGGCGTCCCAGTCAGCTGACGACTGTTGGACCACCATGTCGGAGTCGCAGCAGCAGAGGATCCGGCGAATGCCGATCACTTTGGCCAACCAGAGGCCGTGTATTAGTGTTTCATACTCGGCTACATTGTTGGTGGCGGCGAAATGGATTTGCAATGTGTATCTGAGCTTGTCGCCTTTGGGAGATGTGAGAACAATGCCAGCTCCCAAGCCGGTACGCATCTTCGAGCCATCAAAATGCATTCGCCAATGAGTGGAGTCCGGAGTTGGCGGCAAGTACTGGGTCTCGGCCCAGTCGACAAGGAAGTCGGCTATTGCTTGGGACTTGATGGCGGTGCGCGGCTGGTAGAAGATGGTGTAGGGGGCCAACTCGATGGCCCATTTGGCCACTCGGCTAGATGCATCTCTGTTGCCAATGATCTCGGCAAGTGGGGCAATGCAAACAACCTTGATTGGGTGCTCTTGAAAGTATGGCTTTAGCTTCTTGGCGGCAAAGTGCATGCCATAGCACATCTTCTGGTAGTGAGGGTAGTTCTACTTTGAGGTTGACAGCACCTCGCTCAAATAGTACACAGGCCTCTGGACTGGCTGTGCTCTGCCGTCTTCTGGGCGCTCTACTACCATGACTGTGCTGACCACCCGGCTGGTGGCGACGATGTAGAGGTACATGGGCTCTTTAGCAGTCGGAGCCGCCAAGACAGGTGGCGTGGTCAACATCTTCTTTAACTGGAGAAAAGTATCATCCGCCTTGTCATTCCACTCGAAATGAGTGGTCTTCTTCATGAGCTGGTACAGGGGAAGAGCCTTCTCGGCCAGCCGACTGATGAAACGACTGATTGATGCCAAACAACCGGTGAACTTCTGGACGTCTCTCAGTCGGGTGGGTTTCTCCATCCTCTCGATGGCCTTGATCTTCACAGGGTTGCACTCTATGCCGCGATTTGAGACTAGGAAGCCAAGGAGCTGGCCGGCTGGTGCTCCAAAGAGGCATTTCTCTGGGTTGAGCTTGATCTGAAACCGGCACAGATTTTCAAAAGTTTCCTTCAGATCTTCCTAGAGGGTGTCGTGCTTCTCCGTCTTCACCACAATATCATCTACATAGACGTGGGCATTTCTGCCGAGCTGCTTGAGGAGGCACTTCTGCATGCAATGCTGAAATGTGGCACCGGCATTTCTCAGGCCGAATGTCATGGTCAGGTAGCCGAAGGCTCTGAATGGTGTGATGAAGGCGGTCTTCAGGCAGTCTGCCGGGTTCAACTTGATCTAGTGGTAACCTGAGTAGGCATCGAAGAAACTCAACAGCTCGCATGCCTGTGGAGTCTATCACTTGGTCAATCTGGGGTAATGCAAACAGATCCTTGGGGCGGGCTTTCTTGAGACTGGTGTAATCAATGCACATGCGCTACATGTTATTCTTCTTCAGTACAAGGACTGGGTTGGCGAGCCGCTCTGGGAAGAAAACTTCCATGATTAAGCCGGCTGCCAACAGACAGGTGATCTCTTCTCCAACAATTCTTCTCTTCTCCTTCGATAGTCGGCGGAGGGGTTCCTTGAGTGGCCTGGCATCTGCTCTGACATGTAGCTTGTGCTCGGGGAAATCCGTCGGAACACCCGGGATGTCTTTGGGGGACCATGCAAAGATGTCCCGATTCTCATGGAGGAAATCGACGAGCTCGCTTTCCTATTTTCTATCAAGGTTGGCACCTATGACAGCAATGCCATGAAACACAGTCCGACTGGGCAGCAGCTGCTTCTCTTTGATTTGCAACTTCTCCATGGTATCGCGGTAAAGGATGTTGATGTTGCTACCGCCATCTATTAGGACCCGGGAGAACCGAGGAGCTTGCCTTTCTATTGCAAGGGTAGCATCCAACACCAGGGCGTAGGAACCTGGGGAAGGCATTACTTCTGGGTGGTCAGCACGGCTCCAACTGATAGGCTTCTCAGACCAGTGCATGAACTCTGGAGCAGTTGAGGCAATTGCATTCACTTCACGGTGCTGCTGACGTCGGCTCTGTCTGTCGCTGGCCACACTGGTCAAGACAACGTAAGCACCATGCTCTTCAGGATAATCATCTTGGAACGCACCGACTGCTGGACGGGCGGCCGGCTACTGAGGAGGCGGAGCCGGTGGGCCAGCAGGCAGAGGAGGCAGTCCTTCTCCCGTGGCGATGCGGACAAGCTAGTGGCACTTCCGAGTTATATGGTTGGACGGCTTCGCACCGCTGTGGAACTTGCAGGGAGCATCAAGGGTCTGCTCAAAGGAAAAAGCGGGCAACCAAGCTGGCTAGCCGCCCTTCTAGCGCTTGGGGAGTGGCTACCCTTCAGGTTGTTGATCCTCAAATGTCGCCACCTGCCGGTTGGTGGAAGCCGGCTAGGGGGCTTTGCACTTGTTTTCGTTCGGCTACTGGTGCCGACTGTTGTCTCCAGCCGGTGTTCGAGGAGCCGGAGGGAGCACCTTCCCAGAAGCGTCCACTCGGAGCTCCGACTCATGGAGGAGTCGGCAGTGGCGTACTTGTCTGCTATGATCAGCAGTTCGTCGAGTGTGGCCGGCTCGTCGCAGAGGAGTCTGTGTTTGAGTAAGGTGCCCTCTCGGCACCCGGCAGTGAAGTACTCGATAGCTTGGACCTCATGCACCCCTTCGCGGGTAGACTCGTTGGGGCCTTGGACGCACAGCGAGAGTTGACGAGGCTTGGGAGGCCGCTTGTAGGTGCTGGTGAAGTTGCGGACGAAGACCTCAGTGAAATCTACCCAGCTGTTGATGCTGCGGGGCTTCAGGCTGTTCAGCCATGTCCGGGCCGTGCCCTGGAGCATGAGCGGAACGTACTTCACGGCAACACGCTTGTTGCCGTTCACTATGCTGACTGCGGTGGAGAAGTCGACCAACCAGTCCTTTGGCTTCACGGAGCCTTTGTATTTGGGCATGTCTCGTGGGAGCGAGAACCCTTTGGGGAAGGGCTCGTCGCGGATGCGGGGGCCGAAACAGGGCGGGCCCATCGCATCGTCTTCTTCTAGCGCCAGGGACAGATTGAGGCGGTCGATTCGGTTGCGTGTGTCGTTCTCTCCGACTCCTTCTCGGCGGCCCAGCCGGTCGCCGAGTGTTGGGTGCTCAACAGTTGGCGGGGAAGCATGCCTGTCCCTGCGAGGAGGAGGAGGAGGCGGGTAGTCGTCCCGTCGTTTCACTGCTCGTGGGCGGCAATCTTGGTCGCGCTCGATGGTGATGCGTGTGCGGCTGCGGCTAACAGCCAACTCTTTGTCTCGTCTATCGCAGATGCCACCAGTCGGTGTCCGGGAGGTCATGCCTTGCTCTCGGCGAGGGGGCGGGTTCTCTACCCGCTGGCCAGGATCTTCTGCCCGGCAGCCGGCCTCTTGCAGCGCGACAGCTGCGTCAATGAGCTGCTGGACGCGCTCCGTTATGTAGCTACACTCGTCGCCCTCGAGGTGGTCCAGCTGGTCTGCTGCCGCCTAGGTAGCTCGGATGTTCTCCATGAGTGTGGCATAGACAGGGCGGTCTGCCCCAAACATGCTGGCGATGGCAGCGCCATGCTGCCGGACCATGCCAACGCGGTTGGGCCCGCCGGCAGCCGGCGTGCCGCCAACAACGCGGTCGATCTCGCACTGGTAGGCCTCTGAGAGGCGTCTCATGATGGCCAACTTCTTGGCGCTTTCAACGAGCGAGACGCGGTGGGCTTCCAGCGTCTCGGCGTCGGCGTCTTCTGCGATGGGCGCAGACAGGTCCTGCAGGGCCGCCTGCAGCGGGTCTTGAGCATCACCAGAGGCTCCGTCGTGGCTGATGACGAGCACCTTTGTGATGTTGCCGCCGCTGCTGTCGGCGCGAGGGAGAGGGTCGTCGATGACCACCATGTTGGTGGGGAAGGCGTCATGCGATGCCGTGTCGGAGTCGACAAGTATCGGGTTGGTGGAGCCGATCGACTCCAGGTCGGAGGCCGGCTCGTTGGCGATGTCGAGCTTGCCAAGGAGGTCAAGGAGGTAGCTCTTGGAACTGGCTGCTCCCGCGTCAGGCGCGGGGTCGTCGGAGAGGTGGACCTCGCCGATGAGGTCAGTGAGGCAGCTCTCCGCGCAGGCGAGCTTAGCGCCTTGCAGCGCGTCGGCGCAAGCGCCGTCGGGCGGCCAGGCTAGCTATGCTCGCTGGGGAGGAAGAGGGTTCCCGTCCAGAACAGATCTCCGGACGACGGTGCACCAAGCCCATGGTGGGCACCAAATGTCAGGGGTGTCGTGCGTCATATCCCAAAGGATGGCTTATCATGGAGGGGGCTAATAATACGTCGCCGGTGACAGGAAACGGGATAAGGCGCAAACGTGCACACCTGCGAATCTTACCCTGGTTCGGGGCTCTCCTAGGAGATAACACCCCTACTCTTGCTCTGTGGGGTCTCAGTATGATCACTCAAGCAACAATGGTGGCAGAAAGCTTACTCCTTCAGCTGTTTCTCTAGAGGGGGAAGAAGAACAAGGCTAGCCCTAGCTTCCTCTCTCTATATGTATGTGTGAATGAACTAAGGTCTGAACCCTTTGCATGGGTGCCCTGGGGGGGTTTATATAGGCCTACCCCCAGGGGTACAAGAGTAATCTGGCCGGGTGTAGGACCCGGCTGTCAGTGTCTACGGTCGCCGGCTTCTCCGCCGGCCGCTGGGGCCCGCCGCTTGGTGGGCCCCGCTTGCTGTCTCGTACTTGGCTGATAGGCCGCGCCCGCCGCTTGCGGGTCTGGCCGGCTGCTTAATACTGTAGCCATGCTGCTAATGACGCATGCTTTGTCGGGGGAGGCATGGCTACAGTACCGCCGCCTGGTAGGCGTTCACTGTAGCCACTCCCCGTCTCTTCTAATTAACGGCGCACAAACTCCAAGGAGAGGAGAGCTGCCTAGTTAGGGGCCGGCCTCTCCTCGAGCCAACTGGTCAGGGCTCGCCGCCCTCTGGCTCCTCGCGGACAAGTAGGGCCCGCCGCATGCAAGCCGTACCGACAGCCCGTCGTGGGGGCATGGCTCCCCCTGTGGTGGGTGACGTCATGGGTGGAGTGGCAACAGTGCCGCGCTGGACATGAGATCTTCGTCTGGTGCGGTGCACTGTGGCCACGCTTGGCCCTGGATTTGGGGGTGGTAGGGCGTGCTGTAACCACGCCCCGTCTCATCGTATTTATGTGGGTGCAGACTCTCTAGACGCTTGGGGCCGCCTGCTAGGAGCCGGCCTCTCTAGAGGCCGCCTGCTAGGAGTCGGTCCACTTTGAGGCCGTCTTCTGGACCTTGCCGTCTTCTGGCAGCCGGGGACCAGCCGGTTGCGAGAAGTGAAGGAAATATGCCCTAGAGGCAATAATAAAGTATTATATATTTCCTTATATCATGATAAATGTTTATTATTCATGCCAGAATTGTATTAACCGGAAACATAATACATGTGTGAATACATAGACAAACAGAGTGTCACTAGTATGCCTCTACTTGACTAGCTCGTTAATCAAAGATGGTTATGTTTCCTAGCCATAGACATGAGTTGTCATTTGATTAACGGGATCACCTCATTAGGAGAATGACGTGATTGACATGACCCATTCCGTTAGCTTAGCACCCGATCGTTTAGTATGTTGCTATTGCTTTCCTCATGACGTATACATGTTTCTATGACTATGAGATTATGCAACTTCCGTTTACCGGAGGAACACTTTGTGTGCTACCAAACGTCACAACGTAACTGGGTGATTATAAAGGTGCTCTACAGGTGTCTCCAAAGGTACTTGTTGGGTTGGCGTATTTCGAGATTAGGATTTGTCACTCCAATTGTCGGAGAGGTATCTCTGGGCCCACTCCGTAATGCACATCACTATAAGCCTTGCAAGCATTGTGACTAATGAGTTAGTTGCGGGATGATGTATTACGAAACGAGAAAAGAGACTCGCCGGTAACGAGATTGAACTAGGTATCAAGATACCGACGATCGAATCTCGGGCAAGTAACATACCGATGACAAAGGGAACAACGTATGTTGTTATGCGGTCTGACCGATAAAGATCTTCATCGAATATGTGAGAGCCAATATGGGCATCCAGGTCCCTCTATTGGTTATTGACCGGAGAGGTGTCTCGGTCATGTCTACATAGTTCTCGAACCCAAAGGGTCCGCACGCTTAAAGTTACAATGATAGTTATATTGTGAGTTTATATGTTTTGATGTACCGAAGGTTCTTCGGAGTCCCGGATGTGATCACGGACATGACGAGGAGTCTCGAAATGGTCGAGACATAAAGATTGATATATTGGACGACTATATTCGGACACCGAAAGTGTTCCGGAGAAGTTTCGGATTAAACCGGAGTGCCGGAGGGTTACCGGAACCCCCCGGGGAAGTATTGGGCCTTAGTGGGCCTTGAGGGGAGAGAGAGGGCAGCAGCCAGGAGGTGGCGCGCCCCCTCCCAGGAGGAGTCCTAGTTGGACTAGGAGAGGGGGGCGCAGCCCCCTTTCCCTCTCCCTCTCCCTCTCTTTCCTTCCCGCCTTCTTTTCCTAGTAGGACTAGGAAAGGGGAGTCCTACTCCTACTAGGAGGAGGACTCCCCCTCTCTCCTTGGCGCGCCTAGGGCAGCCGGCCTCCCCCTTGCTCCTTTATATACGGGGGCAGGGGGCACCTCTATAAACACTTGATATACGATATTTTAGCCGTGTGCGGTGCCCCCCTCCACCATATTACACCTCGATAATATCGTTGCAGAGCTTAGGCGAAGCCCTGCGTCAGTGGAACATCATCATCGTCACCACGCCGTCGTGCTAACGAAACTCTCCCTCAACACTCGGCTGGATCGGAGTTCGAGGGACGTCATCGAGCTGAACGTGTGTAGAACTTGGAGGTGCCCTAAGTTCGGTACTTGATCGGTCGGATCGTGAAGACGTACGACTACATCAACCGCGTTGTGATAACGCTTCCGCTGTCGGTGTTCGAGGGTACGTGGACAACACTCTCCCCTCTCGTTGCTATGCATCACCATGATCTTGCGTGTGCGTAGGAATTTTTTTGAAATTACTACGTTCCCCAACAAGAAGGCGACGCTTTGGTCTTTGGTTCTTGAGGGGCGCAGCTGGACCTGATGCTTTGAAACGCCATGGGGAGCTGATGAGGCTACCCATGGCTAATTACTCCGACATATAGCCCGGTGCAAAGTGTGAACACGTATTAGTTTGATAGGTGTGAACAGATTTGCAATTACTTATTGCGTTGTAATCTGCAATGTGACGATAAACAAGGTCAAGATTTATTGATGGCAGAAGGTTGACCACGTGGTTGCTAGCTGTTGTGGCGGCCGCGGCGCGCTCTACTCGCGTCCGTCCGCGCATTTTTCTCACCATTGAGGCAGCCGTGCACGCTCCTCTCTGGTGTCCCTGCGCACTCTTTGCTTGCCGTTGAGTCAAATTTACAGTGGCAGGGGTTAATAATTCTTAATAATTGTCTTACATATTCAGGATAATTTAAAATGGCACATGTGGCAAGGCCCAGAACACTTACGATCTACATATGCATACAATTATAATAAAATATAGGCTAAAAGGCTGAGCTGGCGGCCTTCCAACGACGGTCTTCTCGCACACCATGATAAGCATAGCACCCTTGCGGCCGTTCACTCCAAGTGTCCCGACCCGCCTCCGCCTACGGAGCTACTGCCGCTTGGAAACTCTTGGGGCTGCTCATCCTCTTCCAGAAGAGCTTGACAGTGTGCAATCACCCGCATGACATCTTCGCGGAACCGCTCGATTTCCATGTCTCTGGCCTGGTAACAAATTCCATGCATCACCTGCATCCTCAAGATATCATGTTGCCGATGTTTTACTTCGTTGGAGACGTCAACTCCACCAAGGATGCGCTCGAGCCTGGCCACCACATCATCGGGATTGAGGTTGACACGGCTGCCGCAAGCAATGATGAAGCTGAAGGCTTCCTGTCTCTTGACAAAATCGCAGAGCTACTCTGCCCATTCCTTGCGGGCCATCAGGCTCTCGATGAGCACTGGTGATGGCGGCTCTTTGGGTGGTCATCGATCATGCCGCTGAGCAGCTCTAGATCTTTTGCATGGTGGATGGCAAACTGCTCATCACACCTCCTCTGCAATATGTTGATTGTGCGCCCTAGGATTGTCACGCCGATATCGCTACCGATGGGCCATGGTGCTTGGACTAGCCGATGAAGCTCTAGCTCCCCGACCTGCTCCGGCTTGTTCTCCTCGCCGAAGATGTAACGCAGGTAGGTGTCGAAGTTGAAGCTTTGGTCGTTGCCTGGCATGCTTGGAATAACTAATGGTAGATGGGTGAGGACTAGGTCTACGCAGAGTGTCGCGACGGTGCATTGCCGCCTGGGTTATATGCAGCAAGCCATTAGCTGGTGGCGGGAAACCGATGAGGGATGTGGCGTGGATTTTACAATTCACCCATGTGGAGCACGGGTAGCATTTGCTGGAGCGCGATAAGCATTCGCTAGAGTACACACACAACCCGAATACCGTATCCGGTGCCACGTGTTATTTATCACACAAGTGTTAACATGAGGAAACATATGTGTAACTTAATAATCATCGCACACGAGTACTCGCAGACGCATCACGTGCGGTACTACTAGCCACCGCAAGCAACTAGTTTGCATTTTTCAAAGTTTTTTGTACACATAGAATTGCACACGAACCAACTATATTAACCGCCTGTGTTGTTCTCATCGCAAACAGTTCATCTGAGTCAGCTGTTTGCCAGGTATCACACACATCTTGTTAAGTTGAACCGTTTCTGTTGTGTTCCCTAATCGAAAACAGTTCGTCCGAGTGAACCGTATGCCGTATATCACACACACCTTGATCTGGCAAACCGTTTTTGTTGCACTCCCTAATAGCAAACAGTTCATCGGAGCGAAATGTATGCCATATATCACACACACATTGATATAGCTGCCCGTTTCTGTTGTTCTGCCTCATCCCAAACAGTTCGAATGGATTAACCGTGTGCCCTGCATCGCACACGCAACTAAAATCTGAACCGTGTTTGATGGCTCGCCATCGCAAACCTTTTGCCCCTTTTTTGACGTTTTTTTTACATCCATGTTTGTGATTAATGCATCACACATAGTTTCGTCAAAGGGTCTCTGATCGTAGTGTCGCGTTAGCAGCATCCTGCAGTAGTGATCCCCACACCGAGTGGAAGCCCCATGCTCCGCACTGGCGGGAAGACTAGAAGACTAGCATAGGTGCCGGATGCGGCTGTTCTTTGCTTTTTCTTATAACCAAATTTGCTACTTCTTGGAATAAACTTGCGGCTCTTGCGTTTTTTTCGAAAAAGGGGGAGTTCCTGGTTTTTCTTCTTCTAGCCATTTTTTCTTCGCTTGATTTTCGTCTTTGCGAAAGATGGCGGGTACTCGTGGCTCCCTCCATCGCACCGCGCGAGTAGCGGCTGGGCGCGGTGCGCACGCTTGGGTCAGCCACGCGGCACTAAAGATGCCCTAACGGCCCAGGCCATAGCAGTCGCGGCCTTGCCCCGCGCGCACACCTCTCCGGATCCTCGCGCAGTGCTCCCGAGCGAGCTAGCGGGTGTGTATTGCCCAGGGTTCTCGACAGGTGCCCGCCTTCGGACCTTGATCGGGCACCGCGACCCGGCATGACAATGACGGCCACCCCTACTCAGGGGTCACGGGCGCACAAAAATTAAAAGGAAGGCGACATCAGGGAGTGCAATACTATTTAATAAATTTCTTCCAAAAAATGCTTTCGCATCCCCACGGGGTCACATACAAAGTCTTGACAGGAAAATACCGAGATACAAGCCTAGGGAGACGCTCTATCACCGTCGCCGCTCCGTCATCGTCATCGTTGGCTCTGCGTTCTTCGGCCATAGGCGCGGCCATGTCCTCGGCAGGGGTGAGCTCTGCGATCAGGTCGTCCGCATGATCTTCGACCTAGCTCGCCAGGGCAACTTGGATCACTCCAGGTATGGGGGCTATCGCGACATCAAAGTCGAAGTGAGGATCATAGCGAAGAAGGTGGCTGAAGACGTGCGAGAACGCGCACGCAAGAAGGTCGAGGTTGTTATCTTCGATGAGCCGGCGCGCCCTCATGGCCCCACCATCAAGGCATGCCACGTCATTGGTGAAGAAGCTTAGATAACCGGCATCGTCGGAAACGAGCGGGCTGGAGACGTTCTCATCGCAAATGCTGCTCAGGGCCCGTTTGGCCCTTAGCCCAAGGAACTGGAACATGTGGGAGCACTTGCGCTGCCGCGCCCGAGCTAGCCTCGCCTCGTCTGAAGCTTTCTCCATGAGGAAAGAAACGCCTTCTACCTATTGGTAGAGGAAGGACAACTCGGCCTCAGCAGTGGCCGGAGCTTCCCCAGTGGCTTTCTCACGCTCCTCCGTTGCATCTAGCTTCTCCTTGAGGGCGTCGGCCTTGCCCTCCCGCTCGTTGCACCGCGTGCAGAAGAGAGCCACCTGGAGCTCCATGTTCCGGCGGTATTCCTCGGCAAGGGTCCTACTAATCCCGCCACCTTATCGTGGACCTCTCCCTGGATCTTCGCCTCCCGAGAGGAGAGAGCACACTCGGCAGCGGCCACTTGGCAATCAATCACTTCCAGACGCTCGCGCTCCAGGTTTTGCTCCATCGCCTCTAGCGCCAGCATGTCCTCGAGCGTGCGGGGCCTCGCCTCGCTTGCGGGCAGCCCAACCGCCGGGGCGGCGAGCGCGGCTGTGCGCGCCTAGACTTGTTGCTCGAGGATGGCATTTGAAGCTTGGAGCTCTCTGGCACCCCTCTACCGCCTCGCGCTGGCGATCTGTGGCTCAGGCCTCCTCCAGGGCACGATCGCGAGCCTCCCTCCTCGTGGCTAGGGGCCCCTCCACCTACGCTTGGGCATGCTAGCGCTGCAGGCGGCTGAAGTTGATGGCGACTTCTAGTTGGCGCCATTCACGCACCAAACGCAGGTGCTGCGCCTTGAGGTAGACGCCAACGTCACCAAGCTCCACCCCAAGGAGCCTCAGCGCGCTCGATGCCTCTTGAAGAAGGCCATGCCAGATGGCGCTGCGCCCGCGTGAGAGCTCCAATGCCCGGCTTGGGCTTTCCTCCGCGCCCTAGTTAGCTGGGGAGGCACACGAGCACTCGCCCGCCTACGGCAGGAGCCCGGGGGCTGGAACTCCCTCGCCTGCTCCTGCGGCCCAAGGTGGGGCCCGACTCTGACTCGCCCCAGTGCTTGGGCATGGCATCGCCCCGTAGGGCGCCCAACTGCCGGCAAGGATCAATGAGGAAGACAGTGGCATGACCCCCGCGCTCCGAAGATCGCCCCGGAACAAGGACACCGTGAATGCACGCCCGCGGCCCCCCAAGGGACGGACTTGGCTCGGGTACAGGCACCTCCTTGCGCACAACCGCCCGAATCGTGAGGCATAAGGTCGCAACGAGACCGGTGCCCTCCGGAGGCGGCGCTCGGGGCGCGCTCTCTCCCCCGCTAGAAGGGATCCTCAGGGTTAAAAGTCAGACGATGATGCGATATGCAAGAGTCAAGAGGAAGGCATGGTACTTACTCGTCCACAGCGATCCACTTCCTCTTCTTCAGAGTCCTTGGGGTAGGATTGTAGCGGCTCTCGGGCTCTTTCCTCTTGTGGGATGCCCCGGGATCGAAAGGAGACGCGCTGGGGGCTGGCATGTAGCCCTCCATGACGGGGACAGCAGCTGCATCCACGGGCGGACTCCTCCCCCGCCGCCTGCGGGGCTAGAAGCGGATGCCTCGGGAGCGCATGGTGGTGCCCGCTTCCCCGCGACCACCTCAGGAGTGCGCACCTTGGGCCCTTTGTGGCCCGGAGTCACCAGGAGGGGGTTGTCGCGATGCCCCTCGTGGCTCTCGGGGAGCTGTCCCCACTCGTCAAAGCGCGGCATCTTCTTGGCGATGGCTCCCCTGCTCGGGTTATCGTAAAGACAGAACCTGCCCGAAGGGAGCCCCGTGGGTTCTTCGCTAGTCAGGAGGCGGAGCACTACGCATAGTGTGCTGGAAGGAAGGGGAGGCTGCTGAAGCCTCATGTCATCAGTGGGGCCGATGAAAGCCCACATCGGGTGGGAATGGCGCTCGAGCGGAGCGATACTCCGCTGGACGAACTCCCTCACCACCATCGCCATCGTCACCCATGCCTTCCTCGGGTTAGCCAACCTGGTCATGACTCGGGCAGGCCGCAGGTCGACCAGCTTCGCGTGCCCCCACCCGGAGCGTCTTCACGGGGGCGGACGGGATCAGGAGCAGGGGCTGTACATGGTGGCGTCTACATACACCCACTGCCTCCGGACCCCCCCCCCCGCGTTCGGGCGGTGCGTGGAGTCGATGCCGGAGCCTGCAGTCGCCGCCACCGCTTGAAGTGACATGCACCCCGAGCGTTGTTCGCCGTTGACCAACTAAAGCGGGAAGAAGTGGCGGAGCATGGCCACGGATGGAGCAATGCCCACAAAGGCCTCGCACAAAAATGCGAAGGCGGAGATGAGGACGATGGATCTGGGATCCAGGTGCAGCGCATGGATCTGGTAGTGAGAGAGCAGAGCTTTGAAGAAATCGGAGAACAGCGGCAATAGGCCGGTGAAAAGGGCGTGAAGATGAAGAGGGATCTTGGTAGCCTCCATATCAGCTAAGGTTCGGGAGGCAGGCCAGAACTTCTTCGCCATCCACTCATTGGAATCAGCGGTGATTGCGTGCCGGACCTTATCCAGACCCTTGTGGTGGATCACCGTGGACCGGCCCAGCGTTGGTTTCGGCACCGGCGAGGGCTCCGCCACCGTAGGTGTCTTGCCCTTCTTCTTCCTGGGAGCCATGGCAGCAAGGTGCTTTGGAACTATCGCGGAATCTAGCAAAGAGGTCGTGAATTTGCGAGGAGGAGGAGAAGCAAAGGGCAAGCGCGTAGCAGGGCAATGATTGTTCGGATACGTGCACCAGGAAATTGTCAAGTCGGGCGGTTGTCGAGCCAGCATGGCAAAGCAGAGACGCCCACATACCGTCATGTGCCACGCATCAGCCTGGCCCGCTATTGATTGGGGCCCGCGGCGCTTTGACCTTGCCCTTTGGCTTCGCCTCGCAGCCAAGCCCAAGCGCGCCTTGGGCCCGAGGGCTACTGTCGGCGATCTGGGAACCAGGGTGCCCAAACTTTCCTGCCTGTGGCCCATGGCATGGCTCACTCGACGGCCTGGTATGGCCCACTATCAAGATCGCCAAGACAAGACCCTCGCGAGGGGCCAAGCCTCACGAGGCGGACGACACCAAGACCTCCCAACGGAGCGTCCTCCCAGGAGGCCTCACGAGGAGCGGAGATTTCTATGCAGGTACCCAGCCTCACGAGGTTGCGATGACGTAAGACATGACGACCAAGGCCACGCGGGCGCTAGTGGGTGCAGAGGAGGCAGTTTCCTCTTTGGTGCTCAGGAGGCAAGGTCAGGTGTGGGTTCCCGAGCAATCTGGCAAAGGATTCCATTCAGGTGCAACAAGACCAAGACCACTAGCACGACAGGTCGGATGTCATCACCGAGCCCACCGCTGCGTCATGACCAGAAGCTTTGCACGCGAAGACCAACTTTCGTCAGGATAAGATGTACTACTTGTCCCCTTTCGAATTGTCCGCTATGGGGTCCCTTCCCACCTAAGTTTTGGGGGAAGAGGATCAAGGCCACTAGAAATATAGGTTAGCCACCACCGTAGAAGGGGTCAACTCATTTCCCCACCCCTGAATCTCGCGAGGTTGTTCATCCTTTGTATCAGTTCATCCTCAGCCCCTCGTGAGGCCAATCAATACAAAGTAGGAGTAGGGTCTTACGCTGCAAGGTGGTCGGAACATGGGTAAACTTCGGTGTTCATCTTCTTCCTTGCTCAACCGAATTGGGCTAGGCTGTGGGGCAACGAGTTGGTAGGCTGCATAGGTTGAGTTATTCACACACGCCCCAGAGTTCGAACCTTCTTGGGTCTACGAAGCCCTAAATCTAACACACCTGGTGAGGTCCGCATCGGGGCTCTAGTCGTGAAGTCGCGCCTGTCACATGGATGACGCCCTGCTGTCAGGATAAGGATGGCAGGGTACGACAGAGACCGGTTGCCACTTCGGTACTAAGGGAGCAGCGGTGGCTGCCTCCCTCCAAAGCATGTCCCAAGGCTTTCTACTTTGGCGCCTAAAAACTTGCATGCATGTTTATTTAAGTATGACTTTGCTATAGTCATTAAGGCATATAGATGGGATCACATGCCACTGTTTTCCCCTGTACTAACAACAGGGCTCCTGCTATGGATAAAATCCCTGAAGGGAAGGTGTAAGAACAAGATGGTGCATCGATGCCCGGCAGCCTGAGGTAGATAATTTCACCTGACCATCCATGGTATACCCTGTATAAAGACCTTGTGCATAGAAGAACCTTGTCACCCTCAAAATCTATGCTCCCGCCCTTTGATTCGAAAAATCACTTCAATCAGGGTGGCTGTAGTAGCATTTGGAAAAGGATTGATGAGGGGCCGGGTCCTTCGCATGCTCCTAACCTGTCAGGCCGGCCCTACAACAGCAACGGAAGGGCCCAGCAAGGTGTCTTGTCGAAGAGCATTGTTTACTTGGAAGTAGTGAGGAGTCGTCCCTCAGCATGGACGTGATACATGCACAAGCGCCCGATAAGCACATCTTTTTTCATTAATATGCAGATAAACAAGTATGAACCTTACAGGGTACAAATATGGATGGGAGGCTACATAATTTAAGCTAAAGTTTTGTAGATTCCTACACCTTTTAAACAAAAAAAAGATAAGTGCCCTGTAATGGCTTTCTTGCCCCTCTCCTCCTTGGAGCTACAATAGGAGGTGAAGAGGGCAAAAGGAGTGCCCGGGCAGAAGCCCAGCCTGACCCCATCAGGGCTTGCAGGACGTAGCCCAACATGATGGGAGGGCGGGGACGAAGCCAGAAGGGAAGAAAGAGGGGCCAGGCGATGCCCTGGTCACCATCGCCAGGACCAGTGGAACGCGACAGGAGGGACACAGGCAGGGAAGATGAAGCCGGAGTCCATGACGAAGCCTGCGGGAGTCCAGCTGGAGGAGGCGGAGGCATCCACACCCAACCCCCCGGCAAATAGCTCTGCTGGGGAGAAGACTAGGTGTAGATGATGGTGCTACCGGCGCCTGGCTGATGGTGCCGGTGCATCCGGCGCCCAGCTGGAGTCTGAGCCGCCGTCCTCCCGCTCGGCGCCGTCGTCTTCGCCGTCAGTGTCCTCATCGCTGTCGCTCAAGGAGGAGCTTTCATCGTCGGTCGACCTCTTCACGGAACACCCTAAGCAAGCACCCAAGCGCTCGAAGGCCTTGATGGAGAGCAGCGTGGCCCCCATTAATTTACAATGTGTGCCCCTCCACCAAGCTATTGGCACGAGCAAATGTTTTCCATCCACAGCGGAGAAGCATGACATGAGGCGCGGGGAACACCACATCCGCCCGCAGGCTGCCATTACAGCAACCCCTCATGTGCAGCTTCAATCCTTCCGGCTATTCAACCTCCATGACCCTTGCAATAGGGGTAGGAAGCCGAGGACGGCTGCGCGGGGGTCCATGCAGCCTGACAACGAACTCCAACGGCTAGTTCCTGACGTGGCCCTCCATCGGCGCCAGGGCAGCTGGGGGAGGAGCAACCAGGGTGCTGCCACGTCCTCCTAGGGCCTGAGGGTCTCGCTGACTGCGTCCGCGCCCTGCAACACCACCTTGCATGCTAGATTCTTCCCATGCATCCCCAGCTAGGGTAGGAATACGTGGCCGAGTAGAAACCCTCATCGCCGCCACTGGAGCACGACCGCGCCCTCTTCCCCTCACCATAGTGGAAGAGGAACACAAGAAGAAGAAGGGGAAGCGTGGGTGAGATCTTTCTCCCAACTCTGCGCTCCCTTTTATAGCGGAGCGTGGCAGGGGGCTGGCTCCCCACTACCCCGCGGCGACCGCCATGATCGGCCAATCCGGCCCATCTGTGTCTTTGGCAACGTCCGGAATCGACGACCGCCCTCCTACGCCTCTCGATGGTGTCTAGCTTTCTGCCACGACACTCATTCCCGCGCCCTGTGCCTCGGCCACCAACCCTGCGCAATGCATGCGGCATACGTAGTGTAAACAGCAGCAGTAGTGGGATGAGTAAAATGGAAGTTACCTCCACGTGAATGTGGGCAGCCCACAGATCATTACGTGGGTAACCCACGTCGTACAGCATGACTCGCGGGAAAGCTGATTCAAATTCCAAGTTAACGAAGAAGTGAAGAAGATATCAGAGACAACATCGATCCCACCTAGGTATGGTCGAGGTGCCTGCCTGCGCATTCGTTAGGGCCTACCCCAACAATGCCTGGAGGCACGTATGGGCCACGCCTAGGGGCTCCTGTTGGTGCAACGAACATGAAGGTGTGTTGATCGAGCTCACGCATAGGCACGCTGACAATCGTGCATTCTGCACTAATGGACAACACAAGGCCAAGCAAGGGAAACCGCTCTTCGTGAGATCAAGGAGTGGATCAAGAAGACCAAGTCAAGCATACAAGCCAAGGACTCCAAGAGAAGTATCCCTTGTTGGCTGGGCAAGGCCAGCAATGTTGACGCGGCAAGCAGCCGCGGAGCCAAACCGCGCCAGCCGTGCCTCCGGGGCAACCGGAGGCTGAAGCATGCACCCCCGCTCCAAGAAGACCCGACAAGCCCTGCCCCCAGCAAGCGCATGCCAGATTGCCACCGCTCCACCGCATCACAACGCTAATCACTGGTCGATGTAGTGTCGAGCCTCCAAACAGCTAAGTGGCTCTGACTAAGCACGTGTCGAGCCTCATGGCTTCCGCTCTTTGTGCAACGTGATCTCCCCCTTGCCGACCCACAAGGGGCTCAAGGCCCCTTAGGTGATCGTGTCCACCCATGACATATGTCTTCCACCGTAATTAGAATTACTTCATCATCGCCAGACTAGTTAACCTTATTGTGTTTCCATGGTCTTGTCAACACTTCCCCGCCGATACTTGGAAAATTTTATAACCAAGGGGGAGATGACGATGGTGATGACCACGAGAATGAAGACGAGCAGGACCTACATACTCAGTGGCACCTAGAAACTTATTCCAATGGATTGCCTCTTCTTGTCTGTGTATAGGGCAATACTGATGTTACAGAGGAAGTAGGTGTTGTCTACCATGGTCGCACTCTCTGAACCTATTGCAACATTTATTGAAGGGTATCCAGGATGGATATTAGTGTGCGGTGGATTATGATTCGTGTGTTGTTTAGCTTCAAGAGTGGTACTCGTAGTGCGACAGAAAGAAGCTACACATATCATAGTGTAGATATAATGGGAAAACCGTAAGCATCACAAGTCAAATCAGGAAAGTGGAACTTGCTGGAAAATATGGGCTACTATTGCCGGTACGGCTAGAAAGGCTTCGGATACCAGCTCTCTTCAACTGAAGGTGCGGTACTATTAATATCAGTGTAACTCTCAAAGGTGACACAGCTCCCCGCATTTCCTTGCTAATCTCATAGGATTCAAGTGGGCAGGCCACTACAATTCCTATTCCTATGTTTACAAAATCTTACGAATTAAAGAGGCCTGAAGAGTTGAAAGTGTCCATCACAACCGACCGAATAGACCTGTACACTGCAAATGTCCCTACTCCTCTTCACTACAAGGAACATACTGTACTACAATTATACTCCCTCTGTACCAAAATATTAGTCTTTGTAGAGATTCCCACTATGGATCACATACAGATGTATATAGATACATTTTAGAGTGTGGATTCACTCAATTTGCTCCATATGTAGTCCATGGTGGAATCTATAGAAAGACTTGTATTTAGGAACGGAGAGAGTAGTTATTAAAGAAGAACAGAAGAGGAACATGCTAAAGAAGAGCAAGAAGATTTTGGATAATAAAATGTTCATTGCGCAGTGCCCACGCATGATGAGCCAGAGCGCATTAAGAATGTAACTCCTTGCTGCCTCTCTATATGTGATGCACGTGCTTTTTGAAAGCAAAGTAGGACCATTAGTTAACCAATTCAACGTTATCTGTTTTAATAATATCAACATCATATCACATTCGTATTTGAGCAACAAGCTTGGAATTATCAGTGGCACATTGTTTAGCTTGATGGATTGAGGAGCAGTGCTAAGCAGCTAAGATGATGGTACTGAATATAAAGGAATGTCTGCATGCAAGTTGCGTGACTTTCCTCATTTGGGTCACTCGACCATTTCAAGCGGTTGAGTGAAGTTCCTATGTCTCCTAACCCTTCTTCTTCCTCGTCTCTGATTCTTCCCATATAGAACACCACGTGGGCTGCCGGCCGAACCACCGGCCCCGACCCCCCTGCCCTCCACTGAACTGGCCCCACCGCCTGTGTTCCTCCGCCCCCACCCCTACCCCGCCCACCCGTGTCGAGTTGTTTTCCTCCGGCGAGGCACCACACTGCGAGGCCACTCACTATAAAAAAAGACACTTCCGTGATGATACGTGTTTGTCACAGTAGGTCACATTTTCTGTCATGCATGTACATCCATGACAATTTTATGACAGAATCAAGATAGTAATACCTGTGTTGTCATAGAAGTGTTCCATGACATTACCAAAATTATCATCACGGAAGTGTCCACTTCCATGACGATAAATCGCGGGTCATAGAAGTGCTTTCGTCAAGGGTGATCGACACGTGTCATCCACTGTAATGGGTCGCCGTTAAGCTATCGGGTCCGGTTTTGGATCCGATAACCCGTTAACAGCCCGGACCAATGAGGATTTTCCACGTGTAAGATTGTCATTGGCTGGAGGAAACAAGTGTTGGCTCACCTTTGGGACAAATGTCATCCATTCATTGGACAGGAGGCGCCTATGATACGTCAACACGTGGCACGACCCAACAAAGGCCCATATAGGTTAAAAAGGTTGGCCCAGTCAAAGGCCCGTAGTACTTACTCAGCTACTAGTGGGCCAGCCCAATATAGGCCTGTTTAATAAGGCCCATTTACGGCCTGAAGCCAGATCTGGCCCGTTAATTGTTCGCCGAATATTTGGGCCCAATTACGGCCCAGTGACTTTTGGCCTGTCAGAGGCCCGATGTAGACATGGGCCCATTTCAGCCCGGTATGTCTTTCGGCCTAGGAATGGCCCGTGCTGCCCATGGGCCATATATGGTCTGACGCTACATCCGGCCCACTAACGGCCCGTGATAAAGGCGGCAACAGTTCAGCCCAACGTGACTTCGGGCATGTTAAAGGCCTGTCGTATTATTCGGCCCGTTGATGCCTGTACTAAGCTTTCGGCCTCTTAAAGGCCCAAGATATCAGTGGACCAACTCAGGCCCGAAATATGTTACGGCCTGGTAATGGCCCATCATATAACTGGGCCAAAAAAGGCCCGGTCTACCTTTCAGCCTGCTGAAGGCCCGTCGACGACTAGTGAAAATTGAGGCCCAACATGAATTTCGGCCTACTGAAGGCCCATGGTTTCTTCTAGCCCGTAACAGGCCAGCAAAATATTCAGCCTGTTAATGGCCCGATGCTACATGGGCCAAAATAAGCGCTGGGTCCACAAAAGGCCCAACTAAAATTTGGGCCGAATATAGGACGGAGTAAGTTGTGGGCCTGGCGCAAAGTGTGAAGGCCCCAATGGCCATTCGGGCCCAAGAAATATGCAGGCCGGCCCAATTGTGGCCCGCTAAAAACCAGGACCGTTAGTGGCGAATGTTTCGGCCCGGTCCACTACATCAGATTCTTTTTCAGATAGCGAATGATGGCAGTAACTAGTAGGAATTAAGAACAAACCTACTCTATACAATAAAGAAATTACTGTCGGATCACGGGTTCCCGCAAAACCCTTAAGGTTTGAACTCTGGGGTGCGCGCGAAGTTCATTCCCTATCGATCCACGCCCTAGCTTGCTAAGATCTCGCGGACGAACTCAACGAACTCACAACACAGGAGACACAAGATTTATACTGGTTCGAGCCACCGTTGTGGTGTAATACCCTACTCCAATGTGGTGGTGCTAGATTGCCTCTTGGGCTGATGATGAACAATACAAGGGGAAGAACAGCCTCCTAAGGTTGAGGTGTTCTTGTGCTTGGCGAACTTGTGTGGGTGAGGATTACTCAAGATGAGATCGACCCCCCTACGGTGGTGGCTAGTCCTACTTATATAGGCCCTAGTCCTCTCCCCAAATATTGAGCGGGAAGGGAACCAACAACGGCCAATTTGAAAGGGGACAACTAGTACAGCTTATCCTGACAAAAGCGGTCTTCGCCTGCAAAAGGCTCTGGTGGTGACGCCGCCTTGGGCTCCATGGTGAGCTCCGTCTTGCCGTGCTGCTGGTCTCGGTCTCGTTGCACTGATATGGAAACCTTTGCTTGATGCCTCGGTACTCCGCGCCTGCGCTTGCCTCCTTAGTTCCAAAGAGGAAACAAGGACGCTGCGCGCACTGGCGCCCGCCTGGTCTCGATCATCATGGCTCACATCACGAGAACCTCGCGAGGTTTGCCTTGCATTGATCTATCCGTCCCTCGCGAGCCTACCTGGCGAGGCCGCTCCTGAGGAGGTCTTGTGTCGTCCACCTCGTGAGGCTTGGCCCCTCGCGAGGGTCTTGAATGCCTAGTTGATGAAGATGGACCATACAGGCCTGCTAGCACAGCCACGCCGTGCGCCGTAGGCAGGCAAGTCTGGGGACCCCCGTTCCTAGAACGCCGAGAGTAGCCCCCGAGCCCAAGGCGCGCTCGGGCTTGGCTTCGAGGCGAAGCCAAAGGTCAAGCGCGGAGCGCCGCGGGCCCCAAAAGCCTGCGGCCTTGGTCGACGCGTGGCGGTTGATTGGACGTGGGCGTCTCCGCTTCCCCACGCTGCCTCGGCAACTGCCCGACTTGACAAGTCCTTGCGACATGCAAGGAAAACCATCATTACCTGTGATCGTGGGGGGAACTGGTTGGCCTTCTCCTGCTATAAATGAGGAGGGGGGTAGAGCCCTCGTCGCCCATTTCTTCCCATTCCGCTTGCTTCTTCCTCCTCTGCTCCACCAGCGACTCCAATGGCGCCATCGAAGAGGTTCTCCGCCGCAGAGAAGGGAAAGGCCCCTCGCGAGGGGCCCGGCTCCGCGGCGCCCAAGCGGGGACGCGCCTGTCCCTGTAAGCACACCGCGACCCCCGCCATGGCCCCCCGTTCTTGCGGTGGCGCCACAGCGCACGGCAGGGGTCGTTCCAGTCGTGGGAGCCCTCTTGACTAAGCGAGACACACCATGGTTGCGCGGCCTACCCCCGCCGCGCTTCCATTCTGCAGAGGTGTTGCCGGAGTTCGGCGTCTGGTCGGAGAACCCGGCCGGCAACTGGCTTCAGCTTCCGCACTTCTTCGCTGACAAGCTGCCGGCCTCCGGTCCAGACGGGCTCTGGCTGCAGGCGGATGACTGTTGCAGCAGAGCTTCTTGGGTTGTGGTCGAGGTCTCCGTCGCGGGCAACATAGCCCTGGCTCACGGTTGGCAGACGTTTGCCCGCGCGCGTGGCCTGGGCAGGCGGTGCACCCTCCACTTCAAGTATGACGGTTACGTGACCCTCTATGTGAGGGTGTTCAGGGAGGACGGTCGCCGCGCCGGGTGCTGCCTGAGGTGAACGATGGCGAGGAGGTGCTCGGCCTTGGCGAAGGCCGCGACGAGGACGAGGGCGAACCTGCCCTATGTACCGACCGCACCTCGTCCAGCTATGGTGGCTCTTCTCTCGGTGACAGCTCCAGCAGTGGCGGCTACGACCAGCCGCCGCGCTCGTTTCGAAGGTGGTAGCGGGTCGTCTCGTCGCCACACCTCCATGAAGCGCGAGGAGGGGTCCGGCCGAGCTCGGGACGTTGCCAAGGGCCTGCCCCCGTGGACCGCTGTAAGGGCAAGCGTCGTTTTTGTTTTGTTCTTCCTTTCCTTCCTGCATCAAAGATGAAACCAGTATGGGCCCTGGAGGGGCGTGTATTGAACTATGATTCCTCAATCATTATGCTATGTTTGTTGTTTCTGTGCTGTGTCGTTATTTTGTGCAGAGATAACTTAGCTTGGCGCGTTCGGGGTAGCCTCCTCTTCACGAGGCACTTGTTTCCACGTACCCGTCCTGACTTAGTGGTCGCTCAGGAACTGCAAAATATTCGTTAGGAAGCTCGCTAGGTGACTTATCGTTCACCCAAGCCTTGACCCAATGCTTCATATCGCGCTACCCGAGGGGCATGGATTAGGAGAGATGTGCCAGCTAGTGGGCTCAAGCGAGGGTGCCTCGCGAAGAAACAGACAAAGGGCCTCGCGAAAAATAGACAAAGGGCGGAAGAAAGGAAAAAGGCTCGCGAGGGCACCTGCCTAGCCCCCTCGCGAGGTACGCGTGAGAGAGAAAACAGGTTAAACTGTAACCGGAAACAGCAGCAAAAAGTGACGGAACCAAACCAGCAAGGAACTCCAAAAGCAAACTTCAATTAAAAGAAGGCGAGCCAACTACGGAAAGCAAATGAAAAGCCGCGTCCGGCATCTAGTCTAGTCTTCAAGTCTTCTCACCAGCGCGGAGCTAAGTGCTGCCACTAAGACGTGGGAGGGAGCCCCCCAAGGCCAGAGGGCGGAACTCCTGAGACTCTGGGGCATGTACAGCCCCACTCATTATTACGTGAGAGTGTCACGGGCGGCGATTCTTCACAGGCACTAGGCCTTTCTTCACAGGCACTAGGCCTTCTTCATAGGCAATTGGCCTTTCTTCATAGGCACTGGGCCTTTCTTCACAGGCATTGGGCCTTGCTTCATGGGTAGAACTTCCGGAGGTGCTCGATGTTCCAGGCGTTCTGGACGGGCACCCCGTCCTGTGTCTCTAGGCGCGCGGCGCCAGGCCTGGAGACATGGACGACCATGAACGGGCCCTCCCATATGGGTGAGAGCTTATGCAGCCCTTCCCTAGAGAGGACCCGCCTCAGGACGAGGTCGACCGCCTCGAGCGTCCTGGAGCGGATGCTGCGGCAGTGGTATCGCCGCAGCACCTGCTGGTACCTTGCCGCCCTCAATGCAGCTTCGCGGCGACGTTCCTCCCCCAGCACGAGGTCCATCCCCCGCGTGGTGTCCTACTGCGTTTCATCAAACGCCAAGACCCGTGCAGAGCGATTCTTGACTTCATGAGGGAGGACCGCTTCGGCTCCATAGACGAGGAAGAACGGGGTCTCGCCCGTCGGCTTGGTGGCGGTGGTGCAGATGGACCACAACACGGACTGGAGCTCGTCGTGCCAGCCCATGCCGCAGGCCCCCAGCTTCTTCTTGAAGGTCCTGGTCTTGAGGCCCCTCAGGACCTCTGCGTTGGCGCGTGCAGCCTGACCATTGCTCCTGGGGTGCACCACCGAAGCGTAGCAGATCTGCGTTCCAAGGTTAGCACACTATGTTTTGAAGAGGTTACTAGTGAACTGCGAGCCATTGTCGGTGATAATGCGGTTGGGGACCCCGAAGCGGCTCACGAGACCCTTGATGAACTTGACTGTGGAGCCAGCTGGGATCCTGCGGACGGCTTCCACCTCCGCCCACTTGGTGAACTTATCGATGGTGACGTAGAGGTAGCGGTAGCCCCCAGGCGCTTGAGGGAACGGGCCCAAGATGTCTAGCCCCCAGACCACGAACGGCCATGTGAGTGGGATAGTCTGGAGGACCTGAGCTGGCTGATGGATCTGCTTGGCGTGGAACTGGCAGGCTTCACAGGACTTCACCAGCTCGGTTGCGTCGTTGAGCGTCGTGGGCCAGTAGAATCCGCTGCGGAATGCCTTACCAATGAGGGTTCGCGACGACGAGTGGTGCCCGCAGTCCCCACCGTGTATGTGGGTCAGCAACTCCTTCCCCTGGTCTCTGGAGATGCAACGCAATGAAACGTCATTTGGCCGCTTCCTGTATAACTCATCGTCCCGGCTGCAGTATGCCGTGGCCTGCCGGGCCACGCGCTCCGCCTCCTCCTCCTTCTCCTGCAGCGTCCCTTGCATCAGGTATTCATTGAATTCCTTGGTCCAGCATCCCTCCTGGGGCTCGAGCGCCAAGAGTAGGCGCGCTCCCGAAGTCGGGCCACAGGCTAGGGCTCCTGTGGCAGGCGGCTGCGGGAGCTCCTCCCGAGGCTGAGCTGTTCTTGAAAGTGGTGGCGTTGCTGACGGCTTGAAGAGCCGCTCCTCGAAGACGCCAGGCTCTTGGGGCTGCCGCTTGGACGCCCTCTTGGCGATGTCGTCAGCTTCTTTGTTGGTGCCACGGGGCACGTGCTGCAACTCCAGGCCCAGGAACTGCTTCTCCATATTGCGCACCTCCGTGAGGTATGCCTCCATGTGCTCGTCCTTCGGCTCATATACCTTGTTGGAGAAGTTGACGAGGAGCTGCGAGTCGCCCCTAACGGTGAGGCGCTTCACCCCCAGAGCTGCCGCGCCTTCAGGCCAGCTATGAGGCCTTCGTATTCTGCAATGTTGTTGGAGACCTTCTCGCCCTGCTAAAAGTAGAGCTGCACAGCGTAGTAGAGCTTGTCCTGAGTGGGCGAGATGAGTACTGCTCCAGCCCCCGCGCCCTGGTGCGTGAAGGTGCCATCGAAATACATGACCCAACTGTCTAGCGCCTCACTCCCTGGCGAGGTGGACCAGTCTTCGCCTTCTTCAAGCATTGGGGCATCTGTCCATTCCGCCACGAAATCAGCGAGTGCAGCTCCCTTGATGACCCTAGTAGTGCTGAACTCCAACTGGAACGCCTGCAGCTCGATGTTCCACTCAGCGACCCTTCCGGCAGAGTTGGGGCTCCTGAGCACCCTCTCCAATGGGTAGGCTGAAACGACCTTGATGGGGTGACCCTGGAAGTAGTGCCGCAACGTCCGCGAGGCCACTAGGAGCGAGAGCAAGAGCTTTTGAGGCATGGGATATCGTGCCCTTGCGTCCCGTAGCACCCTGCTGACAAAATACACCGGGTGCTCGATGAGAGCAGGCGCGTTGGTGAGGCTCGTGTCTTGCGGGAGTTGGCGTGTCTCCTGAGGTAGTGGAACCCTCGACACTTGATCTCTTGTCGGGACCTTGGCGGCACCGCCCTACCGAGCTTGGTCCTTTGTCGATGCCGCTGCGGCTCTTGCTGCGCCTTCCTGATCTTGCGTTAGCTCAGCTGGCGGCGCGGCTTGGCGCGACGCGCCTTTGGCCTTGTGCTCTTCCCGAACCGCCACTAGAGCCGCGCTGGCAGAGTACGGGGTGGCGGCAAGATAAAGCACCAAGGGCTCGAGAGGTCGTGGCGCTACCATCACTGGAGGGCTGGTCAGGTATCTCTTGAGGTCTTGAAAAGCTTGGTCTGCCTCCGGGGTCCACTCGAACGGGCCCTTCTTTTTCATCAGCTTGAAGAAGGGTAGGGCGCGCTCTCCCAGCTTGGCGATGAAGCGCCCCAACGCAGTTACCCGACCGGCCAGGTTCTGCATTTCCTTGAGGGTTTGTGTTGGGCTCATGTCTTCAATGGCCTTGATCTTCTCTGGGTTCACCTCGATCCCTCCGTGGGAGACGAGGAAACCCAGTAGCTTGCCCAAAGGGACACCAAATACGCATTTCTCTAGGTTAATTCGCAAGTTCACCTGGCGCAAGCTCGCGAAAGTCTCCTCCAGATCTTGGATCAAGGTTCGGGCCTCCCGAGACTTCACCACGATGTCGTCGACGTAGGCCTCCACGTTTCTCCCGAGTTGTCGCCCTATGGCGATATGCATCAACCGCTGAAAGGTCGCACCTGCATTGCGCAGTCCGAAAGGCATGCAAGTGTTGCAGTACCCCCCGCACGGGGTCAGGAAGGCTGTCTTCTCTACATCTTCCCCCGCCATCTTGATCTGGTGATACCCTGAGAACGCATCTAGGAAGCACAACAGGTCGCACTCGGCGGTGGAGTCGACGATCTGGTCAATGCGTGGAAGCGGGAACGGATCTTGGGGGCAGGCCTTGTTGAGGTTGGTGAAGTCGATGCACATTTGCTCCTTCCCGCCTTTCTTCGGCACAACGATGGGGTTCGCTAGCCATTCGGGGTACCGCACCTCACGAATAGCACCCGCCTCCTCCAACTTGCGGGTTTCTTGGACGATGAGGGCCTGCTTCTCTACAGACTGCCGCCTCGCCCGCTGCTTCACAGGGCGTACATTGGGGCACAACCTTAAGTGATGTTGAATCACCTCTCTCGGGACCCCCACCAGGTGCTTGGGTTCCCATCCGAATATTTCCTTGTTTGCGTGCAAGAACTTCACCAATGCTTCCTCTTGGCCTGGGTCGAGGCCGGCACCTATGGTAAAGGTGGCTCCTGAGGTCGCGTCCTCATCGACCGGCACCTGCTTGTTTTCCGCCTTGTCTTGGGTGAACAGTTGCTTCTTCTTGGTTGATGCGGCTCCCTTGGGCTCGGAGGTGCCTGCGTCGGCAGGTTGCGCCGCCGTGGCGGTCTCGAGGGCATGCTTGAGGGCTGCCAGGGCCTCCTTGGCGTCCCCCTTGATGGTGAAGACGCCCTTGCTTCCAGGCATCTTCATGAGGTTGTAGGCCGGATGGATCGCTGCCATGAATTGGGCCAGTGCTGGGTACCCGAGGATGGCGTTGTACGGGAGGCCGATGCGGGCGATGTCGAAGTCGACCAGTTCGGTGCGGTAGTTGTCGCGCTTGCCGAAGGTGACGAGGAGGCGGATCTGCCCCAATGAGTGGGCGGTGCCGCCGCCAACTCCTGAGAAAGGCTTGCTGAGGCTGAGCCACTCGAGCGACACATGAAGAAGGCTGAAGGCCTCCATGGAGAGCATGTTGAGGCCGGCGCCGCCGTCGATGAGGGTCTTGGTGATGGCCACGTTGCAGATGGTGGGCGTGCAGAGCATCGGGAGCATACCCGAGCCGGTGGTGGTGACGGGGTGGTCTTCTGAGTCGAAGGTGAGGTCGGCTTCGGGCGCAGCCCAGCCTGGCGGAGCCCCCAAGCGCTTGGAGGCGGCGCCGATCTGGCGAAGGAATTGCTTGATATGGTGATCTGAAGGCGGCGCTTGAGAGCCGCCTAGCAGGGCCGCGACAGCATGGTGCACTGGTGCCGTGTAGTGCGTAGTGAAGAGGTCGCCCAGCTCCTCCCAAGATGCCACCGTGGATCCGCGGAGGTTGAGCAGCCAGGCGCGCGGCGCGCTGGTGAGGGCCATGGGAAACCAGTTAGCCATGACCTTGTCGTCGCCCCCGGCCTCAAGGTCGGCCTCCTCGTATGCCAGAAGGAAAGATATCGGGTCCGCCGCGCCGCCGTAGCGCGGTGGCATCTCTGGCTTGAACTTGGGTGGCCACTGCACCTGCCGCAAGGGGGGGCCAGGGCTCGGAGCCCCCTGGCCCCATCGTCAGCACCGGCCGTTGGAGTCGGTAGCGGGGCGCCTGCCATGAGGCCGGAGCGCGGTGGTGGCGGAGCGTAGATTGGCGGAGGGAAGGCTACGGCGCACCCCTACCTGGCACGCCAAATGTCGGATCACGGGTTCCGGCAAAACCCTTAAGGTTCGAATTCTGGGGTGCGCGCGAAGTTCTTTCCCTATCGATCCACGCCCTAGCTTGCTAAGATATCACGGACGAACTCAACGAACTCACAACATAGGATACACAAGATTTATACTGGTTCGGGCCACCGTTGTGGTGTGATACCCTACTCCAGTGTGGTGGTGGTGGATTGCCTCTTGGGCTGATGATGAACAATACAAGGGGAAGAACAGCCTCCTGAGGTTGAGGTGTTCTTGTGCTTGGCGAACTTGTGTGGGTGAGGATTACTCAATATAAGATCGATCGCCCCCAATGGTGGTGGCTAGTCCTACTTATATAGGCCCTGGTCCTCTCCCAAAATATTGAGCGGGAAGGGAGCCAACACCAGCCAATTTGAAAGGGGACAACTAGTACAACTAATCCTGACAAAAGCGGTCTTTGCCTGCAAAATGCTCTGGTGGTGACACTGCCTTGGGCTCCATGGTGACCTCCGTCTTGCCATCCTGCTGGTCTTGGTCTCGTTGCACTGATATGGAAACCTTTGCTTCATGCCTCGGTACTTTGCTCCTGCACTTGCCTCCTTAGCACCAAAGAGGAGACAAGGACGCTGCGCGCGCTGGCGCCCTCCTCGCGCCCGCCTGGTCTCGATCGTCATGGCTCACGTCACGAGAACCTCGTGAGGTTTGCCTTGCCTTGATCTCTCTGCCCCTCGCGAGCCTGCCTGGTGAGGCCGCTCCTGAGGAGGTCTTGTGTCGTCCACCTCGCGAGGCTTGGCCCCTCACGAGGGTCTTGAATGCCTAGTTTATGAAGATGGGCCGTGCAGGCCGGCTAGCACAACCATGCCGTGGGCCGCAGGCAGGCAAGTCTGGCGACCCCCGTTCCCAGAACGCCGACAATTATGACATAGTAATTTAGAATTGACCTACACTATACAATAAAGGTTTTATGGTATAATACATCCACTGGGCATCAAAGTTCGCCACCAGTGATCATAAAGCGCAACGAAGAAGCAGATTACAAAAACTGGGCACCATTGCAGCATAACAAAATAATACTGAACAGAGACCACTTCCAAGACAGTTCAAGAAAGGTTAGCCTTGCACGGGAACTGCTGCGCAAGCTGCTGAGCAAGGCTGTGAGACCGGCCTATCATGTCAGTCATAGCTTCCAGGTGTAGCTGTTTAGCAATGAGGTTCTCATTGGTGTTCTCCACAATCTTTCTTATAGATAGGACTTCAAGTCGAAGTTGAGTTGCAGAATGCCTTTGTGCTAGAACTTGGGACTGAAGAAGTCAAACTGATTCAGACAGCGAATTCTGTGAGCTTGTCTGACTGCTAGTCTCAAGTAACTTGAACACTGCATCAAGACAAGACTTTGGGGTTGTCTCGCTATCTCCAAGATGTTTTGCCTTCTTTGCTGCAATATATGTTGGGTTTGTGTCACAGCCTTCAGCAGACTTGTGCATGCCATCAGGCATATCACCCTAAAACAAGCAGAGAGATGACAGGTTTTGCACGTGTATAAACAAAGATGATAACTATGCTGTCAATTCCATCCAATTTCAAATTAGAAAATAAAGAGTAAGTTCAAAATATCAATAGCATAATTTGGCATTGTTCATAATGCGGGGAGCTTCACCACACTACTGTATTACCATGTCAACATAACAAGCATAGATGAAGGGCAAAGACAATCATTGTATCTATTTTGGTTAATGTGCATGGCATGTTGTTCATATCATCAGCCACATCAGTAAGACAAAACAGGAGATGACAAGGTGCAAACGTGGGCTGCTTCACCACACACTAGATTATAGATCCACAAAAATAAGCATACATATAGGGAGTATTGAGTAATGTGCATGGTATGAATAAGGAACTTGGTTTTACAAGTAAAACTTGGAACTTACGGTTGTTGCGAACATGCATTTTAATAGAAACAGCAGTAAACGATAGGGAGTATGTGCAAATTAAACAACAGTTGAAGATAAAGGCTTTAGATGGACTGACTTACATTAACAGTTAACACCGGCTTTATAATGCCCTTCTCCATGTCAAGGGAAGGATAACTCTAGAATTTCATCATAGAATCTTCTTCATAAGCATTACCTGTACTCTACATTTTGTAGAGAGTAATTATAGATATGATAATACTGGAAGGGATAGAGGACAATGAAGATAAGATGCAGATTGATGCTACATAATCAACTACCAATCCTTGGAAGTACAAGCGTTACAGTACAAAATGTACTGACAAGAGCAATGGGCTACACTTCTGGACTGGCATTGTCTGTGTATTCAACTTTTTGGTAAGATTAAATATAGATCTGATATTTTTTAGTAAATGGTGGGTGAGGGAGATAAGATGCAGAATGCTACACAATGAACCAATCCCTCTTCCCATAATACAAGAATGTTTTGAACACTGGTGTACTATACAAAACGTTGTTGTATTATGGGACGGAGGGAGTAGCTGTTAATGTAAGTACAGTGATAGACGACGTTCAGTGCTTACAAGAGGACTGCAGAGCTAAACCTCTTCAAAAGCATTGGGTTGATTCTAAATTTATGTAAGAGTCCATACGGATCTTATAATGTCCACCAAATGGACGATAACGAGGCAAACATGTGCAATGATGCTACATAATCAAACAGCTATGAAAGTAAGGATGGTCATACAGGGCAAGAGGTACTCACAAGAGCAATGCAGTGTGTAGTATAGTTGTGAGATTCTATGGTCCTGTGAAAATGAATGTTCTTCTGCTAACAGTTTTCGTACAAGTGAGACATTAAGGCAAATGCAGAAATGTAGTTCAAATTATGATGTGATATCATAGACAGTACCTTACGCTGCACACGAGACCAATGTGTAACAAAATTATTCCAGTCACTGTCTGATAAATGTAGCACCTGAGACTTTACACAAATTTCGTTTAGAGGCTTGCCGTCAAAGTGCGATTGCCTCAGGTAGGAATGATACTTCATCAACGAGTGCTTGAAAAGTGTAACCAACTCTTGCTCGTCTTGACAATCCAGTTTGGTCCTCGCCTATTTAAAAGAATGAAATCTTGTGTCTTTTGTCAGTAGAACATGTGTAGTAATTACCATGAATAACATTAGTACATAACTTACGCGTAAGTTGCGGAGGAAGACTGGAAATTGTTCTGTGTCTGCGGTATAAGCTTTCCATGAAGGAAAGATGTGCACAAAGTTCCTGACAACAATACAAGCTTCATCTTCTAAACTAGGAAGAAATGGAACATGGGTCCTATTTGCTGCCATTGGGGCTCTCTCTGGTTCGAAAAGGGATTTGGCAACTGGATTTGGTGTACCATTTGCTAGAATGGGGGTTTTGCATCGTAGAGCTGGTGCTATGTCAACTGGCATCATCATACTGTTTGCTGCAGTTAGGGTCTGTTGAGTTGGTGCATCAGAAATGACCAGTGTAGTAGGGCTAGAGTCTGCTAGAGTTGGGGTGTTTTGTGGGTCAGGTGATATTGCAACTGATATTGCAACTACACCTAATGGGCAATTTGATTTATCAGGTGTCACTGCCCTTTCCAAATACTTTGCTCGTGCTCCTCCGCGATCAGCAATCGCCCTCTTCCTTTTGAATGTCTGATACACAAGAACAACATTTGAATGGATAAATATGGTATGATGACAGATGGAATATGTACTGAAAATGGATAGGCAGGGCGTATTCACATACACGATGTGTAAACTAAGCTAATGGCAGTGCAACAAAGTAGAAACAATGCAAAGCATCAGTTGCAAGATATGTGCGACCAATATAACCTTGGAAAGTTAGAGCAAGCACCTTGATGGGTGAATAAGACTGGGCATCTGCCTCTGACTCCTCCACTAGGGAGCTACATTGACTTAGGTCTCCCTCTAGCTTAGAATCACTGTTAGGATCATATTCTGAGCATGAATCTGTAGGTGGAGAGTGTTTGGATTGCAGTGCATCCAGACTTGATTTCAGTCCCTTAATACCAAGTTTGACAGCCATGGCATTGTTATGCATTATTCTTTTCATGCGCGCAAGCTCATAATCATTATGAAGCTGTTTAGAATCTGAGATTCATGAAAACATAAAAGTAGTCAGATTATCTATCGAATGCATTGCGGATTCAACTTGAAGAGTGTCTCCCTATAAACCCCTACATATGCAAAGTTCACCCCCCAATCATGCTGACCAGACCACACACAGAAATACAAACCTCTTATGTCTCTATAACAGGGAGACACGCATTTCAAAACTGAAGTAGGAACATTAGAATCATATCAACTTCGTATTTGAACAAATAAACTAAGGAATTATGAGTGGCATAATGTTTAGCTTCAAGGGTGGAGTGCTAGTAGTGTGACACAAAGCAAGTAGGCAGATTGTATTCCATGTAAAAGATCGTAGTCTGTGTAAAAGCTGGAAATGACACTTTCCTTCTATAAAATGCAGTGCTCGTTGCCCACACATGATGGAAGAGATAACACAAAGAAATACTATTCACTCATGTCTACGGTTCCAGTATTTTGAAACAGGGTGGTCCACCCTAAAAGAATATTGACAACAAATATGACAAGGCAAGCATAGATGTAGTGAATCAATCATTTACTTGTGAGCTTACTAGGACAGGTATGCAGAATTGTAACTACAGTAAGAGACCATCCAAAATCTGAATCAAGAAGTTTGTCTAGCACTTATTGTTTACAACTAATCGACGTGAATAGTTGGATATCATATCGAATGAGTAAGAAAGACAAGTAAAATTGTCAACAATCCAAAATTGTCAACAAACCTGGCCTGTAGGACTACCTTTTTTCATGAACATAATTATACTTACCTCTTGGGCTATCTGGATTTACAGAAACAACTAGATCTTTGAACATATCCACCCCACATTCCAAGGATGGAAAAACATATTCTTGATGGAGCTGAAGTTACTAAAGCACAGGATGAGACCAAAGCATGCTAACCAATTCAACTCATGGCTGGCTCTTCAAGGATAGCTTCTTTTCTCTGTTTTGGCAGCTACTTCCTGCCTAGTCTCTAGCTTTAGTCTTAGTTCTAGCCTTCCTCTTAGTCTTTTTTGGGTTACTCCTAGCTGCTTTAGCTTCTTCTCTTTTTTCTTTTTTCTTCTTCTTTTCTTTTCTCTGTTATTCTTAAGGGGCTCCTCTCAAGCCCTTGTAGTCCTTTTTTTACCTTTCCTTGTACTGCTGGACCTTGCCTGGTTATTTATAAAAATAGCAGTGGGGTGTTTTCCCTACTGTTTATAGTAAAAAAAATCGGGTTGGCTTAGTGGGTGCTGCACGCCTGAGCCCTGAATGGACTGGGAAGGTAGGCACGGCGGCGCCCGGGCAGCAGTGATGCTGTTGGCGAGAGGCTCCTGACCTCCTATTAGTCCGGCGTCTCCTCCTAGAGTCATGTCGTCCAGGGACGGCAAGTCGCCGGTGAGGCAGGTGGCTGGGGGTGAGTAGGGATCGGAAGCGCGCAGCAGAACAAAGGGGAATCGAGGCCTGGACCGACCCAAAATCCCAGGGTGGGCCGCGGCCCACCGTGGGCACCCTGTAGAGATACACACCCGAGCGGCAAACATGCATTTTCGAAACTAAATTAGGAACATTTATCCAACCAATTGAACGACTCTGTTTTAATAATATCAGATTCGTATTTGAACAACTAAGCTTGTTTGGCTTGATGGGTGGAGCAGTGCTATTATGACACATATAGTAATCATAAAAGGGGGAAACGCTAAGCATTTTTTTAGCAAAAGAGGGTTTCCCCTCCGATTTCTATTAAAGAAACCACCACGGAACCAACATGATCAATTAAACCCTAAGCATGGTCAATTAAACCCTATTATGACTGTGCCATGGCAGAATTAAAGCTGGAAACCGGGGAAATGCTATTTAGCATCCGTTGTTTGCTTCAAACTAAGAACTAAATTCTAAGAGCTGAAAAGAAAGTACAGTAACCAAGTTACGATCTATTTTCTGGTTGAGAGGAAAAAGTTGTGGAGATATGAAGTACCACTTCTCTTGCGGCGCTGTGTAGGCATCGGGGGTGCGATGGCTGTCGGTGGCGTTGAAGCATATCTGTGACGGCAGACGGGTGCATCGGGGGATAAGTCCCATTGCGGTGGAAGAGAAGGTCATGTGAGCGGCCCCGACAAAGAGGACGACAGCGCCGATGAAGTGAGAGGACGCGATGCAAGGCTCTTGTTCTGTCGCCGTGGATGAGAAACGTCCATCTCTAGCAGTTGATGACGCGGTCTTGGTAGGCGCTCCGACATGGTGGAGGACGGTGGCGATGGATGGGTCGGAGGACGGCGGCGATGGATGGGGTGGAGGACGGCGGCGATGGGTGGGGTGGCGGACGGAGGAGGCTGGTGTGGGGATGGTGTTCTAGCGCGGACGGTGTATGAATGGGAAAATGGAGGGAGAGGTATGTGGAACCATGTTTTTGGGATGCGCCTGTCTGAAATATGGGAAACTTACGAACTTAGCCCGTTTAAAATTTGGACGTCTTGTCGGTTGGGGATAGGACGGTAATCTCGCATCTCGCAAATATTTGCCCAGAGCGATTCGGGCGAGGAGAGGGTGTTTTGGCGACCATGGTTGGCGCCCACGGTGTATAATGGGGCTGACAGGTAGGGCGGTTGTGTGATGTCTGAGTGAAGTTACAAACCTGCCCCTATTGAAAATATTTGCCTACATCGATTTCGGCCGAGTCGAGTTTGTTTTGCCGCCCACCGTGTATGAATAGGGACATGGAGGGAGAAACAGAGGCCTTTCGGACGAGCTTGAATCAAATGTGTTTTGCCGCCCATGTTTGGCGCCCACCGTGTTGGAATGGGCTCGGAGGCGGTCGTGTCACATCTAATTGAAGTTACTAACCTACCCCTATTGAGAGCAGTGGAAATCGGGCCGATGGATTGTCCGTGTAAGTGGTAAACAGTAATTTCCATCTCCCAAACACTTGGCTTTGGGCAGCCGACGTGGGAGTGGACATTTTGCCTCTTCTTTCGAATTTTGGGACAATAAGCATCCACATTTACTCTAGCAACTAAATTCGAATCCATTTATTCCTATACAAATCTTTATAAATCATTCTATGTGTTTCGATATATCTTTAAAAGCATGACAAAGATGTATTCCACTATCATATATGAATATGATTTACAAATGCCGAAACTCGAATTCAGAAGCTAGAATCCAGTTTAAGGTGAATTCGAATATTTGGAACACTTTATGTCCAACTCAAATGTCACACGCAACATAATGTGTACTCCCATTTAGATATGTACACAAGTGATGTATCAAGATTCAAATACCGAGTCAATCAACCAATAATGTACAAAACTAATAGACATATAAACACATATAGAGTATATGGATCAGTAATATCAACTAACATACATAAGCCAGGCCGCTGTACTTTTTTTGCTAGAAGAGCATCCTTTTTTTAGCGAGGCTAGTACATCATCTTGGCCCTTTGAGATGTGTGCCACTAATGGTCCATCTGTACTACTATTATTGCTGAATGCACATTCAGCCTGATTGGCATATTTGTAGGTCTGGCACAGCAATCAAAATGAATAGTATCCGAGTCTTATCAATTAATACATACTTGTGCTCAAATAAAATTACTAACCAAAAAAAAGAATTATTACATGATCTCTAAAACAAATGGTTTGATAGATTACATGAACAAACAACACAAAGGTTATTCAACGATGGAAAGAACATTTCACCTATGATTTACCAAGTGGGAATTTAATTTCCTTTTTTCCTTTAAGACCTTAACAATGCGGTCAGTCTCAGCTTGCTTCATTTTGAAATCCACCAAATATTTAATGGTTGTCTTGAATACTGCTTGTGATTGTGCTGTTTGCTTCCTCAACATGTCAACTTCATCTCTAAGTGCAGAAGCAGAATCTCCTTCTACCACTAGTTTAGCCTCTAGAGCATGAGAAGTTGGCAATTCATGATGCACGATTGGGCTGGTGCCACTTCTGTGGGATGATACAACGTCCATGGGGACCTCTCTCTTTGATCTTGGGCTAACTTGTTTTGCCATTAACGTTCCAATTGGATTCTGAAAAGTTGAAGTTAGCAAAACATCTAAACTGGGAGTTATAACAGCAAACCAGTTAAACAAACAAGGAAATAAAGAGTTTCAATTGGAAGCTGAAAAGTAGTTATTAACATCATTGTAACCGGTTGTTGCAGCAGCAAAGCAGTTAAACAAACAAGTTTTGCCAAAGGTACCTATTGTGGCACTGAAGTTTCTCTTGGATCCTGAAAAGTTGAGTAGTCAGTAACTTGATTAGAGCAACAAGTTATAGCAGCAAACCTGTTACACAAATATATTTTTGAAAATGTACCTACTGTGCAATTGGACTTCCAATTGGATCCTGAAAACTTGAAGTTCGTAAGATGATTACAGCAACAAGTTACAGCAGCAAACCAGGTAAACAAGGAAGTTTCTGAAAACATACCTATTGTGCCAACGGAGTTTCAGTTGGATCCTGCAAACTTGAATGTTAGCAATCAATAAATAAAGTTTTGCAAGAGCCATAAGAAACTAACATCAAACTAGTAAAACTAACCAGTTTTGGCAACGTATTTAATTACACATGAACTAGTAAAACTAACAAGTTCTTGGCAACGTATTAAAGTAACAAGTCGGTACCGTTTACCAGCAACACAGACATCTGTAAATTTCTTTGTTGTGAGCAAAATGATTCCAAAACAGATATAAGTTAAAAAGACGGTGTCCCTCATGTAAACCTGACAGTTGTCTATCTATGAACATGCAAACATTACTAGTGCTACAAGTGATAACAACAAACCATTTAAAGAAATAGGGTATCAGAACGTAAATTACACGTGAATTCTGCGGCACCCTAGAAGTACATATGACCAGCTATCTACATGCTTATTAAGTATTTATTTAAGTTCAGGCAAACAGGTAATTCTTAACAGTAAGTATCAAACACATAGATAGGCGCAGTCTATAATAGGATAACAGGCTATGGCATTATGTAATCAGTAGCAAACTAAATTAAGCCAAGCAACGTAATTGAACAATTTTGCAATAAGTGGCTAACTAAAATTCCGAGAAGTAGATAACTGAACTTACGCTAGCTCTTTGTACAGGCACACTGCAACTTCTTTTTTGCTTACAAGGTTCTACGAAGGAGTCCATGGCATCAATTGCTTGGATACACAGTCCCAATACTTCTTTCTTTCCACACTGCATTGGTAAGTCGAATGGTTAATCTGGTAAGATGGTGCGTCCTTCATATGTTATATGAGGACGTGTAGTCAGACTAGTTATAGCCACACACATCACATTGGCTTTTACTGTATGTTTCATGCGATTACATTTGGCATATCGAGATCTAAGCTATCTACAATAGGATGAAAGACTGGCATCCTTCACTTTATTGGCGAAATCAGTTCATAGAAACAAGCAATTCAACCATTCTATGGGTAAATCAAAAGCGCCACTAGAATATTTTTCACTACCCCAATCATACACGCAAAAATGGGCGACGCCACCGTAGGGCTGGTATGGGCGGCCGCCTTGGGTGGCTGGAAAGTGTGCACCTAGTTTGAGTCGTCTAGGTTGGCCTAGCCTAGTTATGTTCATCCCGACGCACGAGCAGGCAATGTAAAAAATGAAGAAAAACGTTTCAATTTGGATGGGCCAATAACGTAAGTGCAAGGAAGGCCCGATAGTAGGCTCGCGGCCCAAACGAGCGCCTCCCATGTCGATCGACAGCAGAAAAAATCCCAATTCGTTCCATCTGGCCTCCAGTCTGGTTCGCTCCTAACCTAGCCGCCGCTGGACAGACCAACACAACACTTCCTCTCGCCCTCATTGGAGGGCGGTCGCCGGGATTCAAGCGAATGGAAGGACAAGAAGATGAAGATCCAGCCCTGGGTGTAGCCTGCGTGGGAGGCAGCGGCGACAGCACGGGCATGGCATTGAGCTTGCGCAAACGGACAATCGCAGTTTGCAAGACCAGCATGCGCAACGAGCAGGTACATCACATCCCTGATTATATCTAATTCAACTGTTCAATTTCTGGCCAATAGTTAAACCTGACGGTGTTGTGAAACTGCTTGTATGTAGGGAATCTATGAGAAAATGAAACCAATTTCTGCTTACTTTATAACTCCCCCAATAAATACTGAACTGACTGAATCTGATGTATCTAATCAAGTTTTCGATGCAAACATACAAGCTCATGTTGTTCTTGAGCCTGAAGTGTCTAAAGAACAGACTGCTAGAAGGATTTGATGCAAACATTTTACATGCTCCTAGTGATGAACATATAGTGTCTAATGAGGGATCTAATACAAGCATTTTGCAAGCTCCCTTTGAAGGATTTAGTGTCTAATGATGATCTGCTATGTTGAGAGAGACATAGAGATTTGCAGGCATTGATGACAAGCAAATTATAGTACATTTTCATGGCTTCAGGAAACGTCGAGGCTATCTACCAGAAAGCCCCCATATTATGACAACGTAGCATAAATACTTTTCTAATCTGTTGTTTGAAACTATTGGCATACTTGTGCAAGATAGATATATTGATATGCAGTTTGCGCACTGGTTATAGGTGCAATTACACTTCGATATTTTCAGCCAGAGAACGAATAATTCAAGCAGGTACAGACCATGTTAGTAGTCCTTGTACACCATGTTGCATTTTGTGTTTTTTGGTGCCTGCATCATTTAGTGTTTTATAATCTGAACTACTTTGGATCATTAGCTGGTTTTCAAAGTGCATGTAGCTTCACATTTCTCAAGTTATGTTGATTTCCGGAGTGCAAGTGCCTTCGTATTTTTTAAGATAAATGTTCGCCCCTGGTAACTTGAATTCATGGATCCGCCACTGCACACAAATCACACACACAGGCCAGTACGAAATAAATGAAATGCAGGGACTTACGCTAGCTCGTTGTACAGGCTCGCTGCAGCTCTGCTTGCGCTTGGGATGTTCCATGTACAAGCCCATGTTCCCACTTGCTTCAATGTGCATGCCTTGTGCTCCTTGCATCCCCCTCTGCATTTTTGACACGACGAGTGGTTGATCAAATAAGAGGAATCGACCTTGCTGTTGTACTGGAGGACAGATACTTACAAGGTTATACGGGTGCGCAGGATGTGTACCATATCCCGTAGCGCCGCCATGCTTCGCTAAAAAATGGTTTTGCTTGTTTCAGATGATATCTCCAGAAGAAACAAGAGTTAAAGTCAGAGTTGCATAGGCATGTACGCTAAGAGAGCAGTGAAAGGATATCCAAACATCGTCGGAACAGTGCACAAGGGAGTGATGTCTGCATACCTAGTTCGGGCCGGCGTTTGGGCATGCTTGCCTAGCTAGAGTGCAGGTCACTTTAGAGCCGTTGAGGGTGATGCGCTGTCGCTGGCTGGCCACGCACGGATGTAGATCTAGAGTGGCAGCATAGTGCTATGATGCGGTGGACGAGACCATTGGTGAAGCCCCAACGGCCTCGGGGGGGAGGGGGGCAGAGGTGCGATGATGTGCTCGGTGAAGTAGCCCCGGTGAGGTGGGAGACGGCATCGATGAAGCGCACCTGATGTGGTGGAAGTTGGTGTCTGTGAGGCACGTCGGTTGTGGTGGCCGACGTTGTCGGTGGACCACTTGGTGCGGTGGACGAGGGCGTAGATGAGGTAGCTCTGGTGCGGTGGTGAAGCGCGACCGCCATCTTCGTCGTTGTCGTCGTCCGGCATAGAGGTGGGGAAAGAGACGAGACGAGGGGCGATTCGAACTTTGCTTGGGTTGGCGGTGAATTAGGGATTTGAGCAATCTGGGTGCAGAAGGGGACGATGGAGAAGGGAGATTTTGCAGGGCTGGAATTGGGGCCGCCGGATATTTCAATCCGAAACGTGGAAGCGCGAACTTATTTTGTCTGGTGCACCTACATTTGATAATGCAAACGAATCTTCTTTCATTTGCAAACGAATCTGTATGTATTACCATTCCTGTGTTTTCCTTGCAAATAATTAGTCATTCAAAACGAGATACTGAAAATTAATTCATGAGGAGTTATTTGAAAAAAAACGAAACGGTATCCATGGTATCCACGCTAATGTGGATTAGAGTGTGTGTCACATAATTAGTTATTTGAATTAGAGTGTGTGTCACATAGCAGTCTCCAATTCTAACGTGGATTTTGCATTTCACGGTATCCACGCTACTTTTTTAATACAAATTCATATGCATATGCTGAAAACGATGGTAGTGAAAAAACTTTGGATCGATTCAAACATATGACCTACAAAATAGCACAACAATCGAGTCAATGTCAACTTTTCCAAACCTAATATGGCACGAATTCGAAATAATTACCCATATGCATGGTCCTCAGTTCAAATCTTATAATGTACACGGAATGTAAACATCGATATTAAGTCTCGTACTATCTACATTCAAATGTTCTTTTTAGCCCCCCCCCCTCGGCACACATGCTACATACTTCCTGTATCGGTCAATCTTCCTCTCCTAACCACCTTAGGAAGCTGTCGGTTTCCGACACACATTCATTCTTTCTATCCATGTTTTGATCTCTAACTCTCTCAACTACGCAACCCCGTTTTTTCCACTCTGTTACCAAATATATTTACCTCACACACCCTCCATTGCACCCCATGCCGAGCTCTCCCTCTCTCTCTCTCTCTCTCTCTTTCCCTGCCACCCTCTCTTGCTAGATACATGCTTTGCCTATCTGGCCCCCCAACCTCTCGTGCGCACGCACGCACGTTGTCTATCTAGGTCACTACCTCGAGACTGTCTCACTCTTTCTTCCGAACGGCGGGCCAGACTCGCTCAATCTCGCTCTCTTTATATCAGTCTCGATTTACCTCGTTTCCTTTCACACACAAATGATATATCTCCCTGTTCGGGCCTCGATCGACACACTCTATACTCTCTCACGCAGATTGTCTATCTAGGTTAGTGCATCCAAGTTGCCCCCACTCTTTTGACCTCATGGCGGGCTATGCTCGCTCTCTCTCTCTCTCCCTCTCTCGCTCGCTCTCTCCCCCTATCTCTCTCTCTCTCTCTCTCTCTCTTTGTATGTCTTGATTAACGTCGCTCTTTCTCGGACATAAACAATATATCTCCATGTTTGAGTCCAAATCGACATATTCATTGTCGTATCTCAGGTTCCGGCAAAACCCTTAAGGTTCGAACTCTGGGGTGCGCGCGAAGATCTCCCCCTCGCACATCACGCCATCTCACGCTTCGCGGTCTCTAGGCTAGCTCGACGAACTCCCAACACAAGGGACACAAGATTTATACTGGTTCGGGCCACCATTGTGGTGTAATACCCTACTCCAGTGTCGTGGTGGTGGATTGCCTCTTGGGCTGAGGATGAACAGTACAATGGGAGGAACAACCTCCCGAGGAGAGGTGTTCTTGTGCTTGGTAACACATGCGTGGATGAGGATGATCGGAATCCGTCCCTTCCTACTATGGTGGCTAGTCCTATTTATTGAGGCCCCGCTCCTCTTCCCAAATATTGAGCAGGAAGGGATCCCGCAACGGCCAATTTGAAAGGGGACAACTAGTACAACTTATCCTGACAAAAGTAGTCTTCTCCTGCAAAAGGCTCTGGTGTTGATGCCGCCTTGGGCTCCACGGTGACCTCCGTCCTGCCGTCCTACTGGTCTTGGTCTCGTTGCACCGATATGGAAAACTTTGCTTGATGCCTTGGTACTCCTCGCCTGCGCTTGCCCCCTTAGCACCAAAGAGGAAATAAGGACACTTCGCGCGCTAGCACCAGCCTGGCGCCCGCCAGGTCTCGATCGTCATGGCTCACGTCACTAGAACCTCGCGAGGTTTGCCTTGCCTTGATCTCTCCGCCCTAGCGAGCCAGCCTGGTGAGGCCGCTCCCGAGGAGGTCTTGTGTCGTCCGCCTCGCGAGGCTTGGCCCCTCGCGAGGGTCTTGAAAGCTTATTGGTGAAGATCGGCCGTACGGGCCCGCTCGCAGAGCCACGCCGTGGGCCGCAGGCAGGCAAGTCTGGGGACCCCCGGTCCTAGAACACCGACAGTAGCCCCCGGGCCCAAGGCGCGCTCTGGCTTGGCTTCGAGGCGAAGCCAACGGGCAAGTGCGGAGCGCCACGGGCCCCAATAGCCTGGGGCCTTGGTCGACACGTGTTGGTTGGTTGGACGTGGGCGTCTCCGCTTCCCTGACTGTCAAAAGGCAGGCGTAGACAGCGCTTTCCTTCACTACTTCCTTTCGCCTCACTCAGATCCCCTTTCTTGCGCCCTGCTCCCGAAATCTCCAGATCTGCTTCCATCTTCCACCGCATTGGCGACCAATGGCGCCTCGCAAGGCCAAGTCTACCTCGTCGCCGGCTTGGTACGAGCCAGCTCTCGACGCGCCTAATGTCTCGGAGAAGAACCTTGCCGCCACGCGCTTGCTGACGGCAGGGGAAAGCAACGAGAGGGGGAAGACGGAGCTCCGGGTTGCCTCCGACGTGCCGGAGCCCGTGGGGAGCACCTTCTTCCCCTTCTTCACGAGCAGCGTCGTTACAGGGCTGGTTCCCCGCTTCTCTGACTTCTTCTATGAGGTCCTCAGCCACTATGGGCGGCACGCGCTGCATCTTCATCCCAACTCCATCCTTCTCTTGTCGATCTTCGCCTACTACTGCGAGGCGTACCTCGGCGTGATGTCGTCTGTGGCTCTTCTGCGCCACTTCTTCTTCCTCCGCATCAATGAGGGTCACACCTCCGGGTGTGCCAATTTCATCACGGCCAACAAGGCCAACTCTATCTCGAAGACGGGGAAGAAACCCGACGGCTTCCGGAACAAGTGGGCCATGATGGACACTAAATGTGTCCACCCACGCCTGACGTTGCCGACGGAGATGCCCCAGTCCGACAAGGGGTGGTCTTGTGTGAAGCTCACCGATGAGCGGGCGATGTTGCTGCTTGAGCAGATGAAGACCGACCTGAACCAGGGCAACGCAAAGGCGGCAAAGGTGACAGGGGCCAAGATGCTGCGTGTAGGCCCGCTTCAGGCTCGCATGCGCCCCTTGTGGGAGCTTGGCGATGAAGAGGACAAGGTTCGCTTGAGCCCGAAAGCCTTGTCTGACGAAGAGCTTGCCATGGTTCTTCGCCTCTTGGTTGGGGACGACCAAGAGTACCCGCCGAGCATCTTCACCCCCTTGTTTCGCCGCGAGGACGGGGCGCAGGTCGTGGCTTCCAAGCCGACTTTTGACGGGCGTGGGCTGGTGTCGCCGGCGCCCACCTGGGCCCCTGCGGCGCCGAAGCCGGTGGAGCTATCTTCTGATGAGTCCCGCGGGGAGGAAGAAGAGGAGGAGGAAGAGGAGGAGGTGACCCCTGAAGAGACGAGGGAGAGCTCCCCCTAAGCAAAGCTGACATCCTCTGCACCCTTCCTGACGACGATGAGTCCGACGCCCACCAGGAGAGGGGAGAGATGCCGGCAATCCCGACGAGGGGCCGATCGGCACTGATCTCCCGGGATGCTACTTCTGTTCTGGCGCCGCCTGGTGCCGCTTCCAGCCCCACCGCTGCCCCAGCTTCTGCTCCTGGAGCCTGCACGCACGTGCCTCAAGCCTCGAGGCTCTCGGGCTTCATGCTCACTAAGCGGAGGGTGGACTATGCCGCGGTGGACCAGTAAGTGCTCGTGATTTGCCTTGTTCTTGATTATGCTGCTGATTCCTGATGCTTCTTCGTTGCACGATCAGGCCGACGCGTGTGATGAAGAAGAGGAAGGAGCATGCAGCGACCACATGTGGGGCTGAACCATCCGCAGCGGCCGCACCCCCCTCCGCGAAGAAAGGAAGCGACAGCACTCGCACCTCTCCGGCCCGGTCGCCCTTGCAAAGCCTGGAGGGGCGTCGTCCAGAGGAGTCATCCCCCGAGGCCCCGCTGGCTCCGGAAGTGCTGATGTCCGGCTCGGCTGCCGAGGTCCCAAAGGCTCAGGAGCCCTTGGTCTCCCATGCCCTGGCGACAACATCGCCTCCTCCTGATGCGTCAGTGCTTCCAGGTCCTTATGCTTCTCCTGATGTCTTGGAGCGCGCCCTTTTGGAGATGGCCCAGCTGCGAGAAGATCTTCAAGGCGCCGACCCCCTCCTGGTGGTCGGGCGTCTGGAGCTAGTTTCTGGCTGGCTCCCCTCTGACGTGTCCGTTCGAGTGGCGCTGAGCCAGGCCGTGGCGACCTTTGAGAAGGAGCGGCAAGCCGCCACCCAGGCAGCAGCCACTCGCGAGGCTGCGCTGAAGGACGTTGAGGCCGTCAAGAGTCGCTGCCAGGCACTGGAGGCCGAGCTGAAAACCCTGCGCAGCGAACGCGCAGAGGAAGCTCGTGGCCGTCAGGCGGAGGAGGAGAAGATGAAGGCCCGGGAGGACGCCGTCAAGGGTCGCGACGCCGAGCTGGAGCAGTCCGCAAAGGCGCAGGCCATCGAGCGCGACCGACTGGAGGAGCTGGAACGGAAGGTGAAGGTGGGGCAAGCCGAACTTGACACGAAGGCGAAGGTTCTGGCTGAGGACCTCGTGGCCTTCACGCTTCTTGAGAAGAGGTCTCGCGAGGCTCTGAAGTCACTCTATGAGAAGGGCTTGGGGAGGCCGCTGCCACCGATGAGGACGGCCCCGCCCAGCTGCTTCCCTACTTGGTTTCCGCGCTTGAGGAGGTTGTGAACGGCATCGGTCCCATGGCCGAGGCAGAAGCCCGCGTTCTTTCCTCAGCTGCACTGACGCGTGTCTTCAGTCACCTCCATCTTCGCGACCCAGCTGCCCGCCTGGATGAGCTGCTGGATCCTGTGGACGAGGAGCGTTGTGCGGCCGCTGCCACAGCCGTGAAGGGCCATGTGGAGGCCCTGCTGAAGAAGTTCCGCGGCTTCGCTCTCGCGCCTTCGACCGGCGGTGCTACTAACCCTGTGGCTCCGACTGGCGGTAGAGGTGAAGGCGACGCTGCCAAGGGAGGAGCACCTCTAGTGGGCGACGGCAGTGTCCAGGGGTGACCTGCGGCTGCTTTCTTGTTTTATTCCTGCAACATGCATCATGCCTCACGGAGGCGTTTAGACTTGTGCTTGATATTTGGAAGAACAGTATGTCTTGTAATATTTTCTTTAAGATTTTGCAATTTTCTTCCTATTTGCTTTACGTGCTACGTCGGCAGAGCCCGGGCCCGCGCATACCTCAACCGCCGTTGGGCCGACCAGAGACCAGGATGGACCCAAGGAGTGAGGGGCTACGTGACCAGTTAGGCTCCTGAGGCGCGATGCTCAGGAGTCCCCCTTGACGTGCAAACACCCTTCATACCTTTGCCCTCGCCGAGGCTCAGCTCGGGAGGGGCGCCCGACGACCAGGTCCAGGGAACCTGGTTGGGTGGCGTATGCTTGGGTGTGAGCCGAGCGCAGCCCCCGTGCCCTGAGGTGTTGCAGTGAGGCCGGACACTGAGCTCAGGGGCTCCCTGAGGTTGATGCGGCCATGGGGCCACCCTCAGTTGTTTATCACCAGCGCAGAGCATAGAGCTTCCGCACTTGCATGGGCATAGCCGCTCCTCCGCAGTGTTGACGGCTAGTGCGGAGCATGGTGCTTCCACTGGTACGTGGAAGGGGACTCCCTACTGCGGAGAGCCCCCGGGGCGTGTACAGCCCCGCCCTAACACGTGGCGTGCAAGGCAGGGCTAGACGAGGTGTGTCTGGGCACTCCTGAGCTAGCACGGGACTCACGAGGCCCTACCTCAAGGCGGGTTGCGCCTGGTCTTGGTTCTTGTTCGCTGTGTTGGTCCTGCGAGGTGGTCAGACAACCTGCGCCGAACGAATTGCCTGAGGTTATCGCGTGAGAAGGCCAAGCACCAACGGCCCCAGTAGGTGACGTGAACAGGGCCGGCCCGCCAGACAGAGCTCGGCCATTGGATTTATCAACGCTGCAGGGATGTGCCCAAGCACAGATGCCGTTCCTAACCCTCTCACGTGAAGGGTCCTGAAGAAAGACGACCGGCGCGCGGCTCCCGCGGTGGGTGACAATCGAGCAGGTGATAGTCATAGATAGATTAAGCATGGAAACAAACTGGTTTAGGTAAATGCAGGGAAGATACGCGCCACTGGGCCAGGCCCGAGCGGCTTGGGGATGATGCAGCCCGAGGGGCGCCCCCAACAAGGTAGCTTAAAGACATAAAAAGGGATACATGCCACAGGGACGGACCCATGCGGCCTGGGAATGATGCATCCCAAGGGGCGCTCCCAGCTAAATAAACTTGGAAAATGTCACCTGGTTCTGTTGATGAAGAGATGTTGGGGCAGCCGAAGGTACGCGGCTGAAGGGGTTGCTCCTCACGAGCCATCGGGGCCCTGGGCCTCGGGAGGCTCTGGGGGTCCAGGCGGTTCCTTGAGGACCGTCTCCATCTCCGTCAGGATGGCGTGGTGCCTGACCTCCTGAGATGCCAAGACACACCGTAGGTTGCGCTGATAGGTGGATGCCACGCTCGGTAGTCCGAAAGGCATGCGAACGTAGCTGTGCGGTGGGCCCTCGCAGCATCCCACGCGCGAAGGCTAGAAGAGCTCCTGAGACGCGGCCCGGTTGAGCACGGGGACATCGATGCAGACGCACAGCCCGGCCTCCTCGCCTGGATGGGGAGCTGCGCCCGGTGACCGGTGGTCGCCGCACATGGCTCTCGCGTCCTGCAGTTCCTGAGTGGTCTTGGTAATGAACTCATGAGCGGTGGGCGCTCCTCGCCTTGTGTCCTCCTGAGGGAGACGTGCCGCGAAGCACGCCTCCAAGTGGTGCCCGAGCACCTCCCTCGTGGCACTGGCAAGGTCTAAGGCCCTCCAGTAGAGAGCCCCGAGCCCCGCCCAAGGAGGGCGTCGGGCGCGCCTTCCTATGCGAGGGAGGGAGGCGCCCCTGGCGCGGGCACTGATCCTGACGAGGTACCTTTCGCGACGCCACCCTCCTGAGGTCCTGCATGGAGTAGCTGCTTCTTCTTCTTGGGGACAACCTCAGGAGGGTATCGAGCTACACTATTGTCGGGGTCTTTGATTGACGCTACTTGGAAGGCGCGCTCGAGGGAGCACACCTCATCTCTTTCTTCGCAGGGGACTGTGATGATCCCGCCGTTCCCTGGCATCTTGAGGACGTTGTAGCCGTGGTGCGTCACCGCCATGAATTTGGCTAGGGCTGGATACCCAAGGATGGCATTGTATGGCAGACGGATGTGCGCAACGTCGAAGTCGATGAGCTCGGTGTGGTAGTTGTTGCATTCTCCGAAGGTGATAGGGAGGCAGACCTGCCCTATCGATGTGGTGGAACCGTCGGTCACTCCTGAGAAAGGCTTGGTAGGCTGAAGCTGGTCATAGGGCACTTGCAGGTTGTCGAATGTGTCGATGGACAAGACGTTGAGTCCTGTGCCGCCGTCGATGAGGGTCTTGGTGACTTGTATGTTGCTGATGACAGGCGAACAAAGCATCGGGAGAACGCCAGCACTGGCCGCACACTTAAGCTGATCTACCGAACTGAAAGTGATGGCGCAGTTGGACCACCTGAGCGGGCGTGTGGCCTCGAGCTTGGGGAGGACTGCGTTCACCTCGCGGGCAAACTGCTTGAAGATTCGCTGTGAGGCTGGGGCTTGAGCCCCGCCCAAGATGCAGGCCATAGCACACGGCTCCTGGAAGCCCGCAACCCCCTCGTCTTGATGGTGGTCGTCGTTCCTTCTTGGTGGTGGAGGCAGCGGAGGGAGCCCAGCATTGCCCTGAGGACGATCTTCGCGAGGCTAATCCCTCCAGGCGCCCTTGCGAGGCTGATCCTGCCAGCGGTCCTCACGAGGCCGGTCGCGCCACTCCTGGCGTGGGCCACGGTCGTCCCAGCGTCCTCCGCAACGTCCTCCTCCTCGGCCGTAGCCCCGGTCGTTGCTCTCGGGGCGTCGACCGAAGCGTCCATCGCGAATGGCCCTGAGCTCCTGACAATCGTTGGTGTTGTGGCTATGCGCGTTGTGGAAGGCGCAGAACGATCGGCTGCTCTTGAATGACTCGGGCTGGTCCCTGCCGCGCTTCGAGTCCGGCTCTGCCGCTAGCACGGTTGCACCCTTGCGCTTCACATCCTTAGCCTTGTCTTTCTTCTCCTCCAGGTCGGCAGCTGGGAGCTCGAGCAGGGAAAGGCGCCCTTCTTCAGCCCTTGCGCACTTGGTCGCCAGGTTCAACAGCTCCAGGGATGTGCACAACTCCTCGTGGATGGCGAGTTCCTCCTTCATTTTGACATCGCGGACGCCATCGGAGAACGCCGAGATGATGGCCTCGTCCGTCACCTTGGGGATCTTGAGACGAATGTTGTTGAAGCGCTTGATGTACTTCTGGAGGGTCTCTCCTAGTTGTTGCTTGACGCGGCGCAGATCACCCGCGGCCGGGGGGAGTCGCCAGTGCCCTAGAAGTTGGCGACGAAGAGGTCGCGCATCTCGTCCCAAGAGGAGATCGAGCCTGGAGGCAGGTTCAGGAGCCACGAACGAGCGCCATCTTTGGGCGCCATGGAGAACCAGTTCGCCATGACTTTCTCGTCGCCGTTGGCCGCCTCGATGCTCAGCTCGTAGAGCTGCAGGAACTCCGCGGGGTCAGGGGTGCCGTCGTAGCGCGGAGGCAGGTCTAGCTTGAACTTGCTCGGCCAGGCGACGCTACGCAGCTTGGGGGTCAAGGCGCGGCAATCGGCCGTGGTCACCGGGGCCCGTCTTGGAGGTGGAGCTTGGTCTTGGCGCCCACGCGCCACCACGGCAAGCGGCGCAGGGCCCTGCTGCTGCAAGAGATCATAACGTGGCGGTGCAGGGAGCGGTGGAGTGTTGTCTTGCGGGCAAGGGACTTCCTGGCAGCTTCCTTCTTCGCGCACGGGCAGCGGACGTGGTGGGTCGCGCCGCGGAGCCGCGCGCCTTGGCGCCAGGGCGCCGTCTTGGTGCAGTGGTGGTGGAGGTGCTCCGTGAGCTACATCGCCGGTAGCTGGCGGCGGACGAGGCAGCGAGAGGGATGGTGCGGGGGAGCCCCCTGCGGTGCTGATAAGCTCGGCGATGCAGTCCACCCGGTCCTCGTAGAGGTTGATGATGGGGCGGTAGCGCAGGAGTTCACGTGCCATGCACATCACGGCCTGCGCGTCCAAGGGAACGTGACGGGCGTGAGACGACGAGCCGGCCGGGGTCAGTGATGGAGTGGCGGTGCGGCTGTCCCGCCGCACCGAGGGGTGCAGCGAGGTGGCTTGCTGCTCGTTCCCCGCCGGGCCAGTGGTGGCGTTGACGGCAGGCGACGGAGAACGACGAGGTTGCCCGCCGACGGGAGCCATCTGGGCGACGTGGGTGGCGAGAGCGGCCCTGCGCTCAGCGCGGGCTCGGCGTGCGTCCGCCATCGATGCGACGAAGCGATGGGATGCGGATCACGGAAGGAAAACTCCGGCGCACCCCTACCTGGCGCGCAAAATGTCGGATCTCGGGTTCCGGCAAAATCCTTAAGGTTCGAACTCTGGGATGTGCGCGAAGATCTCCCCCTCGCAGATCACGCCCTCTCACCCTTCGCGATCTCTAGGCTAGCTCGACGAACTCACAACACAAGGGACACAAGATTTATACTGGTTCGGCCCACCGTTGTGGTGTAATACCCTACTCCACTGTGGTGGTGGTGGATTGCCTCTTGGGCTGACTATGAACAGTACAATGGGAAGAACAACCTCCTGAGGAGAGGTGTTCTTGTGCTTGGTAAACTTGCGTGGATGAGGATGATCGGAATCCGTCCCCTCCTACTGTGGTGGCTAGTTCTATTTATAGAGGCCCCGGTCCTCTTCCCAAATATTGATTGGGAAGGGATCCCACAACGGCCAATTTGAAAGGGGACAGCTAGTACAGCTTATCCTGACGAAAATAGTCTTCGCCTGCAAAAGGCTCTGGTGGTGACGCCGCCTTGGGCTCCACAGTGACCTCCATCCTGCCGTCCTCCTGGAATGGTCTCGTTGCACCGATATGGAAACCTTTGCTTGAAGCCTTGGTACTCCTCGCCTGCGCTTGCCCCCTTAGCACCAAAGAGGAAACAAGGACACTGCGCGCACTGGCATCCCCCTCGCGCCCGCCTGGTCTCGATCGTCATGGCTCACGTCACGAGAACCTCGCGAGGTTTGCCTTGCCTTGATCTCTTCGCCCCTCCCAAGCCAGCCTGGTGAGGCCCCTCCCGAGGAGGTCTTGTGTCGTCAGCCTCGCGAGGCTTGGCCCCTCGTGAGGGTCTTGAAAGCTTGTTGGTGAAGATGGTCCGTGTGGCACCCCGGCTCAGAGCAACCGGTTTACCCTGCATTGCCAGTCCAGAGATCGAGTCTTCTGGCAATACACAACAACATGGTACAGAAATAACCGCTTTATTGATACTAGCGTGGTACAAAGGTCTGATATTACATCGAGATTCGAGGCCAAGCGGCACACACGGTGCTGCTGGACAGTATGTACATTATTTAATGAACATGGCTGGGGCCTCGATCACACGAAACTACGCGGCAGCGGAAGAACGATGTAGCGGAACTCCATGGCACACGGACACCAACGTGGACACGGCCTAGACATGATATGCGCTCCGATGCAAATCAACTTGCCTGAAAACTTGCCTGAAAGCTGGCATGAAGGATGGCATTGAATGTACTTGCAAGCTCACAACAAACATAAGCACGATGACAAACAATATCATGATAATTAATCAAGTTAAATTAATGCAAGAAATTACTACAAATGCAAAGCTATGCAAAGCAACCAAACAGCGCACCGAGTCACACGGACTCGCTTACCAGACGGTTACCTCGTAACCAAACGGTGACCACACCGGGGTCACACCTGAAACCAATCACTCATGAACACCTCGAGTGTTCAAGATTCACCACGAAACAATGCATCACAATAATTACTAGTTTGCAAGATTAATTACAAAAGTTGATCCATGGTGTGACTTACTCTTGAGTCTTGCCCATAACCGAGGGTGCGGCTATCGATAGATGAAATACACTCTGCAGAGGTAGCGCACTTTACCCACACTACGGAATACCTGTCCTCGTACTCCCATTCGGGTGGACCAAAGTATTCCGACGAAACCCTCCCTTTTCCATGCACTCTCCCCGGCCACTCCGACCATCTGCCTCTCAGGGCTAGGTCTTGGGTGGCCCCGTGTCTACCAAAGACATCAACGACCACCATCGTGGCAAAACGGTCCCAAACAGGGACAAGGTACCATAAAAACAAAACGAGCACACAAGGTTATGTCTGCCTACCGGGCCAGGGTATGCACGCCCATAACCTTCCCTCGCGGGAGGCACCGGTGAGAGCCACGACAATGGACCGAATCAAGACCTTCCCATTAGGTAAATGTGGTCGCACTGAATTAAAAACCCGATTCAGTGGCGCCATGATGTGATCAACATCATATTCAGGTTGAACTTAATCAAGTATTAACTTTCAAAAAAACTTTTTATTACTAACATGGCATCATACTGGAAATCATGCAACTACTCGTCACACAGAGCAAGCAACTCTTCAGCATGGATCAAAACAAGCAACATAACAATCTTGCAATACTAAGATCAGAAACTTCTCTGGTTATAACTCATTTTTATCTACAAACAACATTTTTATTAGTTCATCATTTAGTTGAAAACTATTACTAGCAAAAAGAGCTACCATAACTTTCCATAACAAAATATCTAGTGCAAAATCTTACTCTACTTAGCCAAACAATTCTATGAACTCAACCAGAAGCTAAAACAAGCATATCAAGCATCATAAAACAACTAGCAATTAACCATATTAATTTATCAAATTTTAAATGCAAATAAAGACTCATATTCAAGTAGAAAATCATAGATATTGAAATAACACCATCCAAATGATGATGTGGCTTGCCTTAGTGCAGAGGAGGGTCACACTCCTCCTGGTTAGCTTCAAGGCAAGATCCTCCTTCTGAAAATATTTTAAAACCACAAAAAAAATGTCAAAACACATTCTGAAAATCACCATAAATTCTAGACAGCAAGGAAAAATCCACCTTTTGGTGTGCTGCTAGAGCTTTCTGTAACAAAGACAATGCCAAAAGAATCAATTCATTTGGACTTATGGTTTATAAATGGTGGCTGGTCAAAGTTTAGTCCAATTTCTGAATTAAATTTGAATAAATAGAAAATCCTGGGGGGGTGACGTCGAAGGCGTAAAGTGGGAGTGCGCCTCCACTCATACCGCTTGAGGCGTGAGTGGTGAGGCTGACACTGGGCCCCACAAGTCATGAGAGAGGGAAGGGGATTGAGATCAGAGGGGAGGCGGTGCTTCGCCGGAGCTCATGCCGGCGACGAGGGGATTTGGGGCTAGGCTAGAGGGATAGATCGGAAGCGGGGCTCGGGGCGCACCTGCGCGTACCCGTGGCTTGGCGAAAGGTGGACAGAGCTGGTCGCAGTCGAGCTCGCAAGTTTCGGTGGCGGACGGGGTTCGCCGGAGAGGTGGAAGACAGTGGCTAGAGGTAGCTACGAGGGCTTGGCGGGGTCCAAACAGCTCCAGCAGACCACCAAGGCCCTGCCCAAGCAGCTGCTTGAGCTCGAGAGGCCTTGGAGAGCGGCAGCTGGCCTGCGGGGATCGCCGGAGTCCTCGGGTCGGGGCGACGGACAGAGGCCTGCCCGACCGGGCGTCTGCTCGTGTACGTGTTCGTAGAGGTGGTGTGGAGTGGTGCGTGGCTAGCAAGGGAGACAGGGTGGCTTTATATAGCCGGATCAGAGGGGGGACGTGTCGCCGCCGGAGTGCTCTGGACATGCGGCGAACGTCGATGAGAGGCTCCAAAGTGAGGGGACAGGGTGCAGCGTCAACGCCAGCGCTTGCCCACGCTCGCGGACGAACACAGGAGGCGGTTTGAGATGGGGACAAGCACACGCGCGCACTATGCAATTTTGGCCGCGACTTGACCGGGCTTGCAGCGGCGGCTCCGGCGTCGGCGAGCACCAGGGAGGGGTCATGGGTGATGGGTCGAGTGTTGTGGCACGTTGCGGTAGTCGGGGGCGAGCGCCTGCATGCACACGCGCGAAATAGAACGGAAAGCGCCGGCAAAGCGCATCGAGACGCTGCCAGGCGCCATGTCCTCGCACGGTCACCAAGCTGGCATGGCCAAAACGACGGCCAGGAGCGGCCAAACCTTGTCTACGAGCTTGACCGTGCAGTGCTATGTCTAGGAGAGGTGATGGATCATACCTAGGCCGACCAGACACGACTCTACCAAGCTGGCAAGTTTCTGGTCAGAAACTTTGTCGCCAAGTTTGTCCGCCTTCTAGAAGGCCATTAGGGCTAATCTCCTGGGGTTTAGGGTTTCTTAGGAAGGTCTTTAAGCTCAAGAAACCTCAAGGCCAAAAGCTCAAGGAAAAATGCACTTGCTGTACAAAATGCATTTCTGGTCCAGAGGTGAAAAGATTTTCTACCAAAAAAATATTACAAAAAGTTATGAAATATTTTTGCATGGGAAGATGTGCCATGGTCCTAAGAATATTTAGGAATTATCTCAGATTTTTCTGAGCAAGAAAAATTGAGGTTGCTTTGGAGCACAAAGTTCTGAAATGAGCTTAAGAGAGAAAAATGAATATTTTCCTTTTAGGAAAAATATCCATTTTATTATTTTAAGAATTTGTGGGAGGAATAAGGTAGATAGGTCACTTGGGTGAAAGCCAAGGATATGCCCAAGTGACAAGTCCATTTGAATTGATCCAAAAATCCAAATCAAACCAGGGCAAAAACCACGATGAAAACCAAGTCCGGAAAGAGAGAGAAGGCAAGTCCGGTAAAAAGAGAGAAGGCAAAATCCAGGCTGTCACAAACCTCCCCCACTTAGGATGAATCTCGTCCTCGAGATTAGGTTGCTTGGAAAAACTATTCCGGGTATGCAGTCCTTCAAAATTCCTCTCTTTCCCAGGTTGCTTCTTCTTCGGTGTGATGCTCCCACTGAACCTTGTAAAATCTTATCTCTTTGCTGCGAGTGACCCTTTCTGTATGATCCAATATTCTGATTGGCTTTTCCTCATAAGTCAAATCCTTAGCCAATTCTATCTCTGACATATCAGTCCTTTTCTCCGGTGGCGAGATGCATCTTCTTAGCTGTGAGATATGAAACACGTTGTGTACTTCTGACAATTCTGGCGGCAATTCCAACTGGTAGGCAACTGTTCCGACTTTGGAAATGACGGGGAATGGACCGATATATTTGGGTGCCAAGGTTCCTCGGGTCTAAAACCTCTTGACTCCTTTCATAGGGGTGAGTCAGAGATATACGTGTTCTCCAGGTTCGAAGCTGATCTGACGATGTTTGGCATCATAGTAGCTCTTCTGTCGGGATTTGCTAGTTGCAGTCTGTCTCGGATTTCCTTGACTTGCTTTTCTTCTTCGAGCATTAAATCAGTCCCGGAAATACTGCTATCTCTGGTTTGAGACCAATTTAATGGGGTGTGGCATTTCCGGCCATACAGGGCTTCATAGGGTGACATCTTTAAGCTGGCCTGGAAACTGTTGTTGTAGGAAAACTTGGCGTAGGGCAGACAGTCTTCCCACTTGGTTCCTTGAGCCAATGTACATGCCCGGAGCATATCTTCGGGTATTTGATTTACTCGCTCAGTCTGTCCATCTGTCTGAGGATGGTAAGACATGCTGTACTTCAGAGCGGTCCCCAAGGCTTGATGAAGTCGGGACCAAAATGCGTATGTGAATAGAGATCCCCTGTCGGAGGTGATAGTCTTGGGTACTCCATGCAGACTGACGATTCTTGATACATATAGCTGTGCAAGTTGATTCGCATGGTATGTAGTCCGGATGGGTAGGAAGTGTGCAACCTTGGTTAGAGTGTCCACTATGACCCATATCGCGTCGTTTCCTCGATGAGACCTTGGTAATCCGATGATGAAATCCATGCAAATATCGTCCCATTTCCATTGGGATACCGGCAGAGGCTGGAGGAGTCCGGCGGGTTTTTGTTGTTCCGCCTTTACCTTATTGCAGATATCGCAGCAGGCCACAAAATATGCGATGTCTTTCTTCATTCCATCCCACCAAAATATCGGACGAACATCCTCATACATCTTGGTACCACCGGGATGAATTGAGTATGGTGCTTCATGTGCTTCCGCCAATATTTTCTTCTTCAGACTGTCTTGGTTAGGTACGTAAAGTCTTCCTCGGAACCTTAGCGAACCTTGCTGATCCATAGTGAAATCCGGTGCTTGCCCTTGGTGCAGCTTCTGAACATATATCCGTAACACCTTATCATCCACTTGAGCTCTGCGGATTTCTTCTTCGAGAGTAGGAGCAACTTCAAATATATTGGTAAGACGGGTGTCGGTGGTTACCAGATTTAGCTGCATGATTTCTTCATAGAGCTCTGGAGGCAAGGAATCCATTAGGGCACTGAGGTTAGCTGGTTAGCGGCTGAGGGCGTCAGCCACCACATTAGCTTTGCTTGGGTGATAATTTATTCCGAGGTCATAGTCCTTAACCAACTCGAGCCATCTTCGCTGTCGAAGGTTCAAGTCGGGCTGAGTGAATATATACTTGGGACTTTTATGGTCGGTAAATATCTGGCACTTCTTTCCAATCAGATAATGTCTCCAGATTTTCAAAGCGTGCACCACTGCGGCCAATTCCAAATCATGAGTAGGATAGTTTCCTTCATGTTGTCGCAGTTGGCGAGATGCATAGGCCACCACTTTGCCATCTTGCATGAGTACACACCCCAGTCTTTTTCTGGAGGCGTCGCAGTAAACATCGAAACTGTGGTAGATATCTGGAAGAGTTAATACGGGTGCTGATGTCAGTCTGGTTTTTAACTCATTGAAGCTCCATTCACAGTCTTCAGTCCGTACGAACTTTTTGTCCTTCTTGAGGAGCTCAGTCATTGGCTTGGCGATCTTGGAAAATCCTTCGATAAAACGGCGATAATATCCCGCCAGTCCAAGGAAACTCCGGATTTCTGAGACGGTGGTGGGTGCGGACCAATCAAGTACATCTTTTACCTTGCTTGGGTCCACCGAGATTCCTTCTGCCAAGAGGATATGTCCGAGGAATCCCACTTGCTGGAGCCAAAACTCACATTTGCTGAATTTGGCATACAGTTGATGATCGCGAAGCCATTGCAGAACTGCATCAAGATGTTCCTTATGTTCGTCCTTGCTTTTGGAGTAAATGAGGATGTCATCAATGAACACCACCACAAACTTGTCCAAGAAGTCCATAAACACCTTGTTCATCATATGCATAAAGAATGCAGGAGCATTGGTGAGGCCGAAGGACATAACAGTTTATTCGTAAAGACCGTACAGAGTGGTGAACGCGGTCTTAGGAATATCTTCCTTCTTAATCTTGAGTTGATGATATCCCGTCCTCAAATCAATCTTTGAGAATACTTTGGCCCCACTGAGTTGATCAAACAGATCGTCAATCCTTGGCAGTGGATACTTGTTTTTAATGGTGACGTCATTCAGCTGTCGGTAGTCTACACACATTCGTAGACTGCCATCCTTTTTGTCCACAAAGATTGCTGGTGATCCCCATGGGGAAGATCTTGGACGAATCTATCCTTTTTGCAGCATCTCATCCAGTTGTTTCTTCAATTCCACCAATTCCGAGGAGGGCATCCGATAATATGTCTTATGTATCGGGGTGGTTCCAGGTACTAGGTCAATAGCGAACTCCAATTCCCGGTTTGGTGGCATGCCGGGCAATTCTTCAGGAAATACATCTGGATACTCATTGACCACTGGGATTAATTCCACCTCTTCTGTCACAGCTGCAAAAACCATATCCTTCGTGGGGATGCGCTTGCGTGCATAAAAACTGGTAGTGCGACCTCCCATATTTTTCACGGTAACTTCTCTCATTGCACAGCTGATGCAGACTTGGTATTGGGTTAACCAATTCATGCCCAGAATGACATCCAATTTGTTGGAATCGATGATTATCAACGATGTTGGAAACTTCACGCCCTTTATGTCAATCTCCAAATTTCGGCAGACGAGATTGCTTCTGAGGAGGGATCCCGGGGATTGTACCAGCATGTGTTTTCCGAAAATTGAGCAAGAAAAATTGTTTTGGGAAGCAAAATTCTGCGAAATAAAAGAGTGGGAAGCCCCAGAGTCAAATAAAATCACGGCGGGTATGTTGTTAACTAGAAACATACCGATGACGACTTCCGGGTCCTCTTGGGCTTCGTCTGCGGAGATTTGATGAACTTGCCCTTGGATTATATCGGGGGCGGAATACTGCTCCATGTAGTTGACTTGCGGCTGAAATGGAGCGACGTGCTCGGTGTTCTTGGGGCACTGTCGGGCGTAGTGTCCGGTTTGACCACAGCTGAAGCATGAATTGTTGCGCTGGCAATCGTCGCGCACCGGGCTGGTCACGACATTCTTGACTTGTGTAGTAGTCTTGTTGATGTTCTGCTGCCAATTGGGTTTGTACTCACCTAAGTCTGTTGCCATGTACGAGCCTTTTGCACTGGTTGCATATCCTTCTTGGGCTCGAATTTGCGCTTGTGGTCATTAGCAGCTGGCTTGTTGTCGTGCAGGAGCTTGTGTTCCCTCTCGGCGATCAGGGCCTTGTTCACCAGAGTCAGGAAGTCTGGGAAATCAAACATACTGAGAGTGCACCGGAGATGTTGGTGTAGGCCTCCAAGGAATCGGTCGATCTTCCTCTCTTCTGTGGCCACATCGTGGAGAGAATAGCGGGCCAGATGGTTGAATTTATTCAGATACTCGGCGACGGTCATGATGCCTTGAATGAGAGCGAGAAATTCGTGTTGCTTGATCTTCATGACTCCGGTGGGAATATGATATTTGCGGAAATGATCCTTGAATTTTGTCCAAGTAATTTCCTCGTCGGCAGGCTATATTGCTTTGGCATTATCCCACCATATAGCGGCAGCTCCTTTGAGATAATGCGTTGCGAAGGGAACCTTGTCTCCGTCGTCTGTGCGAGCAATTTCTAGTTTTCTTTCGATAGTCCTTAGCCAGTCGTCAGCGTCCAAAGGATCAGTAGCATCGCTGAAACTGGGAGGCTTGGTTCGCTGAAAATCTGATAGCTTGGAATGATGGCCATTCTGGTTTCCATTCTGCCCAACCATAACTTGTACACTTTTCAGTATTTCCAACAGATCGTTGCTCCTTCTTTCTTCAAACATTCACAGGATTTGCTCGGTGGAAGGCGGTTGTGGCGGTGGAGGCAGAGGTGGCTGGTATGGTTCAGGGGAATGTCCTGCCTGTCTTGCGGAACGACGAACAGGGATATCCTCACCAGCTTGACTGCTGCTGCCGTCACGCGGCATGTTATTTTTTGTTTTCCCAATACATAGCAACCATGATGAGAAAATTCCAAAATGGGGGAAAAACCAATGACAAATCCCGGAAGAAAGCAGCGAATAAAACCAAGTCGGAAAAGAGTCCAACATAATTATACATAGTCCCAACATGAAAATAAACATCACAATGGGTCTACTACCCTCGTACATTTAACTACGCATCATGACAAGTGCGATTACAGCCATACATCATGCTCATGACTACCACGATACTCTAACGATCTACTGCTCGGATGGTGCTCCTGCAGGCTCATCTCCTGAGCCGGACCCAGATCCTGAACTGATAGTAGAGACCTCCGGGGGAAGAGAGGTGCGCTGGCGCTGCCTTGAGGGCTCTCCCTCAGGGGCAGGCGGGGGATGGGATCTAAGCATAGGAGCGGCAGGAGTAGCGACAAGAGATGACCATGCAGCAGGAGCGCTGAGAGGGTTCACCGTCAAAGGGTTAACGGTACCCTGCGAGGTCGTCGTAGGAATGGAGTAGGGAGGAGTAGAAGTGTAGATGACAGCGGGAAGAGGGTTCCTTATATGAGCAGCAGCGAGAGCGGCGCGAGCGCGTGAGAGCTCCCGAGCTAACTCGTAGTTAAGGAGATAGCTAGCGGTGATGTAGCATGGAAGGTGGCTAGTGTGACGATCGCACGCTAGATTAATCAAAGGAAAGAGGATACGCCCATTCTCGTGCAGAGATGGGTAGAAGAAAAGTCGAGGGTGGGTGTCCATGTGAACCTGATTGTAGCGCAAGTCTACAAGAGCCTCGATAGCAGCAAATTGAATTGCCTGAGATGGCGTAGAAGCAAGACCACCCTTAGACGAACGAGTGTAAGCGCTGGATGGGGAACTATGGTGTAGAGTGACCTCAGCATAATACTCATACAATGCACCGGCCAGATGCTCGCGATACACCCGATACTCTGGATCACCACCGTCTGGATAGAGTCGTCTCCACACGTTCTGAAGCAGGTGCGGCGATGTGCACGAAGCTGGCTCAGGATGGTACAAGATCGGTACTGGTGCCATCTACACTCACAAACCATACGGTTAGTAATAACAACAATAAATCATGCATGCAATGCAACAACCAATTCCTATGTCTACCGGCACTCAAATGAAACTATCTACCGTTTTACTAACACACAACCGGTCTAGCGTGTCCTACAATTAGTGCGGCTCTGATACCAAGTGTTGTGGCACCCCAGCTCAGAGCAACCGGTTTACCCTGCATTGCCAGCCCAGAGATCGAGTCTTCTGGAAATACACAACAACATGGTATAGAAATAACCGCTTTATTGATACTAGCATGGTACAAAGGTCGGATATTACATCGAGATTCGAGGCCAAGTGGCACACACGGTGCTGCTGGACAGTATGTACATTATTTAATGAACATGGCTGGGGCCTCGATCACACGAAACTACGCTGCCGCAGAAGAACGACGTAGCGGAACTCCATGGAACAGGGACACCGACATGGACACGGCCTAGACACGAGATGCGCTCCGATGTGAATCAACTTGCCTGAAAGCTGGCTTGACACGCCAAGTCAGTACATTGAATGTACTTGCAAGCTCACAACAAACATAAGCACGATGACACACAATATCATGATAATTAATCAAGTTAAATTAATGCAATAAATTACTACAAATGCAAAGCTATGCAAAGCAACCGAATAGCGCACCGAGTCACACGGACTAGCTTACCAGACGGTTACCTCGTAACCAAACGGTGACCACACCGGGGTCACACCTGAAACCAAACACTCATGAACACCTCGAGAGTTCAAGGTTCACCATGAAACAATGCATCACAACAATTACTAGTTTGCAAGATTAATTATAAAAGTTGATCCATGGTGTGACTTACTCCCGAGTCTTGCCCATAACCGAGGGCGCGGCTATCGATAGATGAAATACACTCTGCAGAGGTAGCGCACTTTACCCACACTACGGAATACCTGGCCTCGTACTCCCATTCGGGTGGACCAAAGTATTCCGACGAAACCCTCCCTTCGCCATGCACTCTCCCCGGCCACTCCGACCATCTACCTCTCAGGGCTAGGTCTTGGGTGGCCCCGTGTCTACCAAAGACATCAGCGGCCACCGTCGTGGCAAAACGGTCCCAAACGGGGACAAGGTACCATAAAAACAAAACGAGCACACAAGGTTATGTTTGCCTACCGGGCCAGGGTATGCACGCCCATAACCTTCCCTCGCGGGAGGCACCTGTGAGAGCCATGACAAAGGACCGAATCAAGACCTTCCCATTAGGTAAATGTGGTCGCACCGAATTAAAAACCCGATTCAGTGGCACCATGATGTGATCAACATCATATTCAGGTTGAACTTAATCAAGTATTAACTTTCAGAAAAACTTTTTATTACTAACATGGCATCATACTGGAAATCATGCAACTACTCGTCACACAGAGCAAGCAACTCTTAAGCATGGATCAAAACAAGCAACATAACTATCTTGCAATACTAAGATCAGAAACTTCTCTGGTTATAACTCATTTTTATCTACAAACAACATTTTTGTTAGTTCATCATTTAGTTGAAAACTATTACTAGCAAAAATAGCTACCATAACTTTCCATAACAAAATATCTAGTGCAAAATCTTACTCCACTTAGCCAAACAATTCTATGAAGGCAACCAGAAGCTAAAACAAGCATATCAAGCATCATAAAACAACTAGCAATTAACCATATTAATTTATCAAATTTTAAATGCAAATAAAGACTCATATTCAAGTAGATAATCATAGATATTCAAATAACACCATCCAAATGATGTTGTGGCTTGCCTTAGTGCAGAGGAGGGTCACACTCGTCCTGGTTAGCTTCAAGGCAAGATCCTCCTTCTGAAAATATTTTAAAACCACAAAAATAAATGTGAAAACACATTCTCAAAATCACCAGAAATTCTAGACAGCAAGGGAAAATCCACCTTTTGGTGTGCTGCTAGAGCTTTCTGTAACAAATACAATGCAAAAAGAATCAATTCATTTGGACTTATGGTTTAGGAATTGCGGCTGGTCAAAGTTTAGTCAAATTTCTGAATTAAATTTGAATAAATAGAAAATCCTGGGGGTGACGTCGAAGGCGTAAAGTGGGAGTGCGCTTCCACTCGTACCGCTTCGGGCGCGAGTGGTAAGGTTGACACTGGGCCCCACCAGTCAGGAGAGAGGGAAGGGGATCGAGATCAGAGGGGAGGCGTTGCTTCGCCGGAGCTCATGCCAGTGAAGAGCACGAGGGGGTTTGGGGCTAGGCTAGAGGGATAGATCTGAAGCGGTGCTCGCGGCTTGGCGAAAGGTGGACGGAGCTGGTCGCAGTGGAGCTCGCAAGCTTCTGTGGCGGACGGGGTACGGCGGAGAGGTGGAAGACGGTGGCAAGAGGCAGCTCCGAGGGCTTGGCGGGGTCCAGGCAGCTCCAGCTGACCACCAAGGCCCTGCCCAAGCAGCTGCTTGAACTCGAGAGGCCCTGGAGAGCAGCAGCTGGCCTGCGGGGATCGCTGGAGTCCTCGGGTCGGGGCGACGGCCAGAGGCCTGCCCGACAGGGCTTCTGCTCGTCTACGTGTTCGTGGAGGTGGTGTGGAGTGGTGTGTGGCTAGCAAGGGAGGGGTGGCTTTATATAGACGAAGTAGAGGGGGGGCGTGTCGCCGCCGGATCACTCTGGACATGCAGCGAATGTCAACGAGAGGCTCCAACGCGAGGGGACAGGGTGCAGCGTCAACGCTGGCGCTTGCCCACGCTCGCGAACGAGCACAGGAGGCGGTTTGAGATGGGGACAAGCACACGCGCGCACTATGCCGTTTTGGCCGCGACTTGACCGGGCTTCCTGCGGCGGCGCTGGCTTCGGCGAGCGCCAGGGAGGGGTCATGGGTGATGGGTCGAGGGTTGTGGCACGTTGCGGCAGTCGGAGGTGAGCGCTTGCATGCACACGTGTGAAGCAGAACGCAAAGCGCCTGCCAGAGCGCGTCGAGATGCTGCCAGGCGCCGTGTCCTCGCGCGGTCACCAAGCTGGCATGGCCAAAACGATGGCCAGGAGCGGGCAAACCTTGTCTACGAGCTCGACCGTGCAGTGCTACGTCTAGGAGAGGTGATGGATCATACCCAGGCCGACCAGACGCGACTCTACCAAGCTGGAAATTTCTGGTCAGAAACTTGGTCGCCAAGTTTGGCCACCTTCTATAAGGCCATTAGGGCTAATCTCCTGGGGTTTAGGGTTTCTTAGGAAGGTCTTTAAGCTCAAGGAATCTCAAGGCCAAAAGCTCAAGGAAAAATGCACTTGCTGTACAAAATGCATTTCTGGTCCAGAAGTGAAAAGATTTTCTACAGGAAAAATATTACAAAAAGTGATGCAATATTTTTGCATGGGAAGATGTGCCATGGTCCTAAGAATATTTAGGAATTATCTCAGATTTTTCTGAGGAAGAAAAATTGAGGTTGCTTTGGAGCACAAAGTTCTGAAATGAGCTTAAGAGAGAAAAATTAATATTTTCCTTTTAGGAAAAATATTCATTTTATTATTTTGGGAATTTGTGGGAGGAATAAGGTAGATAGGTCACTTGGGTGAAAGCCAAGGATATGCCCAAGTGACAAGTCCATTTGAATTGATCCAAAAATCCATATCAAATCAGGGCAAAAACCACGATGAAAACCAAGTCCGGAAAGAGAGAGAAGGCAAGTCCGGTAAAAAGAGAGAAGGGAAAATCCAGGCTATCACAGGCCATACGGGCCCGCTCGCAAAGCCATGCCGTGGGCCGCGGGCAGGCAAGTCTGGGGACCCCCATTCCCAGAACACCGACATTCATATTGTATACTCTCTCATGCACATTGTCTATCTAGGTCACTCTCTCCAACCCGTCTCACTCTTTCGATCGCACGACGACCCACACTCGCTCAATCTCTCTCCCTTTATACATGTAATTTATTGACCTTTCTTCCTCCAATGCACAAAATATATCTACATGTATGTGGCTGGATCATCTCTCAAGCTCTATCTTACAGCCCTCACCCTTCCCGAAAGCTCAATCCGACAATATCTCTCCAGACCATATATATCTTTTCAATGAATGTCAGACCACACTCACTTTGTCTCTAGATTGACCTCGCTTTCTCACACCGTATCTTCCACACATTGAACCTACCACTCCATCTCTCGGAAAGCCGGAGCTGTTTACATTGCGAGGGGGACTCCAACCTTGGATTAATTTGTGTAGGCATTTATTCCGTTGGGTTTAGATTATATTTTCATAGCCTTGGGCCCACAACTACTCCAAACACCGTTGCAACCCCCGCACCTCCCCCAATTGATTTCCCTCTGGCTCGGTCATCGCTCTCTCGCATGTCATTTCTCGCCTTCAACGTCGCACCATGGTATTATTGCAAAAAACTCGGTTGTTCTCTTTAATTATTACAAATAAGCTACAAAACTACACACCGATAGTCCACCTGGAATGGAACAAATTTCGACCCAGAAATTAAAGTGCTACAAACTACACACCGAGGGGCCCACCTGTCATGAAACAAATTTGGACCCATATACAAATTAAAAAATAAAGGACGAGGATCGAACATGCGACCAGGGCCTTCAAGCCACACGTCAATAGGCAACATACGTAGAATAGCAATGTTTGTTGTACCCCCTTTGTTCAGATAATGTTTTTATATTACCACATCCTATTTAATGGATAACATGTAATATTATTTTTAGTACATTAGTGGGACTGGCTCGTTAGCACGTAGTACTATTCGCCTTCACTTACTTGTGGGTTCCATGTGTGCTCTCTCTCTCTCTCCTCCCTTCTGCGTTTAGACGCACGGGCAACACACAAAGAACTCTCGGGCGATGTTGCCGTTGACCATATCTGGACGCGTTCACAAGTTACGGCACCAGTTTCACGTACTAGTACTAGTCAATGTGTACGTGCAATGCACGTTAATTTGGAAGTATATTAAGTGCATGCGGATATTAAGTAGGATATTATTTGCGTGTTATTATGTGATTAGCACTATTTTTGAAATGAAATTAACTGCACGGTAAACGTGTTGAGCGCTTGACATTGAAGCAGACTAGGTCGTTGGACGAGAAGGAATACATGTGGCTTCATGAAGTTTTTGTTGGGGAACGTAGTAATTTCAAAAAATTTCCTACGCACATGCAAGATCATGGTGATGCATAGCAACGAGAGGGGAGAGAGTTGTCCACGTACCCTCGTAGACCGACAGCGGAAGCGTTATCACAACGCGGTTGATGTAGTCGTACGTCTTCACGATCCGACCGATCAAGTACCGAATGCACGGCACCTCCGAGTTCTACACACGTTCAGCTCGATGACGTCCCTCGAACTGCGATCCAGCCGAGTGTTGAGGGAGAGTTTCGTCAGCACGACGGCGTGGTGATGATGATGATGTTCCACCGGCGCAGGGCTTCGCCTAAGCTCCGCAACGATTTTATCGAGGTGTAATATGGTGGAGGGGGGCACCGCAGACGGCTAAGAGATCTCAAGGATCAATTGTTGTGTCTCTGGGGTGCCCCCTGCCCCCGTATATAAAGGAGCAAGGGAGGAGGAGGCCGGCCCTAGGAGGGGGCGCACCAAGTGTGGAGTCCTACTAGGACTCCCTAGTCCTAGTAGGATTCCACCTCCCATATGGAATAGGAAAAGAGGAAGGGAAAAAAAGAAGGAAGGAAGGGGGCGCCCCCCTTCCCTAGTCCAATTCGGACCAGACCAAGGGGAGGGGTGCGGCCACCCTTGAGGCCCTTTTTCTTCTTTCCCGTATGGCCCGATAAGGCCCAATACGTATTTCCATAACTCTCCGGTACGCCGAAAAATACCCGAATCACTCGGAACCTTTCCGAAGTCCGAATATAGTCGTCCAATATATCGATCTTTATGTCTCGACCATTTCGAGACTCCTCGTCATGTCCCCGATCTCATCCGGGACTCCGAACTCCTTCGGTACATCAACATACATAAACTCATAATAAAACTGTCATCGTAACTTTAAGCGTGCGGACCCTACGGGTTCGAGAACTATGTAGACATGACCGAGACACGTCTCCGGTCAATAACCAATAGCGGGACCTGGATGCCCATATTGGCTCCCACATATTATACGAAGATCTTTATCGGTCAGACCGCATAACAACTGTCATCAGTATGTTACTTGCCCGAGATTCGATCGTCGGTATCTCGATACCTAGTTCAATCTCGTTACCGGCAAGTCTCTTTACTCATTCCGTAACACATCATCCCGCAACTAACTTATTAGTCACAATGCTTGCAAGGCTTATAGTGATGTGCATTACCGAGTGGGCCCAGAGATACCTCTCCGACAATCGGAGTGACAAATCCTAATCTCGAAATACGCCAACCCAACAAGTACCTTTGGAGACACCTGTAGAGCACCTTTATAATCACCCATTTACGTTGTGACGTTTGGTAGCACACAAAGTGTTCCTCCGGTAAACGGGAGTTGCATAATCTCATAGTCATAGGAACATGTATAAGTCATGAAGAAAGCAATAGAAACATACTAAACGATCGGGTGCTAAGCTAATGGAATGGGTCAAGTCAATCACGTCATTCTCCTAATGAGGTGATTTCGTTAATCAAATGACAACTCATGTCTATGGCTAGGAAACATAACCATCTTTGATTAACGAGCTAGTCAAGTAGAGGCATACTAGTGACACTCTGTTTGTCTATGTATTCACACATGTATTATGTTTCCGGTTAATACAATTATAGCATGAATAATAAACATTTATCATGATATAAGGAAATAAATAATACTTTATTATTGCCTCCAGGGCACATTTCCTTCAGTTTATATTAAATTTGATACGGCTCTAGCAGAACATTCAGTCGATCAAACCATAGATTTTATTCAGTCAGACTCCGACTTTACACTCATATGACGATCAATCTAAAATAAACTGAAATGATAAACGTTCGGATTTTAAGCATGGCAATCTGAACGTTTTTCATGGCAAATTTAGATTACGCGGCGGCGGCGGGGGCGTCTTGCGTTGGGAAGCGGCTCCTTTGCCGTTCTCTGTGTGTTGTCGGGCCACTGACCGACGGCGACGGTGGCATCTTGCGCCGTAGTTGGCGTACTCCTGGACGTTGGCCCTAGCTTCAAGGAAGGCCACAATGTTCTGGACTTCGGTCTCTAGGAGCGAGTCAACTGGCGGGAGGAGGCGACTGGCGTTGGTGCAAGGAAGCGGTCGACGGCGGCCATCCATGCCGCTGAGGGGGGCACTGTCACCCGCGCGGGGACAGGCACTGGCAACGGCACGGCGGAGACATTCATGTGCACGGGCACCGACACGGGCGCGCACGTCAGTGCATGTGCAGGCACATGCGCTGGCAGGTGCACGGGCACGTGAAAGTCGGCGGTGACCTCGTGGAACCCCGTGGCATCAATCTCGGCGACAATGTGCGGCTCCCAGCCCATCAATGCCACAGGGATGGGCGCTGGCGCAGTCGGGGTGACTGGAGCCGGAACGGGATCGGGGACAGGCGTGGCGTCTTCCTGCAAGGATGGTTCAAGCTCGTCCCAAAGCGCCTTATGTTCTTGCGACTCCGGCTGGGTGTCTTCCTTAGGAAACTGGAAGACTAAGGGTAGACCATCATGATGCGGCATGGCGTACGGTTAGGTCAGGTTGTTTGGAGGTAGACGACGGGAGAATCGGAGAGGAAGAGAGAAGATTGTAGCAATACTGGGTAGTGCATGGTTGATTTTAAACTTTGGTGCCGGCGACATTAAAAGTGGGAGCAGTTGGGACGAAGGTGGGCGGTAACCTAGTCAAAGGGCTCGCCTCCCGATGAGCCTGAGCACCGGTTTGCTCGCACGCCTCCTGTCAGCCGGCGCAGCGGTCTGCTCGCACGCCTGCCGTCGACTCACACGCTTGCTCGGACGGCACCTGCCGATGAGAAGCGGGACTCGTGGCGGCACGTAAACACCCATTGTTTCAATAAATACCTTGGCTCTTCATTTTTGCAACTTCGCATAAGCAGCCTGTCTCAAATTGAAGAAAAAATTACGTAGGAATATTTGTGCCATATCACGTGACCATGCTCAGACATGAATTTCTGGTCACTTTTGGATTTTCTGAAATTTAAAATCCAGTATTCGAAACAATATCATAACCTGCATCATGCAATAAATTTTCAAGCGCTACATCTTTCCTGTTGTATTTCTTAAGAAAGGATTTGGTCAAACATTTTGCTTAGTTAGACTTCAGACAAGTTATATATGCAGAGTAAAAGGATAAGCCCTCTTTACCAGTGCATTGCCTGATATATTAAGTCAAGTACTAGGCACGAACAAACGGGCTCAATTCTATGCTCATTCTAGTGTAGTACTACTATTAGTACTAGGCAATCCAGTTGACGGGTGACCTTGGGTAGCGGCGACCGAGGGAATTCAAGCATGCTCCGCACGGTAGGTAACGTTGTCTAGTTACTAAAGCATCCCTCCATTGTTTATCGGTAGTCACTATGGACCGGGGACATGAGGGGAGTTTCCTAGGGCTGGAATTCTGGCCGCCAGATATTTCGACTCAAAACGTGGAGGCTCTACTGGTTGGGGTTGGCTAATGTGCGTACCACGCACGCCACCAGAAGGACGTGAGCCCGGTTTTTGATTTGAGGATCAACACAAGCCCGGTTTTTTTCTTTTTTTATGATGATCAACACGAGCAAATGTCTGGCTGGTACGCCGTTGGGTCCTACCATTCGAGTATACGAAATGAATCTTTCGAATTGTCGAACGAATCTATGTGTATTACAATGCCCGTATTTTCCTTGCAAAGAGTAATCTCAACGTGGTAATTGATTTATGATGAGTTCTTGAATTAGAGTGAGTTTGTGATATAGTGATCTCAACGTGGATTTCACATTTCATGGTATGCCTAGTAAGTTTTTCATTGCAAATTCAAATTTAAAAGATGAAGTGTATGGTGGTGAGAAAACTTTGTATGTATCAAGCATATGACAACACACACACACACACACACATGAACACAACAACAATCCAATAAGTATAGTGCATCTATTTTTCCAAACCCTGCATGTATGACACGAATTCAAAAATACTCCTTCTGTTCCTAAATATTAGTCTTTTAGAGATTTCAACAAGTGACTACATACGGAGCAAAATGATTGAATCTACACTCTAAAAAATGTCTATATACATCCGTATGTGGCAATCCATTTGAAATCTCTAAAAAGACTAATATTTAGGAACGAAGGGAGTAAAATGTAAGGCATGCATGATCCTCAATTCAATATTCAAAATGAATAGGAAACTGAAACATGAATATTAAGTCTAGTGCTACAGTACATGCAAATGTTGTGTTTAGTCGGAGCTATGTAGATTGTCAGGGGTTAACCCCTCGACCTTAGGTAAAATTGTGAAGCTGTGTTTAGGATTGTTTAGATTATATTTGTCCCCACCCTCCCAAACACTGATTGGTTCTGCACCCCCCTCCTCCCCAGGAGAATATCATGTGCCCCCACACCTTAGATGCTATATACTGATACGAGTTCCTTGGAGCTTGTAGATCTGAGATATAGGAGCTCACAGGATGTCTTAATATTTTTACAAGAAACCTAGATGAGTTTGAGAATTGCACACAATTTGTACAAAAACTACTCAGATGCCCTTGGATCCCATATCCAACGACCTCGAAGCTCGTATCAGGAAAGCATCTAAGATGAAGGAGGACATCATATTATCCTGTATGTAAGAATATCATGTGCTACCACACCTTAGATGCTTTGGTGATACAAGCTCTTCGGAGCCGTTGGATTTGTGACGCAACAACTCCTCGGTGGCTCGAATGTTTTTTTGCAGAAAAGCACCCAAAGAGTTCGGCCACTGCTTACAAGCACAAAGAGTACTCATATGCCATTGGATCTCAGATCAAACGACCTCGAAGCTCGTATCACCGTAGCGTCCAAGCTACGAGAGCACATGATGTTTTCTCGCACGGGAGAATATGAGGTACCCCCGCACCATAGATTCTATGGTGATACGAGTTCACGGAGATCTAACGGCTCACAGTAGGAGGTTTGAATGTTTTTGCAATAAACGCCTGAGAGAGTTTGGGAATTGCGCAGAAAGTACAAGTACTACGCATGTTGCATCTGATCACAGATCATACGACCTAGATGCTCGTATCACCGTATCGGTTAATTAAGCTACGTGGAGCACCTAATATGAGCAACTGGGAGCCGTTGGATCCAAGATGCAGCGGCACACATGAGGCCTAAATGTTTTATTTGCATAAAAACCCTTGGAGAGTTTGGAAATTGCGCATAATTACAAAGACTACTCCCATGCCACTGAATCTCAGTTTCAACGTTGTAAAAACTCGTATCACCATAGCATCTAAGCTGCGGGGTGGATATGATATTCTAGGCCACTGTCATTTTTGTTCGTAAACTTGCAAAATACGTGTAACTCGTGTCGTTATTTGTCTAACCGCGCAAAATGTTTGTTCAAAAAAACCATCCTACACTGAAATATCGGAACAACACACGGGGGTCCCACTTGTCATTGATCAAGTTTGGACCTAAAACTAACAAATCTGAAAGACGAGATTCGAACTGGCAACCTGGACTACAAAGCGTAATTCGATAGCCTGAAACAACAACGGTTGTTGGCTTTGTCCCATAACTTGATTTTATACAGTATTACGTTGAGTAGAGTAGATGGAGTGCCTCGTCAACACGTGCATGACTGTTGACTCACTTACTGGTGGGTCCCAGGTCTGCGATCTCTCTCTCCTCTCCATCGTCTAACCTTTAGATGCACGGGCACACACGAAGAGCGGCGCTAGCTTGCCATGGTGTTATTATAACTAAAAAAATCTTGGAAAATAGAAGAATTGCCTAGAACAAGAGACGTTGTGGCTGGTCAAGATGGAGCTAACCACACCTATCATCCGTGCCACGTTAGCATGGTGAAGCTGTGTGGCTAGTGGGGTGTTTTCGACCGACTGGCTAGGTCCCGAGGTCGAACCATAGGTACTCCTATGTCTGATATAGTATATGTTTACACACACATTTTTCCTCCGTGCCGAGATGTGGCACACACTACCGCGCGGTTTCGGGGTCCTCCCGGGTGGTGCACGCATATATTCTTCCTTGCCGAGACGTGGGACGCCCTACCACGCGTTTTCTGGGTCCTCCTCGGTCATAGCGCCGAAGCAAGTAAATGAGTCGTCAAATCACGAAAGACCACCTTTCCCGCCGAGTACATCAGTGAAGCACGGTGGCTAGCTAGTTGGGCTAGTGTGACAGATTAGCTAGGCCGCCGCCACATTTGGTTTTTCACCCTTTTTTATCTCCTTGCCGACAAGTAAATTTAAATATCCACCACGGCGTTGCACTAGTCTTTGGGTGCGGTAGGCGCGGTAGGATTTTTAATTTTTTGGTTGACGGGAGCAGGCGCAGCAGGATTTTTAATTTTTTGATTGACGGGAGCTGACGCGGCAGTAAGTAGTCACGATGACTCTGCCTATAAAACCCACTGCTCCCTGATGTGAGAAGTAGTCGACTGGTGTTTTCCCATGGTGAAAACCTAAAGATTCCCCACTCTTCGGCTGGTTCCCTCCGCCTTCCCGTAGATTGCATCACCTTTCAGCCGTTTCACCCCCTTTGCTTCATCTCCCCATTGCTTCTACCTGGTGCCATGGCGGCGCAGCAGAACATGGAGCCTGAGGTGAGGCGCCTGACACAGGAGCTCGAGGCCAAGGATGCGGAGCTCAGGGCCAAGGACGTGGAGCTCCGTGAGCTCAAGGAGGAGAGGAGTGCCATGCTCCTCCGTTATGTGCGGGAGTTCACGGAGCTTCAAAAGCGGTAGGCGTCCACCACAAAGATGCTCGAGGCGTCGGCGGCGTTGCTGCAGAAAGCGGGAGATACGATAGGCTATCAGGGGAGCTAGCTAGAGCGCGAGCGGGCCGATCGTGACGAGGTCCAGGATCGCCTCAGCCACTTGGTGGACCAAGTTGCCACGCACGTGTTGCGGCTCCATGATGCCTACTGTCGTGTCAGCGCGACCATGCCGGCCGTCGGACTTCAACGAGCTACGGCTTCCTGACCTGGTCTCCTTCTTCACATATATCTCCGAGGAGCTGAGCCATCTCCGCGCGATGGTGGGGGCGGAGCTGGACAAGGAGGGGTTGCGGTCTGCCGTCGCAGTTGCCGGGCGAATCCTCTCAGGGCTCCGTCACCGGAATCCATTCGTGCCATTGGACGCCGTCTTTGACGAGCTAGCTCCCGTCGACCGGGAGCGGGCTCTGCGGTCGTTGCACCCTGCATCACCAACGTCGTGCGCCTCGAGAAGCAGAGGGACTTCGGTGGTGTTTAGGCATCCTCTCCATGGGCATGTCCATGTCTCGGCGCAACATGATCGTTGGATCAGACTCAGACGGTGCAAATCAGTCACTATAGCACAAAGCGTGTGGGTGTGTTTGGTTGGATTCTGATCTCAATATAGTTTTTTGATCTTCGTGTATTTGTGTTTACCTACTAGTGTGGACTCATGCACTCTGCCAAACACCCAAAAGCGGGTCGAGAAGGGAACTTTTGCTCCCATCCCGTGCACCCTTCATACACCCTGCCTAACACTGAGTCGTCGTGCTTCATATGGTTCATGTTTCGTGGAGTACTGTAGCTCCATACTCTCTGTGCGCTGTAGACCTAGTTCTGTTAACATTTATCTGACTGTTCATTCTCGATCGGACACTCGAAAAAGCGGTACTATGTTACATTACTGTTCATATAGTTGACATGGGCACAACATCATTTTTTATCATCATATCTTACTACACTAGCAACAAGATTATGTAGTACTGACGTATGAACCACTACACATGCCTAGTAGTAGGAGCATTGTGTATGTTCAAGTGGCTATCGTGTTTCGCACTCCTCCGTCGTAAAAGTGGAAACACTTGCTGTAATCATTTTTTTCTTCAGAAAAAACAGTGGCCTCGCTCTACCGTGCGGATCCTCCTCGACGGTCGTTGGGAACTTTGCTACTCACTTTCGCTGACGAGTGGGACAGCCATCATCAGGGTCCACCAGCCATGCACTAAATTATTCCGTAGTAGAGTGCCCAACTGCACGATAGACTACCCCGATCGAAGCACCGCAGTAATGCCCAATGAGCCGTCAAATCACAAAACCCCCTCCTTTCCAGCAGTAAGTTGGACGGGCGAAGCAACCATCATTTCACTCTTCTCTCTCAGCTTCCTCTCTAACCAACCATCGCTTCTCCCTCATCTTGTTCCTCATTTCTTCAAGAAAACCCCGACCTGCTTCTGCCATTGTTCTTCTCTCCCAAAGAAGGAAAGGTGAGCACATCAATGGTGTTGATTCTACCAAGGCCCGGTCTTGCAACCCCGAGACTAATCCTATAACTCCCTCTCTGTTCTTCTTTTTGGTTTGTGATTATGGTTTCTTTTCTTTTATTTCTATTTGACAGTTTCTTGATGGACGCTGGAGCAGCGGCCGAAGTGATGTCTATGGCTCTGGCAAAAACCGCCGAGGCTCATGGTACGAAGAAGCGCAAGCACCCCACCGAGACTACCGTAGACAAGCTCAAAGCCACCGCCCTGTCCAAGCCCCCCTCTCTGGGATCCCTCATTAAGCAAGTCCAGGTAATATCTCTTCTTGACGATCTTTTTCTTGATCTTGATCGTGTTTTTTCATCTAACACACAGTACCAGTTCTAGTAATACAACTTTCTGGGTGATCATGCATGTGATTTTTGTTTGCCAAATGGCGGTTCTAAATTCCTCTTTTGACCAAAACATGCGAGAGGTCGACACTGATTTCTTATAGATTAGTTTCAACTACTTTATGAACATCAATGCTACCTTTGAAGAGGGTATATTTGCATCAGTAACTTGTGTTATGGATATTGCAAGTAATCCCTCTGCTCTCATGCCTTTCAAGACATGTTCTAGTGTCTTTGTTCACTCATTTCTGTGCGTATATGTAGTCATATATGGAGTAAAATATCGAAAATCATCTTATATTTCTGAACGGAGGTAGTAATAAAATATTTGGTTTCTGTTTGAATTAGAACTAGGTCCGCGGTGGAGATGAAGTTCTCAAAGTCATGCCGTGTGAACTGGAAGACCTGAGGATGAGTTCTACTGCTAAACTATCCAGCTGCTGTGTCCTTGTCGCCACGTGTCCTAAACTAGTGTTTTTCTTGTAGCATTGTTGTTAGGCGTGTTCTCGAGGCTGTACTTGACCACAACAATTTCCTGGTTGTGCCTTCGATTATGAAGGGTGTGGTTCTTGTAAAGCTTCCCGACAAATCTCATGCGGCCTGTCTTCATCGTCATGTTTATGAGTGGAAAGACCACTCTATTAGGTTCTCCATGGTTGAGGAGATGGTGATGGTGCCAGTAGACATCTCTCACGAAGTCCATGGCCTAGTCAGTTATGCGGGGTTCATCCCATAGGTTGGTGGCAAAAAATATTCTGTAGAGTTTAATTAGTGCAACTTTGCATGTCTGTAGTAAGTACTATAGTTCAGTACTTGATTTGTGTTCGTGAACCATGTATTGTTTAGTACTGCCGCTTTTGGTGTGTGGTGAGTCCTGAGAACAGTCTATGTTAATGTCTGTCCACTCAATTTAGTCTGTATATTTTGATGTATCCAGATTATCTTTTTCGTGAGGACGGTTTATCAATTATGGTTACACTCCAATATCTGTATGCATTGCAGGGTTTATCGCACCCACCAGGATTTCCAGTCCCATGGATGTTCAGTCCATACGATTTGTCACGACCTTTGGACTGTCCTGCTTGTGGGAGTAGGCGGGGGCCCTGCATGCCATGCGTAGTTGGATGACCAATCTTCTGTTTAGTACTTCAACATAGTGATTTCCTGGTAAGGATTCACTCATGTCACATCAAGTAAATCTTATTGATTTACTGTCTAAATCTTAGTGATTTAATGTCATGTTTTCTTTCTTTTGCTGCAATTTTACGATGCAGGTTTTGCCATGTGACATTCATCACAGAATAAACCGTTTGGTTTGCTCTACGATGGATATTTTTGCAGGTTTCACTTATTATGTCGTGTCAGTAACGAAGGCACTGTCCATCACTTATATTACTGGAAAAAAATTGGATCAGTCTATTGTCTTAGTACAAACTGAATCCCTATGATGAAATGCAGTTTGGTTTAACAAACACGCCACAATTAGTCCTTCTCGCGTTTAAAAGAAATGAAGAAAAAGACTGGATCACGGTCGCGGAGCCTAGTCAAGTTAGAAAGCTGATCATAGCAGATCAGACACAATCGCCGCTGTCTCGCACATCGGTACCACCTTCAGCAACGGATCGAGCACCAACAGTTGCTCTTGCACTGATAGTGGCAGCAGCTCAGTCTGATCCAGCTGAGGATTGGGCACCGACCGCGTCAGCGGATCAGGCTAATCTACCGGAGGATCGGGATTCGAAACCGGCACCTGCTCCGACATCGGCACCGGCTCTACAAGGAGCACCATCTCTGGCAGCAGCAGCGGCACTACGAGTCGCACCGGCACGGGCACCAGCAACAGCTTCGGCACCTGCACCAACACTTGCACTTGCATCTGCTCCGGCCCGTGCAGCGGCAACGGAACCAGCAGTTGCACAGGCAACAGACTGGGCTGCAGTTCGCACTTCATATACCAAAGTCCTTACAAAAACCGACATGTCCACCTTCTTGGTAAGCATTGGCCACCCAAGTGCTTCGTTCTTTTTTCTTCCCATGTTGTTTCACATGATTCACTGTGTTGATCTAACTGTTTGTGTATGTCTTGTTGTTTGCAAACAGAGAATTCCTAGAGCAACGAGGGAGTCGTTCAACAATCCGGGCGACTGTGGCCAAGTTTCACTTACCATGCGCAACCTTGGTGTGAATGAACCTACTCAATATGCTATAAGTACAAAGGATGGTCGCATTATGATTGATGCTAAAGGATGGTCAAGGTTCAAATCTAAATCATATCTTGCGGTAGAGGATGATGTCAAAATCGAACTTTCTCGGCAAGGAGAGCTGTTCCAAATCAACTTTGTAATTCTTCTGTAGCAGCACGCAACTGCCGAACTGATCTATCCTCCGAGAGATTTTGATGTAATACTCTAGCATGGTGAAACAAGTGTCATGTGTGTATAAGTAGTACGACAGTATCGCTGATAGAATTGCAACTCTGATTGCTTGTTAGGAACTGTCGTTTGATTTCATTCCAACAACTGACGTGCTTTATTCAATTTTGTGTATTCGCCTCTGCGACAGCATCTAAAACCATCGCCGTACTGGCCGCTAGCAATATGAAAAGCGCTGAGGTAGAACACATGGGCCCCCAAACATGCAAGCCCACTGCACCGTGGCCCAAAGTCCAGAACCGTGAGTCTGTCTGAGTATTTCTGAGCTGAACCCGCATAATGCCCGTGCGTTGCACGTAACATCAAGATGCATTTGTATGAGTAATTTATCTTGTGAGAAAAAAGGATGAACGAGGGAAGGCCTTATTTGCAAATGTGGAGAGGTGTGTGGGTACCTTTTTGCAAAATTGCCACAGTTTCCTTCATATCCGTCAGATATAAATCGGACGACCTATATTGCAGGACGGCAGGCACACCATCATCACCAACTCTATACCGTGTTAAAAAACTATGTTTTTATAATTATATATGTTATATGTATTCCCCTTGATTTTTCTTATGTATAAAGTTGTGATATAAAAGATCTTTATATTTCTTCACAGAGGGAGTATCTCTGTGTCAAAAATATATTTATGTGTAACTAGTTACTCCTGTCTTTCTACTTCCTATCACTGATATGTGGGGCATCCGGCAATAGGGTCCACGTGCCATATGCACCAAATTAGAGTGCACAACCGCACGGTAGACACACCCCGGTCGTAGCACCGCAGTAATCCCCAATGGCCGTCAAATCACAAAAAACCCCACCTTTCCATCTTTAGCAGTAAGTTGGACGGACGAAGCGGCAATATTTCACTGGGCCTGAATCCCCTTCTCCCTCGTCTGCTTGTTCAGAGAAAACCCCCGCTCGGTGATTGCATAGGGTTTTCTCATGGAGAACCTGGTACGAATTCTTAATCCATCCCCGATAAATCCAAGTCCCTTGGTCGCGGGTACTCCTAGGATGACAGTCGCCGCCGTTGATGCATTTTTCTTCCTACTGAATCTAGTGTGTTTCATTTGCAGTGCCCAAAGTGCGAGGACCCTACAGGTTTCTACGCCCTCGGCGAGATGCCACACTTGTTCCTTCTCATCCTAACACCGGATTTTAAAACGCACACGGTATGTTCCTAGAATCCTCTTTTCTATCCGGGAGGGTGGGGTTTTTTGAACATGCTGTCGACTAATTTGGAAATTTGGATTGCTATATTTGGATAAAAGGTACTAGTACCATGGTCAACACTGACGTGAAGGAGGAAATTATTTCTAGATTTGGATATAGGGAATACATTGTGTTCTCATATTATTTTTTCTGCAGTGCATTCCTTGGTCTGCCAGAACACATGTACTAAAAATGCTCGGCCTTTCCATAAGTGAATACACTAGTTTAATGGTCACAGTGAAGACAAGCCATGGATATAAGTTTCGACTTGGGTTCATGAACCAAGAAGATCGCTGCTTTTTTATGGCCGAACTTGGATAAACTTTCTCAAGTGTTACGGACTGAAAGTTGGCGCATGAATGTTGATGGAAATAGCAGAACCTGGTCTCATCTTCACTGCAATCTTCCACCCCGACGTCGTTTCAATTGTTCATCCATGTTAGTTTTATATCTGGTTCTTGCTTCTTGCCTTGATTACTTCTTAATCCACCTATTCTGTCTAACTAATCACAATTTAACTTTAGAAGTAGCAACGAATCTCTCACGAAGATGCTACTTCTAACTAATATTTTCTTATAATTGGTGGCACGTGTAGGTTTTTTCAGAGTTAAGTAGGCTACTCGTTTGTTATTCTATAAGAACTCGGCTGTTACTCATGGCACTGAAGTTGACTTGGACAACATCCACAAGTTCCTACACTGTATTGATTGTCTTGAGGTCCTTGTGGGGCGTTTCAATGGTGGAAGGCCACGTGGGATATGTGTGCCACTGCTGCACTCGTTGAACAGGTCCAATTGTGTTGAGAAACTTATGGTACGAGCTGTTTTCTGTTATATATGTTGTTCATAAACTCTTGCTTATGCACAGTTTTACAGCTCTGATCTTCTTGAAACAGGAACAACACAGGTCTATTGTTCCTATACAGATGCCTGACCATGGTCGGGTCAGACTTGCGCTTGGTCACAACATGATGTTTTTGTCGACCTACTCCATTGCCCCTGGAGGTGAAAAGATAATTATTCATGGGTGGTCTCAAATAATGAAGGCCCGTCCATCTTGGAGAATAGGGCAGAAGATTATGTTCCTGCTTTTCCATGGCTCTAAAGCAAATATCCTGTTTATTGACCACATTGCGAGATGAAGCCACTTTCAGAAGGTTGTGGATGCGCGGGGTGGCGCCTGGGCCTTGTCCTGGGGCTTGGCGGCCTCACCCTTTGGTTAACTGTAGGCAAAGTAATACTGTTCCAGGCGTGCTTTGTACAGTTGAACCTGTATAAGTACTCATACTGCTTTCAGCTATGGTTGTTAAGTGCCCCTGCTGGTTTTAGTTAAGGTTGTTAAGTACTCCTGTTGCTTCTACAGTCTTTTGTGCTTCTTCAGTCCTGTCTTCCTCCAGCCGCCAAAACCAAACCAGTGCCGACGGAGCCGCCTGCTTCCGCATCCCATGGCTGGCTGCGCCTCAGCGCATGCATCGCCGCCCCACCATCTCCTAAATCTTTAACGCCGACCTCCCAGGCCTCGTCGTCGTCCTCCGCGCGCTTTGCTGTGCTCGCCGCAGCGCCGCCCTCTCGCGTTGATAACATGGTCAACAAACAAGAGGAATCGGCAGACGACTGTACGTGGAGAGGATGACAGTAGGGGCCCACCATGTCCATGGCCTGACGCAAGGAAGTTCCTCATTTTTTGTTATATATATATACTCCATTGTCAGCATATGGAAAAAGAAAATGCTTCCTGCTAGTGGTTTCCTGACATCTGGGACCCAGGACATTGTCAGCGTATATAGTCAATAGACAAGAGAACAACAGAAGATCGGCTGACACCTGGGACGTAGCTACTCGAGCAGTATTTTTTTTGTTATTGTTGAGACCGAGCAGGGTTTCAACTGGGCTGTGGCCCGTCTAGCCCAGGCTTATATTTTATGTTCACCACATGACCAGCCCAGCTAATTTTTGTTTGTGAAAATGAGCCCAGTTTTTTTTTAAGAATACCCAATCCAGGCCTACTTATTTTTCTATGCCGTGATGGGCTGCAACTCTTTCAAGACGTCTGCAAATCTTGAAAGTAATATGAAATGGGCTGTAAATAAAAAAACAAATGACAAATTGGCAATTACTTTATAATTTCTGATTTTTTTTCACATTTTCAGATTCCAATTTCACTTGGCTTTAACCTAATTCAAATATATATTCAAAGTACTTTAAATTTGGCTCGACATTTCGGTATTAAAAATAGTTTGGAACCCACAGAAATATGTGAAATTTCGTTTAAATTTTTAACCCTGGCCAACAAAAAAACGGACTGCAATAAATTGCATAAGAAGTTGCAATGAGCTATATATAAATTATTTAAAAATAGGGGATGGTCTGACTTGTGGGCCTATTAAGTTGACGCGTATGCAAGATTTTTTTTACTTATTATATACTACAACAAACAATTCTAGCAGACGTAACCGTTGGATGTCAATCCAACGACCGTTGTGTTTCTTCAATCTCTGATCTTCTTGCTCCAGCTGCCAAATCCAGCGCCGGCGGGACCGCCTGCTCCCGCCTCCCGTGGCCGGCTGTGCTACCGCGCAGGGCTCACCACCCCCTCCTACTCGCACCGCTGGCCAGGCCATCCCTCTACTCGCCCACATCCCTCCACTATTGTGGCTTCGCCGCCTCCGTGTCATTCCCTTCCTGGGTCTCCCCGTCGTCCATCGCGCTGGTGTTCTCGGCACGGCGTGGTCAATGTTGTCAATAAATGACAACATCGGAAGTGGGACGTACATGGAGAGGCTGACAGTTGGGACCCACATGGTCCATGGCCACACGCAAGCAAGTACCTCCTTATTACGCCAAAAAGAATGAATACTTCCGCTGACAGCTCGGACCCACCAGCTATATCTTCGCATGCAAGGAAGTGCCTCCTTGTTACGCACAAAAAAATGAATACTCCCCCTGCTAGCTGGGACCCACCATAGTGGGAGGCTGACTTGTGGGCCTACTAAGTTGACGTGGACGGAGGGCTTTGTCAACTTAGTCAATAAATGATTCTATCACCAGTGACCGTTGGATTGCTAACATCCAACAGTCGTCCTGCTTCTTCAACCTTTGATTTTCTTTCTCCAGCAGTCCAAACCACCGCGTGCTCTTGCCTCCCGTGGCCGGCTGTGCTGCCGCGGAGGCCTCAGCGCCCCCTACTACTCCCACCACTGGCCAGGCCCTGCGGCGACGGCAGCCTCACACCGCAGCCAAACCAGTGAGCCCTCGTACTCCTCTCCGCGTGGGCATCCACTACCGCGTCTTCCCCGGTTCCCCTAGGCCTCGCCGTCGACCACCAAATTGGTGCTCTCGGCGCGGTGTGGTCAATGTGGTCAACGAACGACTTCCATCGGAAGAGTACTATACGTTGAGAGGCTGACAGCTGGGTCCACGGCCGCAGCAAGGAAGTGCCTCCTTATTACGCGCAAAATAATTATTCCTCCACCAGACAGCAGGGACCCACCGGACGGGCCACCATATTTCGTAAAAAAACGTTTCCCCCCTGACTGCTGGGACCCCACCTCCTACATCTTCGCACGCAAGGAAGTGCGTCCATATTACGGGCAAAAAAATGATTCGCCCCCCTGACTGCTAGGACCCACAGGTACATCATCACACGCAAGGAAGTGCCTGACAGTGAGGAACCACCTGGTCGAAGCGTACGTAGCGTTGTCATTCTGGTCGTGAACGTGTACGTACATACTGGTCGATGTAGAGGCGTGCACGTGTCGTAGTAGAGGCACGCACGTAGCATGTACACGTACGTACATCGGCCAGGGTGCAAGAAAGAAAATACGGCCACGTACGTACATCGGCCAGGGTGCAAGAAAGAAAATACGACCACCTACGTACATACGGGCGGGGTCTCGAACGACTAATTGCGCATACGTACGGCCAGGGCTCATGTACATGGCTGGGTCGGAATTGAGAAGTTGCGCCGTCATCGTGTTCATGGGGAGGCAACCGGCTGGGTCGGAACGGAATGCATCGTCGTGTTCATCGGGATCCAACAGGTTTCAACGGAACAACCGATGGAAACGAGGCCCGGCATACCGCAGAACAGAGGAAACGACCTTGTGTTCGACCGGCCACGGTGGAAACGGGATCCTATTCATCGCGAGGGGTTTGGCGTACCGCAAAACGGAGGAAACGGACCTCCTACGGTCGAAACAGGGTCTTGTTGATTGGGAGGGGTGTGGCGTACCACAAAACAGAGTAAACAGTCTTGTGTTGGAGCGCTACGGTCGAAGCGGGGGTCCTGTTCATCGGGAGGGGTGTGGCGTACCGCAAAACGGGACTCCACGGGATACTATTCACCTCCACCATCGACTGCCTCCATGGGCTACTGTTCATCCACCGTCGGCTACCACCATGGGCTCCTGTTCATCCACCGTCGACCTCCTCCAGCCTCCACCTGCGACTGTTCATCCACGGGCTCCTGTTCATCCAGCCTCCACCGCTCCTCCACAGGCTACTGTTCTGCCAGCCCTCGCCATGGGGTCCCGTTCAACCACCCCTCCACGGGCTACTGTTCAACCAGCCCTCCACGGGGTCCTGTTCATCCAGCCCTCCACGGGCTCATGTTCATCCTCCGGCTCGATCGATCGAGGTATTGTTCATCTAGCGGCAACGGCCTCTACTACCACGGGGTCCTCTTCATCCAACCCCCCACCGGGAACTTTTCATCCAAACCCCCTCAACAACGCTCACTATTCATCCAAGGAAGGAGGCAGCAGTGTTCGATCGGCTTCAGTTAGCAGTACTAGCGAAGGAATCACTCGGGTTTAGTTAACAGCAAGGGATCGATCGATCGCTCGGGTTCAGTAACGCATAGCCTGCAGTGCAATCGCTCGGGCTTAGTTAGAGCCCAACGCCTCGCTCGGGTTTAGTTAGAGCCCAACGCCTCGCACACACGCACGTACGTATGAGAGAAACGCGCATCGCTCGGCCCCCGACCACCCACCGTAACCGGGAACTCCCCGATATTTTCCGGGCCCTCGCTTCTACCACGGTCTTTTCCGTCATGGACGGCCCAAAGAATGTCATGCAGTTGCGTCTCCGGCCCGCCCAGGACGAAAAGCCCATTTTTTTCATGATTTTTTGTCATTGAAGTAGGACCCCACCACATCTATGATTATACCTGGTTTTGTCACAATTATAGTCATAGAAGTGTCATATGTATGACAGAAAAAAATTCGCTCGGCCCAAAATGTCAACGGATGTGTCTTTTTTTTGTAGTGCCTGCCCCCATGACCACCATCCCCAACCGAGCCCTTTCCTTCTCTCCGGCGAACTCCGGCGAGCTCTCAAAAATCGACTGACCCAACTTTGAAATTTAGTCTACTGTCATTTAACTAGTGTGAAATACAAAAGGGGAAACCATAAGCATTGCGAGTATAGTGTTGAGCGTGCCATGGTGGATCTGAAGATGCAAACCGGACAAAGGCAACTTCGCAACCAATGTTTGCTTTCAACTAACAAGATCCTAAGTGATGGATAAGAAATCATAGTAAAGTAGTGGCGATCTATTTTCTTGCTGCGATAAATAAGTTGAGCAGATACTCCCTCTTGCCGCCGTGTATGCATCTGCTGAGAATTCGACGGTGCTGCGGTAGCGATGGCTCTCGGCGGCATGGAAGTAGATCTAGGAGGGTAGACGGTGGCGGCAGGGGCAATGTCCTGGTGCGGTGGACGAGACGGTCGTAGGAGCGGCACCGACAAGGTGGACGACGGCGGGGATGAAGCGAGAGGACGGGATGCAAGGATCTTGGTCCAAAGCCATGGATGAGAGAGGTTGATCTCTTGTAATGGATGACGGCATCGGGGTATTAGCTCTGTCATTGTGGAGGAGGACAACGGTGGATGGGGTGGCGGACGGAGGAGGCTGGAGTGGAGAGGGTGTATTGGCGCCCATGGAGTATGAATGGGGAAATGGAGGGAGAGAGGTAGGGGGAACCATGTCTTTGGGACGCGCTTGTCTCAAATGCGGGGAAGGTTACCAACTTATTCCCCGTTTAAAATTTCAGACATCACAGGAATATTGGGTTGCTGGGGATAGGACGATAATCTCGCATACACCGAATATTTGCCGACAGAGATTTTGGCCGAGGAGAGTTTTTTTTTGCGCCCACCGTGTATGAATCCGGGTGAGAGGCTTTTTGGCCGAGGAGACATTGTGTTTTGGTGCCCACCGTGTATGAATCCGGGTGTGAGGCGGTTATGTCACGTTTGAGTGAAATTGCAAACCTTCCCCTATAAAGACCTATTGAAATCGAGCCGACATGTGTTGCATGTCAGGGACATGCAGTAATTTCCATCTCCCATATGTTGGTTTCGGGTGGTTACTGTGAGTTTCGCCGCTTCCTTCAAAGTTTTGAGAAAAATCTTGCACATTTACCATGCCAACTCAATTCCATTTTGTATTCTTTTTTCTCGAGCATGATCCATTTTCAGTTTGAATAAAATTCTATATACATCATTTTTTATATATGCTTTCAAAAGAACAAAAAAAAATTCTGCTCCTTTATATATATAATATGATTTTCAAATACAATTATCTCAAAACCATATGGTTGAATTCAATTTTTTAAAACCAAATTATGTTCTACTCAAATGTACGGATTAGTAATAAGCGCGAATTCATATGAGTATGCATGTTTGATAGATCAATTTTGGTTCGAGTATGAATTACATGTATCATCGTCTCGAATTCAAATATTTGAATCCCTTTTATGTTGCCATTTTCTATACACGCAACTAAATATTTGAATCTCCTTTCACACCCATCTCTCTCGCATGCTCCTTCATGTAGCTGTCACTCTCTTTCTCCAGCTCATCCACACGCTCACTTCATGTTTCTCCTATTTTCGCAAACATGGTCTCTCGCCATCTCCCTCGAGTAGTGTCACACTCTTCCTATCATTATACATTACACATTTTTCATTATCTCTCATGTCTCTATCGTTCTCTGGTATCACTAGGTACCGAAGCTTTCTTTTTCACCGCCACACACACACTCTCACTCATCTTTCACTTTGCCTTTCTCTATAGGGTTGGCTCACACACCCTATATCTTTCTAGATATGACTCCTACCACTAAAATTACTCTCCCACACAAACAACGTTTGTTAGGGTCTACTTTCCGTCATCGTCTCAGTTATAAAACTGACATTATTCATTTGTTTACCGATCAGACAAACTCCCCCCTCTCTCTCTCTCACACACACACACACACAACTCCTGCTTCCACTCCCCCTCCCGACTACCGTCTCTCTCTCTCTCACAAAACTCTCGCTTTCGCACCCCCGACTCGTATTTCTCTCACAAGCATTAATCGACCAGCCTCCAGATAGGTTTATACATCCGCACACTCTTGCTTCCACTATCTCGTACATGTCTCTCTCGTGCTCCTTGTATCTATGTAGATATTTCGTCCCTTCTTGAGACACGCCTTCTTGATCGTGCACACACACACTATCGCCTCATTTTATGGTGATACCTCTCGCACACACACTCTTTGTGTCTTTGTCACACACGCACTCCGTCCTCCTCCTCTCTCCCTCTCTATCTCACACACACACCACACACACATGGGCTTTTTGCAACAATATACCACTTCTCAAATCTTGAAACCAACCACATTCCTCTCTTATCTCATCAAAACCGCCGAAGGAATATATTTTTAGTGATATACGTATTTCAAAACTAGACTCTTGTCTATCAAATCAGTGAATATGTATTAATATACTTTGAACGTGTTGCAATGTATTGGCACATTGCTAGTTATTACTGTATAATTTTTTGGACACCTGACAAACGGTGGAGTACATATACGAGGAGAAGAGGCACACGCACGCAGTCAGTCTCTCATTGTCTCACACACATGAGACTTACGTAAAGGCACCGTAAACAAATAAAAATTAGGTGCACGATTGCTGCATACACGGGTACCGGGTACGTGGTGGAGCGCACCTTTGTAGGAATAGCCAGCTCGCATGATAATTAAATCCTAGGAATTGATGGTCGGGGACCACAGGTGAACAAATCTAATGGCGCCACTGATCGAATTGCCATGTTTAAAAATCATTTTTAGGGGGGGGGGGGTAAGAATTTCAATTTTCAATGGCGCGTTATACAATTATTCAGAACGATTGTTATGGAGCGAAAAATGGAATTGATCACTACTACCTCTGTCCTGGTTTACTAGTCCCCATCGTATTTTGGGTCAAAGTTTGTCCACGAATTTAACTTGCAAAATGTCAATGCAAAATGAGGTTATCTTATCTCTACTCTTTATCTCTACTTCTATCTTCTCCCTTCTCTTCTCTTCTCTTATCTTCCCTCTTCTGTTTTTTCTCTTTAGAAAACTGAGTTGCTGATGATGGTGTGCCTGCCATCCTCCAGTATAGACCGTCTGATATATATCTGACAGATATAAATCAAACTATGGCAATTTTGCTAAAAGATACCCGCACCTCTCTCTACATTTGCATATAAGGCCTTCCCTCGTTCATCCTTATCTCCCACAACCTCATTGTTGAGCAATTAAAAAAGTAAGTCTATGTAACAATATGGCATGGTGGCCGTTGCTGGTGTCGTCCATCCCCATGCCCCCGCTCAGTCCGACAACCTACAACCCCCACGCCCCACTCCTCCTCACCTTATCTCTCTTCTTTGTCGTCTCCCCCACTCCGCTTAGTCCAAGGTTGTCGGATTATGGGTTCCGGCAAACCCTTGAGGTTCGAACTCTGGGGTGCGCACAAAGAACTCTCTCTTCCTGGTTCGCTCGCACAATGATCTCATGGACTAGCTCGTCGAACCCAAATAACAAGAGACACAGGGGTTTATACTAGTTCAGGCCACAGTTGTGGTGTAATACCCTACTCTAGTGTGGTTTGGTGGATTGACTCGCAGGCTGGGGATGAACAACCTCCTGAGATGAGGTGTTTTTGAGCTCGATGAGCTGGTGCGTTTGAGGGTGTTCTGAATGATCTATCCCCTTCCTATGGTGGTGGTAGTCCTATTTATAGAGCCCTGGGTCCTCTTCCCAAATGTAGGCGGGAAGGGATCCCACAACGGCCAATTTTGAAGGGAGACAACTAGTACAAGCTATTCTGACAAAAGGTGGTCTTCGCCTGCCAAAGGCTCTGGTGGTGATACAGCTGTGCGCTCCGTGATGACCTTCGTCCTGCCGTCCTGCTGGTCTTGGTCTCGTTGCACCGATACGGAAACCTTTGCCTGATGCCTCGGGACTCCTCGCCTGCGCCTGCCTCTTTAGCACCAAAGAGGAAACTGGTACACTGCACCCGCTGGCACCTGCCTCGCCTTGGTCGTCACGGCTGACGTCACATGAACCTCGCGAGGTGCCCCTTGCATAGGTATCTCCGCTCCTCGGGAGCCAGCCTGGTGAGGCCGCCCCCAGGGAGGACTTCGTGTCACCCGCCTCGCGAGGGTATTGAGTGGTTGCTGCTGAAGCTGGGCCTTACCAGGCCGTTGGTGGAGCCACGCCATGGGCCGCAGGCAGGTAGGTCTGGGTACCCCCGATCCCAGGACGCCGACAGTATCCCCCGGGCCCAAGGCGCACTCGAACTTGGCTTCGGGGCGAAGCCAAAGGGAAAGTGCGGAGCGCCGCGGGCCCCAACCGCCTGCGGCCGTGGTCGACGCCTGGCGGTCGATGGTACGTGGGCGCCTCCACATCCCCACGCGGCCTTGATATTCACCAGGCTATGCGGCCGCCATTGTCTACACAGCTCCACCTCCATTGCCAGCAGCGCGCTTCCAGAACTTCCCATCTCCCTGAAACAGCCGGCACCTCCCTTGGCCTGACCCTGCTCCAATCCTCTCAGCCGCCATGGCGCCGAACCAGAAGAAGAAGGGGAAGAAGAAGAACCATACCTCAGTCCAGGTGTTGTCGGCCTTCGAGCCCGCCATCGAGCGGTCGGTGGTGCTCAACCAGGAAGCGATGGACAAGGTTCGCCCCGCGCTTGCTTTAGATTTCAATGAATGGAAGGCGACGGTGGCCTGGCCTGCTTCCCACTCCGTAATCAATAGGATGTCCACCAAGATCCCCATACATCTTCATGCCCTCTGGGCCGGTCTGATTCCCCCTTCTCTAACTTATTCAACGCCATGCTCTCGCATTACCAAATCAATGCGTTGCACTTGGATCCCCAGTCCATCATCCTCCTCGCCGTCTTCGCCTTCGTCTGCGCGGCCATGGTAGGCATTGCCCCTTCCGCGGCCTTGCTTCACCATTTCTATTCACTGCACCTGACCGATGCCCGCCAGCGCTCGAGGTGCGTGACTCTCCAAGCCGTCACGGCGACGGCGGGCTCGGGGATAGACTTTGAGCTCTCTCCAGTTGTGGGTGGATTTCGGAAACTGTGGGTGTTCATGGATGCTGGTGTGCGCAACTCCCTGCTCCTGCTCCCACGAGTTCGAGCTGTCCCCAGCTCCGGCTGGGGGCACGCGAAGCTTGTTGACCAATGGCTCGCCCATGTCTGGCGTCGGCTGGGCAGGCGAAGGACCTTGGGGTGACGGTGCATATGGTGGTGAAGGAGTTCATCCGGTGCCGCATTGCTCCGCTTCAACAGCACTCTCGGCCGATGTGGACCTTCTCTGGCTGCGCCCGCTCTTCCTCCTGAGGCGCGGCATACAGTACTCGAGCTCCTGACGGGCGACCCCACGCCAGCCAATCTGCCGAAGGAGGGTTGCCTCTGGTATTGCTGCTCGAACAGGGTGGAGTTCACGAGGAAGATGCCTCCTTTCGACGAATGGGGACTGCGTCGAGTCGGCCTTGAAGGGCCCCGCGAAAGCCCCGTCTTTGTGTTACCCCTGCCTGCTGCCACCTCGGCGCTCACCCTGGGAGCTGGTGCAGGGGGGCGAGCACCGTCGAACGCCAGCGAAATGGCCGCCGAGGAAGCGACGCCGGTCGTGGCACCTATGGTGGCAGCTGCTGAGCTTCGGGTGAGCTGCCTCGGGGCGATGGCCGCGGGGCCATCGGGGTCCGAGGCTCGGAGGCCGGAAGCCCCCGAGCCTCACGCGAGCTGTCCTGAGGCAGAAGTGGAGGGGTCGGTGCAGCCTGACACTCCTGAAGTCGCTCCCTTAGGAACACCGCCAGCTGCCTCAGGCGGCGGGGATGGTGCCCAGGGCTTCGGCCACTTCCGCCTGAATTTTGAAGCGCTCCGCAGGAGGAAGGCGATCCCAAGCTGCAATGGTGGCGCCTACTGTCGGTGTCAAAACTGGCGAATCTCGGGTAGGGGGTCCCGAACTGTGCGTCTAGGATCGATGGTAACAGGAGACGGGGGACACAATGTTTACCCAGGTTCGGGCCCTCTCTATGGAGGTAATACCCTACTTCCTGCTTGATTGATCTTGATGAATATGAGTATTACAAGAGTTGATCTACCATGCGATCGTAATGAATAAACCCTAAGAGTCTAGCCTGTATGACTATGGTTATGAGTACTCGGTCCTATAGACCTAACCCTCCGGTTTATATAGACACCGGAGGGATCTAGGGTTACAGAAGATCGGTTACAGAGAAAGGAATCTTCATATTTGGTTGTCAAGCTTGCCTTCCACGCCAGGGAGAGTCCCATCCAGACACGCGCGGAGTCTTCGGTCTTCGTATCTTCATAGCCCATCAGTTCGGCCCATGGCTAACAGGCCAGACGCCCGAGGACCCCTTAGTCCAGGACCCCATCACCTAGCACCCGTTGAAGCAGAGAAAGTACGTTGCCAAAGACGAGTAAGTACCTCATCTGCGTGATTTTCTGAGTGATGCGTCCTTTTCTGACCACTGATCTTCAGGGTTCCCTCGACTGGAACGGCGAAATCTCCCGAGGTGCGGCCCTCACCGGCCACCGGCTCATCCTTGATCTTGAGCTCTTCTTGCCGGACCGCCGTGCGGGGCCTGGGGCCCGCTTCGGAGGCGGACACACCAACTCGGGGCCTTGACACGTCTTTCCTAGCGCCACTTCTTTGCGCTCTGGCCTGGGGCACAGCCAGCGTGCCAAGGACTCCTTCGTTGGTCGTCGGCGGCGGCTGGGCATCCCCAGCACCAGCCTCGTCTTTAGGTGGTGAGGCCGCATCACCTTGCACCTTCGCCGGGGCCCGCGAGGTAGTGGAGAAGGCGTCGGCATCGAGCTCCTCACCGGGGTCAAGCAGGCCAGCTCGAACTTCCCCTGCAACCCTTGACACGGAGGACGTACTCAGCCGCGCCTTGGAGCTTGTGCGCGGACATGGTGTCGTAAGCCACGAGCTCTTTCAGGAGGGGATGCTCGCACTGAGCAGCCTTGGAGGAGAGCTCGCGACGGTTGACGCTCGCCTCGAGACGGAGGACCCCCACCTGGCTCGTGAGTGGCACCAGTTGAAGGTCGCCATCAACCTTGGGCAACTTCAGGATGAGCGTGACAGGGCAAAGGCTGCAATGGAACTCGAGGCCTCCCGCGAAGCCAGCACTTGGGCGCTGGAGGAGGCGAAGGAGGCCGACCTCGTTCATGAGGGCACCGAGAAGCGGGAATGCGAGCTCCTGGCCTTGAACGCTGCCTTGGAGCAGCAGACCGAGGCGCGCCGAACCGTCTTGGCGTCGATGAGGGGAGTACCCTCTGAAGAGAAGGAGATCCTGAAGCACGAGGAGGCACTAGCATTGGAGGCCTTGGAGCGTGGCCTGGAGCACGAGCGGCTGGAGATGAGGGAGCGCCATGTGGCCATGGCTGAAGATGTCGTCTCCGCCCGCGAAGCCAGAATTCAGGAGGAGGTCAATCATAGGGTGGCCAAGGCTCGCGCGGATCTCGCCAATGAGCACGGCCTGAAGCTAAAGGTCTCGGAGGCCGAAGCTGAGGGCAGGATTTCCGCCCTCAGGTCCGGGCTAGACAAGGCGGAGCAGTGCGAGAGGATCGCTATGGCGGCCCAGACTTCCGCCCAGGACGACCTGGCCAAGGCTCGCGCTGATCTGCTTTCACTCCAGCAGCAGATTGATGATGCCGCGTCCCACGCGCTGCAGAAGAGGGAGGAGGCATGCCGTCGGCAGACGTTGCAGCACGAGCACGCACCCATGCTCCAGTCCCTCAGGGTGAGGGCCAACCGGGCGCTGGGCGCCATCTGTGAGGAGCACGCCCCCCATCCCCACGGAGAAGACTATGCCAGCCATCTCCGCTTCTTTATCGACATCGTGACGCGCCTGGAGGACCAGGCCGTGAGGGCTCGCGAGCTTGTTGAAGAAAAGAGCCGAGGCCTCCTTAGGCGCGCATTGTCCCGCATCTTCAGTCATCTCCAGAACATCGATCCCCACTTCGACTTCAACGCCGCCATCGCCCCCGTGCCCGGGGCCATCCGGGACAACCTAGCGCGCTGGGTGCGCGATAACATGGACACTCTGGTCAGAGCCTTCGCCACCAAGGACGAAGTGGTGGTGGTCGTGGCGGACAAAGGTGGCGCGGTTGATGACGGTGAAGACGCCGCCAGCCACAGCGCAAGCAGCGTGTACGAGAGCGATCCGGACGACGCTGCGAGCAATATGTCCGATTGAGCCCATGCTCCTTCGCTTCGAACCTGCATGCAAAAGCTTGGGCACGGCCCCTCAAGGTGTAAGAGCATTTTTGGGAGGGGGAGCCCATCGTGTCTGCAGACTAATGTTCTATTTTTTAGGCCAGAGTTGAAACGTGCTTCTGCGAGCTCACGAGCTCCTCCGTAGGCTTGCTGTTGTAACTTACCTCAGTCCAAGCGGGCCTCGAGCTGGTTTTGTAGTTGCCGATGTCCTTCTCCCGAGGGGAGCCCTCCATGGGCTCGCGAGGTTCTGGGGTTCCGAGGAGCCTGCTAGTCCAATCGAGAGGGCCTCGCGAGGAGCGAGTGCCAGACCATGGTAGGGTGTGCGCGCAGTGGTCCTGTGGGATTTGCCGCCGCCCGGTCTGCCAGAGCGTGGTTGACGCGCGCATACCATGCCTAGCCCCCACTCGCGAGGTGCTCGCAAGGGCAGGGGTAGCAGGCGCGAGCCTCGAAACAAGGCACGGAACCAAAAAACACAAGAAATCAACATGAACGAGAAAAGACTCCCCCACGCTTGTTAACAAAAATACGACTTCAAGTTCAGCTCATAAAGGGCGGCGAATCGAGTTACAGAAAGCAGGGATAAAAGCCAATGTCCGCGTCCGGCACCTAACTAGTCTTCTTGTCTTTCCACCAGCGCGGATCTAAGTGCTTTCACTGGCTGTGAGCATAGTCATTGGGGGACAGTGTCGACGGCCAGCGCGGAGCATTGTGCTTCCACTAGGACGTGGGCGGGAGCCCCCGAGGTCCAAGGGCGGTTCTCCGGAGACTCCGGGGCGTGTACAGCCCCACTTATTATTACGTGAGAGTGTCACGAGCGGAGGCTTTCACAGACGTGAGCCTTGCTACATATCGCCAGACGAGGGCCCACCCTGCGCCTCCCCCGACCACCATTGGGGCGTCCAGAAACTAGGACGAGATCAAGGAGCAAGGAGGTCGCTAGCGGCACGCTCGGCGACCACGGGCCCTCTGCCTCACCAGCGCCTTCCCCGACAGAGGACCTACCTCCATGCAGCGCCTTGCTCCGTGCGGCGCAGAGGGGGCCCTGGCTCGAGGCCTCACCCGCGCAGCCCCCAGTGCACCGCTCCGGTCGGGGGTGGAGCCACCTCCATGGGGTCTCGGGCCGCTGCTGCGGTTTGGTTCACCTGCAGCCCATGGTTAGCGTGAACTTGCTCCTGAGACCTAGGCCGTACCCCGCCGTCATCGTTGCTGAAGGGGTCGGTGAAGCATCCTGGCGACTCGAGGAAGGCCCCGGTCTTGAGTGCTCCGCCATGCCATCCTGGCTCAGGGAACGAATTGGAGCCTTCCCCCGGTGTGTTCCTTAGAGTCACCATGCGGGGGACGTAGGCATCCTCAGCCGCCTCGCCGGAGCCGTCGCCTGGATGCTCCATGCCTTGAGCCAGGACCCGGGGTACCTGGGCCTGGTGGCTGCTGGGTGGCACCCCTATGTGTCCCCGCGGCGGCCCGCCAGCACCTGTCCCTCCTAGTGATGGCGCTATCAAGGCAGGACGGCCTGCGCCAAGGCCTGCGTTGGTGTCGCCGGGTCCTCCTAACGCCCCAGGGGGCGCGCGAGCTCGCCGGGGCCTCGCGCACGCTTCCGCCACAACCTGAGGCGTGGTCAAGGAGCAGAAGGGCGGCGTACCTCTACAGGCAGCGTCCAACAGCTCGGCGACGCGCTCCAGCAGGGCATTGTGGCCGCTCTCCACCAACCTGCATCGCAGTAGCTCCCGCGCCACGATGAGTGTGGCTTGCATGTTTGCGTGCTCCCGTCGGGTGTGTGGTGCCATTGCCGCAGCGTAGCCTGTAGATCGTGCGGTGGCGCGCACGCGCCGTGGCTCGAGGGCGGTGGGCGCTAGCCCGCGTCACCCGTGCCCGGGGGTGTTGGGCGGTGCGCGGGCTGCCTGGAGTGCGGAGTTGAGGTCTTCTTGGGCGGTCGGCGGTGCCCGGGTGGGCCATGTGGCCCAGTGGTCGGCGTGGGTCCTCGGATCGTCAGACATCGGGTCCACGGGGAAATGGAAGGTCGGCCGGTGGGGGAGAAAGCTTCGGCGCACCCCTACATGGCGTGCCAAATGTCAGATTCTGGTTCCGACAAACCCTTGAGGTTTTAACTCTCGGCTGCACACGAAGAACTCTCTCTCCCTGGTTCGCTCGCACAACGATCTCACGGCCTAGCTCGTCGAACCCAAAGAACAAGAAACACAGGCGTTTATGATGGTTCGGGCCACCGTTGTGGTGTAATAACCTACTCCAGTGTGGTGTGGTGGGTTGCCTCGCAGGCTGAGGATGAACAAGTACAAGGTATGAACAGCCTCCTGAGGAGAGGTGTTCTTGAGCTCGGTGAGCTGGTGCGTTTGAGGGTGGTCTGAATGATCCGTCCCCTTCCTATGGTGGTGGCTAGTCCTATTTATAGAGCCCTGGGTCCTCTTCCCAAATGTAGGCGGGAAGGGATCCCACAACGGCCAATTCTGAAGGGAGACAACTAGTACAAGCTATCCTGACAAAAGGTGGTCTTTGCCTGCCAAATGCTCTGGTGGTGATGCAGTTGTGGGCTCCGTGATGACCTTCGTCATTGCGTCCTACTAGTCTTGGTCTCGTTGCACCGATACAGAAACCTTTTCCTGATGCCTCGGGACTCCTCGCCTGAGCCTGCCTCTTTAGCACCAAAGAGGAAACTGGTACACTGCACCCGCTGACACCCGCCTGTCCTTGGTCGTCACGGCTCATGTCACGCGAACCTCATGAGGTGACCCTTGCATAGGTATCTCCGCTCCTCGGGAGCCAGCCTGGTGAGGCCGATGTCTTGGTGTAGCCCGCCTCGCGAGGGTCTTGAGTGGTTGCTGCTGAAGCTGGGCCGTACCAGGCCATTGGTGGAGCCACGCCATGGGCCGCAGGTAGGCAGGTCTGGGTACCCCCGTTCCCAGGACACCGACAAAGGTGTTGGGACACGGACGGTGCCGTCGACGTGCTTGCGGAGGTCAGTGTCGGAGAGGATCTGCATAAGCGGTGTTCGCGCTGATCTATGTAAACCTGCAGATGTCGTTAGTGTTTACACATGAGATTACTCTCGCATGGGGCCAACAGAGAGGGTTTGTGACTGCTTAACTAGTGCAAGATGTGGAAGTTGATTGCACTTGTACTTGCCAAAATGAATATGAGTGAAGTATGCTGGCGGAGTAACCCTCAAGAACTGTCTATTTCTTCTTCTTTGGGACACACATCAACTTGATGGGAATCCTTGGAGTTGTAGTCATACTTGATGAAGTCGAACTTGATGTAGACTTGGGAACCCACTTGACCAAGGCCTTAGGAGCTTCTTCAAATGACTCAATCTCTTCTTCAAGCTTGTCCTTGCCTTTTTGCTTGTGGTCTTGTGGTGGAAGATCATCTTGAGCTTGTGTTCCCTTGAAAGAAGTGGGGTCATACTTCTCTTGTTGAGGAACAAACTTCGTCCTGGGGTATTGATCTTATTCCCACTCAACTCCATTGGCATTGAATTTTCGTTCAAAACCAACACCATGATTCTTCCGGTGCCTTCCTTGCTTGCGTGAAATTTCCTCAAATTGCTTACTTCTGGAAAGTCTCTTGTAAATACCTTTGTCTATAATTCCCTTCAATAAGCTATTTCCTTGCTCAAGTGTAACTTGGCTAAGAGAATCATTAGTGGAATCAAGAGAACTACTAGAAGCAACAATATTGGATTTAGCATGATTATTGTTACTACTAGAAGAAGAATCTTTCAGCCTCTTGTTACTAGATTTTACCTGTGGCATGTAAGTAGAAAAGAGTAAACACTTGGCAATGTAAGAAGGACTTTTCTTTCAAAGATCACCATTGATTCCTTTTAAGAACCCATGCTCTTGCTCTAAATTGAGCTTCTCAAAGCATAGCTTCTCATGAGTCTTTAAAATCTCTCGATGATCCTCTAAAGTAGTTTCATGAGCAACTTAAGAGTATTCAATTCTTTAGTTAGACCCTCAATCTCCTTCTTATCAATGTCATTCATTTCATCTTGATTAGTAGCAATTTCATCATAGTTTTCATCACTAGTGTTTTCAACAAGTAAATCATCATCACCTAGCAAATCATCTTCACCACTATTGAAATCAACATACTCGGGGTGTGATACCTTAGGGCCTTTAGCCATGAAGCATCTTCCAATTACATCATTTGCTGAGTCAAATATGTCGTAGGAGTTGGATGACACAAGTGCAAGACCGGTAACACCTTCATCTTGAGTATATTTGGAGTCGGAGTGATAACTTCTCTCAGAGTAGTTGTCGGAGTCGGAACATGATTCCCATTCACCAATGTGAGCTTGATGTCTTCATCTTGTGTAGCTGTTTGATGACTTGTATTTCCTTTCTGAATCCTTGCTTCCACGAGAGGGTCTTCGTTCATAACGATCATCTCTACTCCTTCTCTCCCTTGGTGGTGATTCATCTCTTTTGCTTCTCCTTTTAGGTGAATCTTCTGTTCTCTTGTATGGAGCCGTACACTAATTGGAGTAGTGTATGAGACTTCCACAATTGTAGCAATTGCGATCACGACTAGAAGATCTTTTGTCATTGTAGGACTTTGACTTGGAACTTCTCTCTTTGCTTCTACTCTTGTAGAATTTGTTGAAGTTCTTCACCATTAAGCTCAATTCTTCTTTGAAGACTTGTTTCTCACTTGATGTTGTAGGAGCATCACATGAAGCTTTGTAAGCACCACTTGACTTGTTGTGGAGCTCTTCCTCATCCTTGAGAGTAACATCTCATGAGCAACAATTCTACCAGTGACTTCCGTTGGCTTGAGATCTTTGTAGATGGGAATCATTTGGATCAAGGTGCACACGATATCATATTTTCCATCCAAGGCTCCTAGGATCTTCTTGATGATGAATCTGTCAGTCATCCCTTCGCTTCCTAAGCCGGCAATCTCATTTGTGATGAGAGCAAGACAAGAGTACATTTCAACGACTCCTTCACCATCCTTCATTTTGAACTTGTCAAGCTGACTTTGAAGCACCTCCAATTTGGATTTCTTGACGGGCTCAGTACCTTCGTGCATATCAACCAAAGTATCCCAAATTACTTTTGCATTCAAAGCCGGCTGATTTTGTTGAATTCTTTGGGGCACAATCCGTTGAAGTGAATATCGCAAGCTTGAGCATTGTACTGCAACATCTTCAACTCTCCGCGGATGCTTCATGATCTGGTTCTCTTCCATCCTCTAAGTATTCACCTTGCAAGCCAATATGCACAATAGCCCAAATGGCAAGGTTATGACCAAGAATATGCATTTTCATCTTATGCTTCCAACTAGCAAAATTAGTACCATCAAATTAAGGACCTCTGTGGTGGTAATTTCCCTTGATAGACGCCATACTCTCCTAGGTTGTGAAACCAAGGCTATGATCACCAAAGCTATGGAAATCAAGGCAAGTGGAGACCAAAGATCTGATACCACTTGTAGGATCAAAAGTAGCTCTAGAGGGGGTGATTAGACTACTTGAGCAAATAAAAATCTAGCCTTTTCCCAATTTGAAGTGTTCGCAGATTTTAGCAACTAGTACAAGTCAAGCAATCAACCTGCACATGCAATTCTAAGAGTGTAGCAGCGGAAAGTAAAACATTGCATATGAAGGTAAAGGGAAGTGTTTGGAGAAGGCAAACGCAATGTAGACATGCAGATTTTTGGTGTGGTTTTGTTAGGTGGTGCTATCGTACATCCACGTTGATGGAGACTTCAACCCACGAAGGGTAACAGTAGCACGAATCCACGGAGGGCTCCACCCACGAAGGGTCTACGAAGAAGCAAGCTTGTCTATCCCACCATGGCCATCGCCCACGAAGGACTTGCCTCACTCGGGTAGATCTTCGCGAAGTAGGCCATCTCCTTGCCCTTACAAACTACTTGGTTCAACTCCACAATCTTGTCGGAGGCTCCCAAGTGACACCTAACCAATCTAGGATACACCACTCTCCAAAAGGTAATAGATGGTGAACTCCTTGCTCTTGTGCTTCAAATGATAGTCTCCCCAACACTCAAATCTCTCTCACAGATTTGGCTATGCTGGAAAGATGATTTGAGTGGAAAGCAACTTGGGGAAGGATAAAGATCAAGATTCTTGTGGTTGGATTGGAAAGTCTTGGTCTCAACACATGAGTAGGTGGTTCTCTCTCAGAAAATGAGTAGTGGAGGTGTAGGCACGTTCTGATGGCTCTCTCAGTAATGGAGAAGGGGGTGTATGGGTATATATAGCCTCCACACAAAATCCAACTGCTACACACATTTGACCAAACTCGGCCAGACCGAATAGGAGAACTCGGTGAGACCGATTTATCTCAAAATGTGAACATTAGGAATATCGGTGGGACTGACTGGATCACCTCGGTGGGACCGATGTGCTAGGGCTTAGGGAAACCATCAACTCGGTGGCACCGATTGCATAAACTCGGTTAGACCAAAGTGAAGCAATAAGGCAACAGAGAGGATGTCAAGCAAGCTCGATGGGACCGATTGCACATTTCGGTGAGTCCGAAAGAATTGCCATGGGCAACAGAGAGTTTGCAAGGCCATCTCGGTGAGACCGATATCCATATCGGTGTGAACGAATTGTCTAGGGTTTCTGGCAGTGGCTATGTCAACTGAACTCGGTGGCGCTAGATAGATCAAATCGATGGGGCCGAGTTTGACTTTGGGTTTTGGAAAAATGTGGAAATGAGAAAGTGGTTGACGGTTTGGAGCAATATCACTAAGCACTTTGAGCAAGTAGACCATTAAGCAACACCTCATCCCCTTTTAGTAGTATTGGATTTCCTATGGACTCAATATGATCTTGGATCACTAAAATGAAAATGAAGAGTCTTGAGCTTTTGCCAATATGTGTCCTTAGCATTTTGAGGAGTCCACATCTCTAGTACATGCCATGCCAATCATTGAACTTTCTTAAATATTTAACTTGAATGGATATTAGTTAAATGAGCTATATGTTGTTATGAATTACCAAAACCACTCGGGGATTACTTGCACTTTCAAATGGCAATACAACCCCATATTTTCCAGCCAGTTCCACTTCCCTGATGTATTTATGATGCTTATGGTGTCCCCCTTTTCTCGACACTACAATCTGCGTAGTGGCTTTGTGTCGTAATAGCAACACTCTATCCTTCAAACGAAACTAGATGCCACTCAAATTTCCAAAGCTTACATTTAATTTGCCAGCTAATGTTACTATGTGAGTTTTGAAATGCATGTGCGCCACATATAAAGACATGATGGAATACTATTTCTCTGTGCACTATCGTTGTCATGGTTTCACAATAAACTTTCAATATAGTATATTATGAACCTAGCAGCTACCAACTATCCTTACTTCTAGAGCTCCCAACAGGGAGCCAATTTTGTGTGTAATTGTGCCAGATTATATTATTGTACATACCAAATTACAACACACAGGGGATCTCTCATCAAAATCCAGTGATAGCACACAACGGTTTACAAGGAGCCCCTATTATGTTAGAATATCCACTTCATTATAATGATAATCTCACTACTATTCGTTATCGGATTACGGGTTCCAGCAAAACCCTTGAGGTTCGAACTCTGGGGTGCGCAGGAAGATCTCTCTCCCCCTAGCTCACGCTCTCGCCATGATCTCAAAGCATAGCTCGCCGAACCCGAGGAACAAGGGACACAAGAGTTTATAATGGTTCAGGCCACCGTTGCGGTGTAATACCATACTCCAGTGTGGTGTGGTGGATTTCGTTGTAGGCTGAGGATGAACAGGTACAAGGGATGAACAACCTCCTGAGGAGAGGTGTTCTTGAGGTCGGTGAGCTTGTATCGTGGCCTTGGTGGAATGGATCTAGTCCAAGATGAGATCAGATGCCTCCCACGGTGGTGCCTAGTCCTATATATAGAGGCCCGGGTCCTCTTCCCAAATATTAGGCGGGAAGGGATCCCACAACGGCCAATTTGAAGGGGGCCAGCTAGTACAAGCTATCCTGACAAAAGGTGGTCTCCGCCTGCCAAAGGCTCTGGTGGTGATGCCGTCATGGGCTCCGCGATGACCTCCATCCTGCCATCCTGATGGTCTTGGTCTCGTTGAACCAATATGGAAACCTATTCCTGATGCCTCGGGACTCCTCGCCTGCGCTTGCCCCTTTAGCACCAAAGAGGCAACCTCTACTCTGCGCGCTAGCGCCCGCCTGGCCTTGGTCGCCATGGCTCACGTCGTGCGAACCTCGTGAGGTGCCCCTTGCATAGATCTCTCTGCTCCTCGGGAGCCAGCCTAGGGAGGCCGCCGCTGAGGAGGTCTTGTGTCGTCCGCCTCACGAGGCTTGGCCCCTCGCGAGGGTATTGAATGATTGTTGATAAAGATGGGCCATACCAGGCAATCAGTGGAGCCATGCCGTGGGCCGCAGGCAGGCAAGTCTAGGGACCCCCGTTCCTAGAACACCGACAGTAGCCCCCGGGCCCAAGGCGCGCTCGGACTTGCCTTCGCGGCGAAGCCAAGGGTGTCGGTGTCAAAACCAGCGGATCTCGGGTAGGGGGTCCCGAACTGTGCGTCTAAGGCGGATGGTAACAGGAGACGGGGGACACAATGTTTACCCAGGTTCGCGCCCTCTCGATGGAGGTAATACCCTACTTCCTTCTTGATTGATCTTGATGATATGAGTATTACAATAGTTGATCTACCACAAGATCATAGAGGCTAAACCCTAGAAGCTAGCCTATGATTATGATTGTTCTTGTCCTACGGACTAAACCCTCCGATTTATATAGACACCGGAGGGGGCTAGGGTTACACAGAGTCGGTTACAAGGGAGGAGATCTACATATCCGAATTGCCAAGCTTGCCTTCCACGCAAAGGAGAGTCCCATCCGGACACGGGACGAAGTCTTCAATCTTGTATCTTCATAGTCCAACAGTCCGGCCAAAGTATATAGTACGGCTGTCCGAGGACCCCCTAATCTAGGACTCCCTCAGTAGCCCCTGAACCAAGCTTCAATGACGATGAGTCCGGCGCGCAGATTGTCTTCGGCATTGCAAGGCGGGTTCCTCCTCCGAATACTCCATAGAAGATTTTGAACACAAGGATCGTGTCCGGCTCTGCAAAACAAATTCCACATACCACCATAGAGAGTACAATATCCCACAAATCTAATCTGCTGACACATTTCATAGCGTGACATCACGCCATGGTCCGGTCATTATTCGAACCGTTTTTCTCAACCAGCTACTGCACATATTGCGAAGCGGTTTTCTTGGCACGTCTTGTCGAAGCAGAGATCGTGTCCCCTTATCATGGGATTCTCATCAATACGGGTGTGGGTAACCCAACCGCGCCATCAATCACGGCGCCTGGGGAATAAGCGAGTTTACCAGGCAAGTGGGGAGGCGCAGAATCCCTGTTGCCTTTATAAGGGGATAAGGACTCCCTTTCGCACCCACGCTTTCTTCTTCCCAATCCGTTCCCCTTCACTCGAGCTCCAGCGCCCGAGCGTTCGTCTGCTCCGCCCACAAAGGCCTTCCGAAAATGTCCGGATCCGGAGTAGGAGGCAAGTGGATGGCCTCTACCGTCCGAGAGAAGGATATCAAAAAGCTTCGGGAGGCCGGGTACCTGGCCAAGCAAATCAGCCACCGTCTCCCGACGGCGGGACATATCGTCCCTACTACGAAACCCCACGAGAGGGTTGTATTCCTCCCTCATTTTGTCTGCAGGCTAGGGTTTCCCCATCACCCGTTCGTTCGCGGCATCATGTATTATTACGGGATCGATTTTCATGATCTATCCCCCAATTCCTTCCTCAACATCTCGACATTCATCGTCGTGTGCGAGGCTTTTCTCCGCATCTTGCCACACTTCGGCTTATGGCTAAAGATCTTCAATGTGAAGCCCAAGTTAGTGAGAGGCGAGCACGCCGAGTGCGGGGGCGCTATGGTGAGCAAGATGCCCAACGTCACATGGTCAACATGTACTTTTAATGATTCCATCAAAGAGTGGCAACAACAGCGGTTTTACATGACTGAGCCGCGCGGCACGGAATGGGCCGCTGCTCCCGAGTTCCGATCCGGAGCCCCTTTGCGGCTTACGTCCTAGCCTAAGAAGGGCCCGAACTGGTCTTCGTTCGACGAACTGTCGGTGCTCCAGACGCGCGTTAAGGATATGGAAGACAAGAAGATCGAACTTGTCAATGCAGTCCAGGTGATGTTAGTTCGCCTGATCCTGCCTTGTCAACACCGGACTTGCAATCTATGGGAATTCGATCCGGCCAAGCACCAGACCCTGCGAGAGCTCTTTGGCTCCTCGCACAAAGACATCTGGAAGGTGCTTTTCAAGTCTGGCAAATCATGGCCGGACTCGGCCGAGGACCGCGGGTACCAACTGTCCCGCCCTGCAAGCTCGGTAAGTTATTATACGTTTTATCCGCATAACCCAAGGGAAATGCTTAATGTGTTTTCCTCAACTCCCCTAGGGCTAGACGAAGAAGGCGGGGCAGATCCACTGTCCGGCTCCATTACCCGAAGAACTGGCCGACCCACTTCTGACGAAGATGCTGGTCCCGGCGCCATACAAGGCACCGAAGAAGAAGGCCGAAAAGGAGGCCAAAAAGACTCGGGGCGGCCTTCATCGCCGCGGCACTTCAGACACAATATCTGAAGGCCCCAACGCCCGTTCTGCCTCCAAAGAGGACGAGGAGGAGGAGGAAGATGAATCCCCAGCGGGGGGAAGAAAGAAGAGGGCGGCCTCCATACACTTGGACACCTAGTCGCCTAGGCACTGGGGCAAGATGGATGCTGAAAAGCTGATGATCGAGGGACCGCCAGAGGGGAAGGAGCACTGCAAGCCCAAATTATATTATGAAAGTGTCCTGAAAGGATCCCGCCTTGCGGCGGAGCAATGCACCAAGGACATTATATTTCCATGAATACAATCATGTTGTCCTTTGTATTGTTTGAACAAGGTCATTTCTATTATTTATTGCCTATTGTATAAAAGTTTATCCTCCTGCGCGGCCGTTTTATATATTAATCCTGAGAGTTGGCCAGTTGTCGGCTTCTGCCCCCACGTAGGAAGTACGGGGGTGTTCGGGATAAACCTGATCACTCTTTATCCCAGTTTTGGGTCCTTCGAAGGAGGTGCTCAGCACAACGAACCAGGAAATTGGACTATAGGGCTTTATCACTCTCACTTAGCCATCGGAGCTTTAGAAAAGGATGGTAGGCGCAGCCGCTGGTGTTCGGAAGACCGTACAAGGGGCTCTATAAGCACATGATCGGAAGAAAAGCCGATCGATCGCACGCTGCATTGGTTATGGCATTATGCGGGAGGAATCCTTAAAGATTTTACAACCTCTCGAACAGCTGACCAGCTCTCGCCGTATCATGACAGTCAGTTTTCGGCTTTCTCTACTGAGATGCTCGTCCGGAAGAACCGGGACACAATCGTAGTAGTTCTCCCTGTGCTGCCTTGGCCGATATAGCGGAATGTAAGGCAGCAAAACATGGGAGCCGGGCAAACCCAACATTTGACCCAAGACATGATTCGGAGCCGATGCATATAATGCTATAAGTTCGGGGTGCCGAACTTCCATGAAGGTGTTCGGACTTTATTGCCGTATTATGGGTAAGACGAAGCCCCTGGCATATTTGAGGCATATCGCGGTGTACGGATGCCACTTGACAAAAGAATTTCAATAAGAAATAACAGCAGATAAGCATCATATAAATCCACATGCTGTATTTGAATAGTACATCGATGCGTATGAGTATAGGTAATGTGATAAAAAAAGAAATATGACTGTGGAACTTGCTGAGACCAGGGGGAAGAAGCTGTGTGCGAATCCAGAGTATAGTCGGATGGTCATCGCGGGGAATATCTAAGGGTTCAATTGCACGGTCGAGCTGCTTCCATATCGCCAGTCCTGGTCTGCGCAAAGTTGAACCTGCAAGGAAAATGTAAGAAATGCTTGTGTGCCGCAGAGCGGTTGAGCCGTGGTATGTGGCCTGTCCTGGCCTTCGCCGGGGTGTTTAATTGAGCTCTGGACGAGCCGGGCTATTCTGCCGCGAAGTAATTCGGAGTCCTTTGGCGGTGTCCGTGAGCTTGGCCGTCGACTCGAGGTTCGATTGAAAGGTGCCACTCGTTGCTTCTGCTGTTAAAGCAGCGGTATACTCTTTGGTACCGAGGGAAAGTTCAGCCTTGCCATTAACCGTGATGACGCCGCGCGGACCGGGCATCTTGAGCTTACGGTAGGCGTAATGTGGCACCTCGCTGAATCGAGCGAATGCAGTTCGTCCGAGCAGTGCCTGATAATCACTGCGGAAGGGGACGATGTCCAAGATTAACTCTTCGCCACGGTAATTGTCTGGTGATCCGAAGACTACCTCAAGGGTGATGGAGCCTGTACAGCTGGCCTCCACACTTGGTATAATACCTCTGAAGGTGGCTTTAGTGGGCTTGATCACCGAATGATTGATGCCCATCTTGCGCTCTGTGTCCTGGTAAAGCAGGTTTAGACTGCTGCCTCCGACCATAAGGACTCGTGTGAGGTGGAACCTGTCAATTATTGGGTCGAGGACTAGTGCCGCTGGATTGCCCTGATTGGTGTTAACCGGACGATCCGTGCGGTTGAAGGTGATCGGCCCGAGTTTATATTATGCGACGACTGGTTCCGTTAAGTCGACATCCCTAAGGGTGCGCATCCGGTCCGGGTTGGGAGTGTGGGTGCCGTTTACCATGTTCACCGTTTGGATTTGTGGGTGAAATTTCTTTTGCCCTCCTGTACTCGGTGATCTGGGCTCTTCGTCGCCATCATCGCTTTGAGACCCCTTATCTTTGTTTTTAGTGCCTGACCTGCCGGCTTGTTTGAAGACACATCATTATCTGTTGGTATGATTGGCTGGTGTTCGTGGGATGCCATGAATTTGGCATGTGCGGTCGAGTATGCGGTCCAGACTGGACGGACCCGAATTGCCATTTTTGAGTGGCCCATTCCGCTGACTGGACTAAGAGCCACTAAATCCAGCATTGACTGCCATATCTTTGGAGTTTTCCCCATTTTTGCGGGGCTTGTGTTTGTTGCGTCGGGGTTTGCCGTTGCTATCTCTCGCCTCTGATGTGCCAGGGTTGCTTGCTGTGTTGTTGCTACGGGCCAACCAGCTATCTTCGCCCGCGCAAAAGCGGGTCATGAGTGTCATGAGGGCTGCCATGGATTTTGGCTTCTCTTGGCCGAGATGTCGGGCGAGCCACTCGTCACGGATGTTATGTTTAAAGGCCGCTAGGGCTTCAGCATCCGGACAGTCGACAATTTGGTTCTTTTTAGTTAGGAACCGCGTCCAGAATTTCCTGGCTGACTCTCCGGGCTGTTGTGTTATGTGACTTAAATCGTCAGCATCCGGTGGCCACACATAAGTGCCCTGGAAGTTGTCCAGGAATGCGTCTGCCAGGTTCTCCCAACTTCCGATGGAGTTTGCCGGCAAGCTATTCAGCCAATGCCGAGCCGGCCCTTTGAGTTTTAGCGGGAGATACATGATGGCGTGTAGATCATCCCCGCGGGCCATGTGAATGTGGAGGAAGAAATCCTCTATCCATACCGCGGGGTCTGTAGTGCCGTCATATGATTCAATGTTCACGGGTTTAAACCCTTCTGGGAATTCATGATCCATTACTTCATCAGTGAACCATAGGGGGTGTGCGGCGCCTTTGTGCCGGGCTATATCACGACGCAGTTCATACGAGTCTTGTCTGCTGTGTTCAGCCCGGCCGGATTTGCTTTTAGGATGTCCGGCGTGACGGTTGTCGTCACGCGTTGGGGCGCGCCCCCGTGATCCGTAGACCGATCTTTTATGTCCTGATTTGTTTTCCAATACGTATCGCAGGTCCTGCGTGTTGCCCCGGCCTTGGTATTTTTGTTTAACTGGCGACGGGGTGCGGGCAGGACTTCGGCCTGATATGCCGCTTTGTCTCAGCCACGAGGTGGCCGGTCAGCCGCATCGTGTGCTGGGAGCATAGTCTTTAATGCTTCCTCCTCGAGTTGGGGTAGCAACCTGCGCTTTGGGTAACTTTTGGTTGGGCGCTCGAGTCCGTATTCCTCGGCTGCCAGGACCTCGGTCCATCTATCCGTTAGCAGATCTTGATCAGCCTGAAGCTGCTGCTGCTTTTTCCTCAGGCTTTTTGCTGTGGCTATAAGTCGGTGCTTGAAGCGCTCCTGCTTGACGGGATACTCAGGCACGATAAATTCTTCGTCGCTGAGGCTCGCCTCGTCTTTCGAGAGGGACATGTAAGTGTCATCCTCTGACTCTCCATTTGTCGCCTGTTTCTTAGGGCTAGCTTGCCCATCCTCCTGCTCGAAGCCTGGCTGGAGGGGATTATCTTTGTCTTCGACACTATCCGCAGTGTTATTGTCTCTTGTGCCGGTATCGCTGCTTTTGATGTCGGGGCTTAAAGTGGCGCCGATGACGCCGGTGCTTAGATTGATTCTCGAGGGGATTATCCTCTGTTGCCTTATTGCCATCGCTTTCTTTCGGGGAGTCCACCATCTATATATCATATGATGAGGTGGCAGTCCAGCGCCCTGTGGGCGGTGGTTCCTGTTCTTCTCCTGCATCGTCGTCCATACCGTCGATGTCTTCGGAGCCGAAATCGAGCATGTCGGATAAATCGTCGACAGTGGCTATTAAGTGGGTGGTGGGTGGGGAATGAATTTCTTCGTCGTCCGCTTCCCACTCAAGCCAGACACAGTTCAGCCAAGGGCCTCCTGACAAGGAGAGAGACCTTAATGAATTTAGCACATCGCCCAGGGGCGAGTGCTGAAAGATATCCCCGGAGGAAAACTCCACGATCGGTGCCCAATCAGATTCGATAGGCACTGACCCAGGCGGTTCGGAGACCGTGGCCGGGGACGAATCCAAGAGTCCGGCAACATAGGTCTCATAGGAGGTGAAGTCAGTATTCGGCTCTATCGCCACTGAGTGTGCGGCCTCCTTGGCGGGGTCCATCCACCCGCCCTCGGACGGCGTAATCTGCTCCGGATTGAGGGCCGGAGGAGCCATAGGTGTGATCTCCCGAACACCGTCCGACGGCAGAACTAAATCATGCTCGTGACTGTGCAGCGCACCTGACACGGGCTCGAATCCGTCGAAGATCAAGTCTCCACGGATGTCAGGAGTATAGTTTAAGTTTCCAAACCTGACCTGACGACCAGGGACGTAGCTCTCGATCTACTCCAGATGGCCAAGCGAGTTGGCCCGCAGTGCGAAGCCGCCAAATACGAAGATCTGTCCGGGGAGAAAAATCTCACCCTGGATCGCATCGTTGCCGATGATCGCAGGAGCCATCAAGACTTATGGTGACGGTGAAGTGGGACTCTCAATGAAAGCACCAATGTCAGTGTCAAAATAGGCGGATCTTGGGTAGGGGGTCCCGAACTGTGCGTCTAAGGCGGATGGTAACAGGAGGCGGGGGACACAATGTTTACCCAGGTTCGGGCCCTCTCAATGGAAGTAATACCCTACTTCCTGCTTGATTGATCTTGATGATATGAGTATTACAAGAGTTGATCTACCACGAGATCGTAGAGGCTAAACCCTAGAAGCTAGCCTATGATTATGATTGTTGTTGTCCTACGGACTAACCCTTCGGTTTATATAGACACGAGAGGGGGCTAGGGTTACACAGAGTCGGTTACAAGGGAGGAGATCTACATATCCGAATTGCCAAGCTTGCCTTCCACGCAAAGGAGAGTCCCATCCGGACACGGGACGAAGTCTTCAATCTTGTATCTTCATAGTCCAACAGTACGACCAAAGTATATAGTCCGGCTGTCCGCGGACCCCCTAATCCAGGACTCCCTCAAAGGGGCAAGTGCGGAGCGCCGCGAGCCCCAACCTCCTGCGGCCTTGATCAACGCGTGGCGATTGACAGGACATGGGCACCTCCGCTTGCCCAAGCTGCCTCGGCAACTGCCCGACTTGACGAGTCCCCGCTGCATGCAGAAAAACCATCATTACCTGCAATCGTGGAGGCCGGCGGTTGGCCTCCCTTGGGCTATAAATGAGGAGAGAGGCAGATCCCCCGTCACTCATCTCTTCCTCCATTCCGCCCGCTTCTTATTCTTCCAACTTGCGACACTCATGACGCAAGTGAAGAGGTTCTCGGCCGCCGAGAAGGGGAAGGCTCACCAGGAGGGGCCTGGCTCGCCACCGCCTAAGAGGGGGAGTGGTCGCCCCCGCAAGCATCCCGCAACCCTCGCTGTGGTCCCCCGTGGGCGTGGACGAACTTCCTCGGGGCCTGGTGCTATCCCTGGCGGCCGCGGCGGTGCCTCTTTGCATGGCGAGAGCCGCCTCGGTTGTGGCAGCCCCGTCAATGAGAGGAGGCGCGCCATGGTCGCCCGGCCTCCCCGGCCGTGCTTGCACTCGGCGGAGGCGCTGCCGGAGTTCGTCGTGTGGTCGGAGAACCTGGCTGGCACTTGGCTTCAACTTCCGTGCTCCTTTGCTGGCGAGTTGCCGGCCCCCGATCCTGGCAGCCTCTGGCTGCAGGCCGGCGGCTGCTGCAGCAAGGCTTTGTGGGTTCCGGTGGAGGTTTCCGTTGCGGGCAACGTAGCCCTGGCCCGTGGCTGGAAGACGTTCACCCACGCGCGTGGCCTGAGTAGGTGTTGCACCCTCCACTTCAAGTACGATGGCGCAGCGACCCTCTTCGTGAGGGTGTTTGGGGAAGTCGGTCGCCGCGCTGGATGCTGCCCTGAAGACAAGGATGGCGACGAAGTTCTCGGCCTTGGCGACGGCCGTGACGAGGATGAGGGTGAACTCGCCCTCGACGACGGCCACGGCTCATCCGGCGACAATAGCTCCTCCTCTGGCGGAAGCTCCAGCAGCGGCGGCTACGACCAGCCGCCACGTCATCGGGCTCGCTTCGAGGATGGTGGCGGGTCGTCCCATTGCTCCGCCCCAGTGAAGCGAGAGGAGGTCTCTGTCTGAGTCCGAGAGGCTAATCCTCGTGAGCAGCCGCGTCGTAGGAGCCGCTTTTCCTTGTCCTTTTGTTCCCTTTCCTCCTGCATCATCAGAAAAAAGTATGGGGCCTTGCGGGGGCGTGTAATGAACTATGGTGCTTATGTTGCTTTTGTGGTGTGTTTATTGTTTCCGGGTTGTGTCGTGAGGTCCGTGCCTTATACGGGTGTAGAGGGGTAACTTAGCTTGATGCCTCTGGAGCAGTTCCCCCTAGTGAGGACGCACACCTCCCAGTACCTGATGAAACTTCTCTGCTGCGGACTTGGGAGGCGTCGAGGTACTGCAAAAATTCGTTAAGAAACCCTTATTCCTCCTTACTCAGGGCCCCAGGCGTGGATGGTCATAGCCTAGTGCACCACGTCCCGGGACCCATGGGGCACGGACTTAAAAAGGGGGTGCACCGGGTCGCGAGCTTGAATGAGGGTGCCTCGTGGAGACCAGGGGGCGCCTACGCACGCTCCTGTCCAGCCCCCTCGCGAGGCGTGCGAGGGAGAGCACTGGGCAAAATAGAAAACCGAGGGAAGAAACAGAGAGAAAAGGGATTCGGTCCAAGCCATCGAGAAACACCAGAATTCAAATTTTCCATTAAAGAGAGGCAAGCCAACTACGGAAAGCAAATGAACAACCGCGTCTGGTACCTAGTCTAGTCTTCTCACCAGCGCGGAGATAAGTGCTGCCACTAGGACGTGGGAGGGAGCCCGCGAGGCCCGAGGACGGCACTCTGGAGACTCCGGGGCATGTACATCCCCACTCATTATTACGTGAGAGTGTCACGAGTGGAGACCTTCACAGGCACTGGGCCTTGCTTCATGGGTAGGACTTCCGGAGGTGCTGGATGTTCCAGGCTTTCTGGATGGGGATCCCGTCCTGCATCTCCAGGCGGGCGGCGCCAGGCCTGGAGACACGGGCGATCCAAACTGGGCCCTCCGACATGGTTGAGAGCTTATGCAGCCCTTCCCTGGAGAGCACCCGCCTCAGGACGAGATCGCCCACCTTGAGCGTCCTGGAGCGGATGCTGCGACAGTGGTACCATCGCAGCGCCTGCTGGTATCTTGCCGCTCGGAGCGAGGCTTCATGGCGGCGTTCCTCCCCCAGCATAAGGTCCATCCCTCACATGGCGTCCTGCTGCGTCTCATCGAATGCCAGGACCCGCGCGGAGCGATGCCTAACCTCGTGAGGGAGAACCGCTTCTGCTCCATAGACAAGGAAGAACGGGGTCTCGCCTGTTGGCTTGGTGGTGGTGGTGCGGATGGACCACAACACGGACTCGAGCTCGTCGTGCGAGCCCTTGCCGCAGGCTTCGAGCTTCTTCTTGAAGGTCCTGGTCTTGAGGTCTCTCAAGACCTCGGCGTTGGCGCGTTCGGCTTGGCCGTTGCTCCTGGGGTGCGCCACCGAAGTGTAGCAAATCTGCGTTCCAAGGTTAGCACAATAGGTCCTGAAGAGATTGCTAGTGAACTGCGAGCCGTTGTCAGTGATGATGTGGTTAGGAACCCCGAACCGGCTCATGAGGCCCTTGATGAACTTAACTGCCAATCCGGCTGGGATGGTGCGGACGGCTTCCACCTCTGCCCATTTGGTGAACTTGTCGATGGCGACATAGAGGTAACGGTAGCCCCCGGGCGCTCGAGGAAACGGACCCAGGATATCCAGCCCCCAGACCGCGAATGGCCACGAAAGTGGGATAGTCTGGAGGACCTGGGCCGGCTGGTGGATTTGCTTGGCATGGAATTCGCACGCTTCGCAGGACTTCACGAGCTCGACTGCATCGTTGAGTGCCATGGGCCAGTAGAAACTGCTGCGGAACGCCTTGCCGACCAGGGTCCGCGACGACGAGTGATGCCCGCAGTCTGCGCCGTGTATGTCAGCTAGCAACTCGTTCCCCTACTCCCTGGAGATGCATCGCAATGAAACATCATTTTGTCGCCTTCGGTATAACTCACCATCCTGTATGCAGTACGCAGTAGCCTGCCGGGCCATGCACTCTGCATCCTCCTCTTTCTCCGGCAGCATTCCTCGCATCAGGTACGCCTTGAACTCCTCAGTCCAGCACCCCTCCCGAGGCTCGAGCGCCAGGAGCAAGCATGTTCCCGTGGTCGGGCCACAGGCGGGGCCTGCCGAGGCTAGTGGCTAGGGCAGCTCCTCCCGAGGTGATGCCAGCCCCGCAGATGGGGGTGCTGCCGAAGGCTTGAAAAGTCGCTCTTCGAAGACACCTGGCTCCCAGGGCAGGCATTTGGATGCCCTTCTGGCGATGTCGTCGGCTTCCTTGTTCGTGTCGCGAGGCACGTGTTGTAGCTCCAGGCCCAAGAATTGCTTCTCCATCTTACGCACCTCCGCGTGGTATGCCCCCATGTGCTTGTCCCTTGGCTCGTACACCTTGTTGGAAAAATTGAAAAGGAGCTGCGAGTCGCGTTTGATGGTGAGACCCTTCACCCCCAAGGCCGCTGCGGCCTTGAGGCCGGTGATTAATCCCTCGTATTCCGTGATGTTGTTTGAGACCTTCTCGCCCCGCTGGAAGTAAAGCTGCACTGCGTAGTATAGCTTGTCTTAAGTGGGGGAGATGAGCACAGCGCCGGCCCCCGCACCGTGGCGTGCGAAAGCGCCATCGAAGTACATGACCTAGCCATCCGGCGCTACGCTTCCTGGCATGAGGGACTGGCTCTTGCCTGTTTCAGGCTCCGGAGCATCGGTCCATTCTGCCACGAAGTCGGCGAGGGCAGCTCCCTTGATGACCCTGGTTGTGCTGAACTCCAGCTGAAATGCTTGCAATTCGATGTTCCACTTGGCGACTCTTCCCGCGGCGTTGGGGCTCCGGCGCACCCTCTCCAGTGGGTAAGCTGAGACGACCTTAATTGGGTGGCCTTGAAAGTAATGACGCAGCTTGTGCGAGGCCACCAGGAGTGCAAGCAAAAGCTTTTGTGGCATGGGGTATTGTGCCCTCGCGTCCCACAACACCGTGCTGGCGAAGTACACCGGGTATTTGCTGAGGGCAGGAGCGTCGATGGAGCCTGTGGCATCTGCGAGCTGTGGCGCCTACCGAGGTAGGGTATCCTCAGGAGCTTGGTCACGTGTTGGGGCCTCCACAGGCCCAGGTACGCCATCTTGCAGGGCTTGATCATCTGGGTTGTTGTCGTGGCTTTAGCAGTCTCGCCTTGGTGTCGCGTCGTCTCGGTCGGGGGTATGGCATTACGCGGCGCGCTCTTGGCCTGGCGCTCCTCCCGGACGGCCACCAGCGCCGCGTTGGCTTAGTGAGGCATGGCAGCCAGGTAGAGCACGAGGGGCTCGAGGGGACGGGGCGCTACCATCACTGGTGGGCTGGTCAAGTATCTCTTGAGGTCTTGGAACGCCAGGTCAGCCTCTGGAGTCCACTCGAACGGGCCCGTCTTCTTCATCAGCTTGAAGAACGGCAAGGCGTGCTCCCAGAGCTTGGAGATGAAGCGCCCCAACGAGGTCACACAGCCCGCGAGCTTCTGCATTTCCTTCAGGGTTTGCGGCGGCCTCATGTCTTCTATTGCTTTGACCTTCTCCGGATTGGCCTCGACCCCCTGGTGCGACTCGAGGAAGCCTAGCAGCTTGCCGGAAGGAACACCAAACACACACTTCTCCGGGTTGAGCCGCAGGTCCACCTGGTGCAGGCTGGTGAAGGTCTCCTCCAGGTCCTGAATGAGGGTTCTTGCTTCCCGAGATTTTACCACAATGTCATCGACATAGGCTTCTGCATTCCTCCCTAGCTGCTAGCCCAGGGCGATGTGCATCAACCGCTGGAAGGTCGCCCCTGCGTTGCGTAGTCCGAACGGCATGAAGGTGTAGCAGTATACCCCGCACGGGGTCAAGAAAGCCGTCTTCTCCACGTCCTCCACCGCCATCTTGATCTGGTGGTAGCCCAAGAATGCATCCAGGAAGCACAGCAGGTCGCACTCGGCGGTGGATTCAACAATCTGGTCGATGCGCGGGAGCAGGAACGGGTCTTGGGGGCAGGCTTTGTTGAGGTTGGTGAAGTCGACAGACATGCGTTCCTTCCCGCCCTTCTTGGGGACGGCAACGGGATTCGCTAGCTATTTCGGGTATCGTACCTCGTGAATGACACCCGCAGCTTCTAGGTTGCGAGTTTCTTGGACGATGAAGGCCTGCTTCTCCGTGGATTGCCGCCGCGCCTTCTGCTTTACGGGGCGCACATTGGGGCACACCCTTAAGTGATGCTCGATTACCCCCCTAGGGACCCCTACCAGCTGCTTGGGCTCCCAGGCGAATACCTCCTTGTTCGCGCACAAGAACTTTACCAATGCCTCCTCTTGGCCCGGGTCGAGGTTTGCGCCTATGGTGAAGGTGGCTCCCGAGGATCCATCTTCCTCGACCGGGACTTGCTTTGTTTCGGCCCGATCTTGAGTGAACAATTGCTTCTTCTTCGTCAGCGCGGCCTGCCTAGCCCCCGGGGCAGCTTCGTTGGCTGGGTGCGCTGCTGCTGCGGCCCTGAAGGCGAGCTTGAGGGCGGCCAGTGCCTCCTTGGTGTCTCCAACCACGGTGAGGACGCCGTTGTTGCCCGGCATCTTCATGAGGTTGTAGGCCGGATGGGTCGCTGCCATGAACTGGGCTAAGGCAGGGTACCCGATGATGGTGTTGTACGGGAGGCCGATGCGGGTGATGTGAAAGTCGATCAGCTCGGTGCGGTAGTTGTCCCGGGTACCGAAGGTGACCGGGAGGCGTATTTGCCCCAGGGGGTTGGTGGACCCGCTGCTGACCCCGGAGAAAGGCTTGGTGGGGCGGAGCCAGCCATGCGGCACGTGAAGCAAGCCGAAAGCTTCCACGGAGAGCATGTTGAGGCCCGCTCCACCGTCGATGAGTGTCTTGGTCATGGCGACGTGGCAGATGGTGGGCGTGCAGAGCATTGGGAGTGCGCCTGAGCTAGCAGTGGTGGCGGGGTGATCCCCTAAGTCGAAGGTGAGGTCGGCCTTGGGCGCCGCCCATCCTGGAGGGTCTCCCTGTTGCACAGAGGCGACGCCGATCTGGCGGAAGAACTGCTTGACGTGGCGGTCCGTGGGTGGCGCTTGCGAGCCGTCGAGGAGGGCCGAGACGGCGACAGTCGCCGGTGCCGCGAGGCGTGCGATGAAAAGGTTGCGCAGCTCTTCCCAAGAAGCCACGGAAGATCCTGGCAGGTTGAGCGACCAAGCGCATGGCGTGCCAGCGAGGGCCATGGGGAACCTTTTGCCTTGACCTTGTCGTCGCCTCCCGCCTCCAGGATGGCCTCCTCGTAAGCCAGCAGGAAGGCCGAGGGATCTGCCGCGCCGTCGAAGCGAGGCGGCATCTCCGGCCTGAACTTGGGCGGCCACCGCACCCGTCGTAAGGCAGGGGTGAAGGCTGTGAGCCCCCTGGTGCCATCGAGGTCGCCCGTCGATCCAGTCCATGGAGTAGTGCCGGCCATGGGGGCCAAACGGAGAGCGGAGCCGGGGGAGGAGCAGAACTTCGGTGAACCCCTACCCGGCGCGACAAATGTGGGATTACGGGTTCCGGCAAAACCCTCGAGGTTCGAACTCTGGGGTGCGCATGAAGATCTCTCTCCCCCTAGCTCACGCTCTCGCCATGATCTCAAAGCCTAGCTCGCCGAACCCGAGGAACTAGGGACACAAGAGTTTATACTGGTTCAGGCCATCGTTGCGCTGTAATACCCTACTCGAGTGTGGTCTAGTGGATTGCCTTGTAGGCTGAGGATGAATAGGTACAAGGGATGAACAGCCTCCTGAGGAGAGGTGTTCTTGAGCTCGGTGAGCTTGTATCGTGGCCTTGGTGGAATGGATCCAGTCCAAGGTGAGATCAGATGCCTCCCACGGTGGTGGCTAGTCCTATATATAGAGGCACGTGTCCTTTTCACAAATATTTGGCAGGAAGGGATCCCACAATGGCCAATTTGAAGGGGGACAGCTAGTACAAGCTATCCTCACAAAAGGTGGTCTTCGCCTGCCAAAGGCTCTGGTGGTGACGCCGTCGTGGGCTCCGCGATGACCTCTGTCCTCCTGGTCTTGGTCTCGTTGCACCGATATGGAAACCTTTACCTGATGCCTCGGGACTCCTCGCCTGCGCTTGCCCCTTTAGCACCAATGATCCAACCGGTACTCTACGCATGCTGGCGCCCGTCTGGCCTTGGTCGCCATGGCTCACGTCATGCGAACCTCGCGAGGTGCCCCTTGCATAGATCACTCCACTCCTCGGGAGCCAGCCTAGGGAGGCCGCCCCTGAGGAGGTCTTGTGTCGTCCGCCTCGCGAGGGTCTTGAGTGATTGTTGATGAAGATGGGCCATACCAGGATGTTAGTGGAGCCACGCCGTGGGCCGCAGGAAGGCAAGTCTGGGGATCCCCGTTCCTAGAACGCCGACAATCATGTTGTCATGCTTCTTAGATATTGTACAAAATCATAATGAATATGAGAATGCGCACATCAGAAGAGTATCGTGGAAAAGTGCAATGACTAGCAAACATGGCATCAAGGCATTGAGTTTGATTCTGGATGGAATGAATCCCACCCGCTCCACACATATAGATTCATGTTTATAATATGATCCTAATGACTATAACGAGCTCAAGGATTCAAAGGCAAACGGTTGAGGGAGTCCTGGACTAGGGGGTCCTCGAGGTGCTGGCTCATCTCACGTGGGCCGAACTATTGGGCAGCATCGTATCCGGACCAAAGACCTTTTGTGCCTTGTTGTGTAGCCCAAGTCAAGATGGAAGATCCGAACTTTCCTTGATGTAACCGACTCTCTGTAAACCCTAGCACCCTTGGTGTATATATAAATGAGGGGGCTTATGTTCATAAGGAGGACGAACAATAGCCATCCTACTAGTTAGGGTTCAGTTTGTCTGATCTCGTGGTAGATCTACTCTATAACCCCCTTATACACAAGCAATATAATCAAGCAGGACGCAGGGTTTTACCTCTTAGACAGGGCCCGAACCTATGTAAACATCATGTCTTACGTCTATTGTTCCCATCGGTCCAAGGTCCACAGTTCAGGACCCCCTACCCGAGATCCACCATTTATGACACTCACATTGGTGCTTTCATTGAGAGTTCTGTTGTCAGATCGCCAAAGGATCGATGGCTCGCCTGATCATCGGTGACGGCGTCAGCACGGGAGACATTATCATCCCCAGGCAACTTTTCGGGTTCGGCAGCATTGTTCTGAACGCCGACGCGACCGGCCACCTCAACCAGGTCGACAATTTTTTCCCTGAGCAGCAGATCAGGTACAGCAACTTCGAGTACGTCACCGATGCTCATGGCAATTTGATCTTCATGCTCTTCTCAGCCTTACCTGCAGCAACCATGGCCTCCAAGGCGTTTACCCCGGGGGCTATCCCCAATCTAATCTCGAGATCATCCCTTAGCAAGCTACCGACGTCAAGCTTGGAACCGTCTCCTATGTGCGAAGAATGGGAACCAATCCTGTCCGGACCCTCCCATCTCAACGTGGATCCGGCCTTGAGCCCTAACGCAAGTTTGGTGCCGAAAGATGGGGAGTAAACCCCCGCTCGACTCGCCCTTCTCACCATAGGTTCAGCCTCGAGCCGTGATGCGAGTACAGCGTCCGAAGACCAAAGTTTCAGACCCATGCCTCGCCCCATCGCGACGGAGGTCGGCTCCCAAGAAACTTTGTAAGCCGATCCGGCCAAGCTCGCTTTATTGAACGAGGTGCTTGACCGGATTCATATGATGACTATTGTCGATGGCCCATCCTCAGCTCACACCCAACTGAGCCTCGATGATGGCCATAGGGAATTTTACGTCCCACCCACCACCCACCTGATAGCCACTGTTGAGGATTTAACAGACATGCTGGACTATGCCTCGGAGGAGGCCTATGATATGGATGACGACAACGAGGCCGCAACTCATATTGACACCGCCCCTCCCGTCACCGGCCATTGCACGGCCACCTCCAGCTACAACATCTACATGGTGGACACCCGCAAGGACGACGACGATGGCACTAATGCGGATGGCACCCCTAGAAGGGATGGTAACCATATCGGAGAGGAGCCCCCAAAATGCAAAAGACAACGCCGACGATCCACGGGGCAACATAGCAAGAAAGCAACACAGGCACTGGAGAAGGTGACACTCCGGATAACATGGAGGACCTCGGCGACCCTGCCCCCGAGCACTAGTCCGATGGCTCAAAGGGGCATATGGATCAGGAAAACGCCGAGGACCCCAACGATTCTGAAGACAGCAATTATATGCCTCTCTCTGAAGAAGTGATGAGGCTTGGACCCGATGACTTGATTGTCCCAGAAGATCCACTGGATCAGGAATGCTTCAAGCGACAGCTTATAGCCACTGCGCGAAGCCTAAAGAAGCACCGGCCAATATTAAGGGCCGAACAAGATATCCTCAACAACAGATGGACCAAGGTCCTAGCACCTGAAGAACGGTACGGCTAGAAGCGGCAAACGAAGAGCTACCCCGAGCGTAGGTTGCTGCCACAATTCGACGATGAGTCCATCTAGCCCGCACCACCTAGGCAAACTCAAGGCAACCAGCCCGACCGCCGCCCTCGAGGAAGGGACATAGCAGCTAGTGAGGCCGAATACCCATCATACATCTCCATGGTATCTATAATATTTTATTGTTCTATGCTATTATGTTATCTGTTTTGGATGTTTTATATGCATTAATATGCTATTTTATATTATTTTTTGGACTGATCTATTAACCTAAAGCCCAGTGCTAGTTTCAGTTTTTCCTTGTTTTTGACTTTTACAGAAAGGGAATATCAAACGGAGTCCAAACAGAACAAATCTTTACGATGATTTTTCTGGGACTAGAAGAAACCCACGAGACATGGAGAGGAGGCCAGAAGACCTACCAGGCAGCCACAAGCAGCGGGGGCGTGCCCGAGGGGGGCCTGGCTTGTGGGCCCCTTGTAGACCCTCCAGCCTAATCTCCGCATTATAAATCGTCAAATATCCCCCCTATACCAGAGGGCACACCAAAAATACTTTTCCACCGCCGCAAGCTTCTGTTCCCTTGAGATCCCATCTTGGGGTCTTTTCCGGCACTCCGTCAGACGGGGATTCGATCATGGAGGGCCTCTACATCAACCTTGTTGCCCTTCCGATGAAGCGTGACAAGTTTACCATAGACCTAAGGGTCCATAGCTAGTAGCTAGATGGCTTCTTCTTTGTCTTTGATCTTCAATACAATGTTCTGCTTGATGTTCATGGAGATCTATTCGATGTAATATTTTTTGCGGTGCATTTGTTGAGACCCGATGAATTGTGGATTTATGATAAGATTATATATGAATATTATTTGAATCTTTTCTGAACTCTTTTATGCACGATCAAGATATCTTTGTGTTTCTCTTCGAACTGTCGGTTTGGTTTGGCCAACTAGATTGGTTTTTCCTGTAATGCGAGAGGTGCTAAGTTTTGGGTTCAATCTTGTAGTGTCCTCACCCAGTGACAGAAGGGGTAGCGAGGCACGTATTGTATTGTTGCCATCAAGGATAAAAAGATGGGGTTTATATCATATTGCTTGAGTTTATCCCCCAACATCATGTCGACTTGCTTAAAGCGTTACTCCGTTCTTATGAAATTAATACTCTAGATGCATGATAGATAACTGTCGATGGGTGGAGTAATAGTCATAGATGCAGGCAGGGGTCGGTCTACTTGTCACGGACGTGATGCCTATATTCATGATCAGTGCCATAGATATCGTCAACACTTTGCATTTTTCCATCAATTGCTCAACGGTATTTTTTTACCCACCGTATGTTTTCTTCAAGAGAGAAGCCTCCAGTGAAACCTATGGCCCTCGGTCTATTTTACATCATATATTTTCAGATATATAAACCAAAAAACCCAAAAATACCTTGCTTCAATTTATTTATATTTTCTTTACTTTGCTCTTTTTTTTATCATCTATACCTATCTCTATTATATCTCACTCTTGTTCGTGACCGTGAAGGGATTGACATCCCCTTTTTTCGCGTTGTGTGCAAGTGTTTGTTAGTTTGTGCAGGTGCATATATTGGAGACTGCTTGTGCCTCCTACTGGATTGATAACTTGGTTCTTAACTGAGGGAAATACTTATCTCTACTTTGCTGCATCACCCTCTCCTCTTCAAGGGAAAAATCAATGCAAGCTCAAGAAGTAGCAGGAAGAATTTCTGGCGCCATTGCCGGGGAAGTTCTACATCAAGCCTACCAAGTACCCATCATAAACTCTCATGTCTTGCACTTACATTATTTGCCATTTGCCTCTCATTTTCCTCTTCGCACTTCTAAAACATTTTCAGAAAAACACAAAAATATTTGCCTTTTTATTCTCCCTTCTTTCATTCATCTTTTCGTTTGCTTTTTGTTGGCTTGTGTGCTAGATTGCTTGCTTTGTTATGATGTCTTAAGAAAACACCAAGTTGTGTGATTTTTCCAACACTGATAATAATGATCTTATTAGTACTCCGATTGCTCCTGCCACTAGTGTGGAATCTTATGAAATTAATGTTGCTTTGTTGAATCTTGTTATGAAAGAACAATTTTCCAGTAGTCCTAATGAAGATGGTGCATCCCATCTAAATACTTTTATTGAGTTGTGTGATATGCAAAATAAAAAATGTGGATAATGATATTATTAAATTGAATATATTTCCGTTCTCACTACGAGATCATGCTAAAACTTGGTTTTCATCTTTGCCTAAAAATAGTATTGATTCATGGAATAAGTGTAAGGATGCTTATATTTCCAACTATTTTCCTCCCGCTAATATCATCTCCCTTAGGAATGATATAATGAATTATAAGCCACTTCATCATGAACATGTTGCACAATCTTGGGAGAGGATGAAATTGATGATAATAAATTGCCCTACTCATGGTTTAAATCTATTGATGATCATACAAATATTTTATGCCGGATTGAATTTTGCGTCTAGAAATCTTTTAGATTCCATCGCGGGAGGTAATTTTATGGAAATTACATTAGGATAAGCTACTAAACTCCTAGATAATATTATGGAAAATTACTCTCCATGGCATACCGAAAGATCTTCTACTAGTAAAAAGTGCAAGCGATTGAACAAAGTAATATTTTGAGTGGAAAGATGGATGAACTTATGAAATTGATTGCTAGTAAGAGTACTCCTATTGATCCTAATGATATGCCTTTTTCCACTTAGATTTAGAATAATAATTAATCTATGGATGTGAATTTTGTTGGTAGTAACAATTTTTGGTAATAATGCATCTAGAGGTAATTTCAACCCTAGGATGTTTCCTAGTAATTCCTCTAATAATTATGCTAACTCCTAGAACAACTCTTTTGGTAAATAAAATAAAGTACCCTATGATCTGGAGAACAATATTTAAGATTTCATTAATTCTCAAAAGATTTTCAATGCTATGGTTGAAGAAAAATTGTTTAAGATCGATGATTTGGCTAGGAACATTGATAGAATTTCTCGTGAGATTGATTCTTTTATGATTAGATCTATGCCACCCAAAATTTATATTAATGCATCTTTTAAAGCTATCCAAGTTTACATTAATGAAAGTAGAGAAAGAACCGCTAGGATGCGTGCTAAGAGAGACTGGTTTGCAAAAGCATGTTCTTCTAGTTTCTGCAATAATAATGATGAAGATCTTAAAGTGATTGGTGTGACTCCTATTGAATCTTTGTTTGCTAATATAAATATTGATAAAGATGGTACTGGAGATGAGTCAACTTTAGCTAGAAGGCGTTCCAATAATTTGGAGGGTGAAGATCTTAATGAAAAATTTGAAAAAACTGGGAATGGAGAGGTCAAATCTTTAAGTAGTGATGAATCCACTCTTTTGAATTTCAAGGACTTTAATTATGATATTTTTTCTTTGATAGATTTTATTTCCTTGTTGCAATCCATACTTAATTCACCCCATGTTTATAATCAAAATAAAGCTTTTACTAAACATATCGTTGATGCTATGATGAAATCGTTTGAAGAAAAACTTGAATTGGAAGTTCCTATCCCTAGAAAGCTTTATGATGACTGGGAGCCTACTATCAAGACTAAAATTAAATATTATGAGTGCAATGCTTTGGGTTATTTGGGTTCTAGTGTTTCCACTATTCTGAAAACTTTATGTGATGTGCTCGGTTTCCATAAATTTGATTATTGTTCCTTGAATTTGCATCTTGCGGATTCCACTATTAGGAAACCTATGGGAAGGATTAATGATGTTCTTATTGTTCAAAATATAAATTATGTGCCCATAGATTTTATTGTGCTTCATATAGATTTCAATCCTACATGTCCTATTATTCTTGGTAGACCTTTCCTTAGAACGATTGGTGCAATTATTGATATGAAAGAAGGAAACAGTAGATTTCAATTTCCGTTAAGGAATGGTATGGAACACTTTCCAAGAAAAAATATTAAATTGCCTTATGAATCAATTATGAGGGCTACTTATGGACTTAATATAAAAGATGACAATACCTAGATCTATGCAATATGCCTAGCTAGGGGCATTAAACAATAACGCTTGTTGGGAGGCAACCCAATTTTTATTTTATATTTTTTGTTTTTGGTTCAGTTTTCAATAAATACACATTATTACTTCTATAGTAAATGTGTTTTGGTGTTTTAATTAGTGTTTGATCCAGGTAAGACCTTTGGGATGGTCTATGGTGATAGTTGATTTGATCTTGCTAAAAAATAGAAAATTTTGCGTCTAGTAACAGAATTGATCTGACCTACTGGAGCAAATAAAAATTCTGAATTTTGTCACTTATTGATATACAAATTGCCTAGATTGTCCTAATTTTTCAGAATTTTTGGAGTTACAGAAGTATACAAAATTTCCAGATTACTACAGATTGTTCTGTTTTTCACAGATTCCGTTTTCTATGTGTTGTTTGCTTATTTTGATGAATATATGGGTAGTATCGGGGGGTATGAGCCATGAAGAAGTTGGAATACAGTCAATATAACACCAATATAATTTTACAATGAGTTCACAACAGTACCTAAAGTGGTGATTTATTTTATTATACTAACAGATCTTATGAGTTTTCTATTGAGTTTTGTGTTGTGAAGTTTTCAAGTTTTGGGTAAAGATTTGATGGAGTATGGAATAAGGAGTGGCAATAGCCTAAGCTTGGGGATGTCCAAGGCACCCCAAGGTAATATTCAAGGACAACCAAGCATCTAAGCTTGGGGATGCCCCGGATGGCATCACCTCTTTCGTCTTCAATCCATCGGTAAATTTACTTGAGGCTATATTTTGATTCACCACATGATATTTGTTTTGCTTGGGGCGTCTTGTATTAGTTTGCCACAATCGTCCTTGCTGTACACACCTTTTGAGAGGGAAACACTTTAATCGTGAATCTATTAGAAGACTCTATGTGCTTCACTTATATCTTTAGAGCTCGGCAGTTTGCTCTAGTGCTTCACTTATATCCTTTTAGAGCACGGTGGTAGTTTTATTTTATAGAAATTTTTGAACTCCCATGCTTCACTTATATTATTTTGAGAGTCTTAAACAGCATGGTAATTTGCTTAGGTTATGAATTTAGTCCTAATATGATGGGCATCCAAGAGGGATATAATAAAAACTTTCATATGAAGAGCATTGAATACATGAGAAGTTTGATTCCTTGCATTTGTTTTGAGATATAAAGATGGTGATAGTCATGCTAGTAAGTAATTGTGGAATGGTAGAAATACTTGTGTTAAAGTCTGTGATTCCCGTAGAATGCATGTATGGTGAACCGTTATGTGCTGAAGTTGGGCATGATTTATTTTTTTATTGTCTTCCTTATGAGTGGCGGTCAGGGACGAGCGCTGGTCTTTTCCTACAAATCTATCTCCCTAGGAGTGTGCACATTAGTACTTTGTTTCGATGGCTAATAAACCTCTGCAATAAGTATGTGACTTCTTTATGACTAATTTTGAGTCCATGGATTATACGCACACTCACCGTTCCACCATTGCTAACCTCTGTAGTACCGCGCAACTTTCGCCGGTGCATTAAACCCACCACATACCCTTCCTCAAAACAGCCGCCATACCTACCTATTATGGCATTTCCATAGCCATTCTGAGATATATTGCCATGCAACTTCCATCGTTCCGTTTATATACCATCATTGTCGTATTGCTCTCATATGCATGAGGCATTCATATATAGTCATATCTTTGTTCTAGTATCAAGTTGTAATTCTTGAGTTGTAAGTAAATAAAAGTGTGATGATCATCGTTATTAGAGCATTGTCCCATGTGAGGAAAGGATGATGGAAGCTATGATTCCCTCACAAGTTGGGATGAGTCTCCGGACAATGTTACTATCCTTTTCCACACTTGTGCTTCGAAAGAGGCCCAAGAAGCGCAAATAAAAAAGAGATGCCCTAGAGCCCAAAGAAAAAAAGAGGCCAAAGAAGCCCAAATAAAAAAATATAGGGCCAAACAGCCCAAAATAAAAAAATGAGTGAAAAAGAGAGAAGGGACAATGTTACTATCCTTTTCCACACTTGTGCTTCGAAATAGCACCATGTTCTTCATGATAGAGTGTCCCCTATTTTATCACTTTCATATACTAGTGGGAATTTTTCATTACAGAACTTGGCATGTATATTCCAATGATGGGCTTCCTCAAACTGCCCTAGGTCTTCATGAGCAAGCAAGTTGGATGCACACCCACTTAGTTTCTTTTTGAGATTTCATACACTTATAACTCTATTGCATTCGTTGCATGGCAATCCCTACTCACTTGCATCGCTATGAATTGATGGCCATCTCCATAGCCCATTAATCTTCCTAGTTGATGTTAGACTTCCTCCTTCCTTTTTGTCTTTTCCACAACCACCATATTCTATTCCACTTATCATGCTATATCCATGGCTCATGATCATGTATTGCATGAAAGTTGAAAAAGTTTGAGAAAAGTAAAAGTATGAAACAATTGTTGGCTTGTCATCGGGGTTGGGCATGATGAAATTTTCCGTGTGATGAAGATGGAGCATAGCCAGACTATATGATTTTGTAGGGATAACTTTCTTTGGCCATGTTAGATTGAGAAGACATGATTGCTTTATTAGTATGCTTGAAGTAATATTGTTTTTATGTCAATATTAAACTTTTCTTTTCAATCTTATGGATCTGAATATTACTGCCACAATAACGCTGAATATTCTTTCCACAATAAAGAAGATTGCATAAATAAATATGTTAGGTAGCATTCCACATCAAAAATTCTATTTTTATCATTTACCTACTCGAGAATGAGCGGGAATTAAGCTTCGGGGTGCTTTTGGGACTAACCCTAGATCCCAGTGCCCGTTTTTGTTTTTTCCTTGTTTTTGACTTCTAGAGAAAAGAATATCAAATGGAGTCCAAACGGAATAAAACTATATGCTGATTTCTCTTGGACTAGAAGAAACCCACGAGACTTGGAGAGGAGGCCAATGAAGGAAATATGCCCTAGAGGCAATAATAAAGTATTATATATTTCCTTATATCATGATAAATGTTTATTATTCATGCTAGAATTGTATTAACCGGAAACATAATACATGTGTGAATACATAGACAAACAGAGTGTCACTAGTATGCCTCTGCTTGACTAGCTCGTTAATCAAAGATGGTTATGTTTCCTAGCCATAGACATGAGTTGTCATTTGATTAACGGGATCACCTCATTAGGAGAATGACGTGATTGACATGACCCATTACGTTAGCTTAGCACCCGATCGTTTAGTATGTTGCTATTGCTTTCTTCATGACTTATACATGTTCCTATGACTATGAGATTATGCAACTCCCGTTTACCGGAGGAACACTTTGTGTGCTACCAAACGTCACAACGTAACTGGGTGATTATAAAGGTGCTCTACAGGTGTCTCCAAAGGTACTTGTTGGGTTGGCGTATTTCGAGATTAGGATTTGTCACTCCGATTGTCGGAGAGGTATCTCTGGGCCCACTCGGTAATGCACATCACTATAAGCCTTGCAAGCATTGTGACTAATGAGTTAGTTGCGGGATGATGTATTACGGAACGAGTAAAAAGACTTGCCGGTAACGAGATTGAACTAGGTATCGAGATACCGACGATCGAATCTCGGGCAAGTAACATACCGATGACAAAGGGAACAACGTATGTTGTTATGCGGTCTGACCGATAAAGATCTTCGTAGAATATGTGGGAGCCAATATGGGCATCCAGGTCCCGCTATTGGTTATTGGCCGGACAGGTGTCTCGGTCATGTCTACATAGTTCTCGAACCCAAAGGGTCCGCACGCTTAAAGTTACGATGACAGTTTTATTATGAGTTTATATGTTTTGATGTACCGAAGGTTGTTCGGAGTCCCGGATGTGATCACGGACATGACGAGGAGTCTCGAAATGGTCGAGACGTAAAGATTGATATATTGGACGATTATATTCGGACACCGGAAGTGTTCCGGAGAAGTTTCGGATTAAACCGGAGTGCCGGAAGGTTACCGGAACCCGCCGGGGAAGTATTGGGCCTTAGTGGGCCTTGAGGGGAGAGAGAGGGCAGCAGCCAGGAGGTGGTGCGCCCCCTCCCAGGAGGAGTCCTAGTTGGACTAGGAGAGGGGGGCGCAGCCCCCTTTCCCTCTCCCTCTCCCTCTCTTTCCTTCCCCCTTCTTTTCCTAGTAGGACTAGGAAAGGGGAGTCCTACTCCTACTAGGAGGAGCACTCCCCCCCTCTCCTTGGCGCGCCCATAGGCAGCCGGCCTCCCCCTTGCTCCTTTATATACGGGGGCAGGGGGGCACCTCTAAACACACTTGATATACGATATTTTAGCCGTGTGCGGTGCCCCCCTCCACCAGATTACACCTCGATAATACCGTCGCGGAGCTTAGGCGAAGCCCTGCGTCGGTGGAACATCATCATCGTCACCACGCCGTCGTGCTGATGAAACTCTCCCTCAACACTCGGCTGGATCGGAGTTCGAGGGACGTCATTGAGCTGAATGTGTGTAGAACTTCGGAGGTGCCGTGCGTTCGGTACTTGATCGGTCGGATCGTGAAGACGTACGACTACATCAACCGCGTTGTGATAACGCTTCCGCTGTCGGTCTACGAGGGTACGCGGACAACACTCTCCCCTCTCGTTGCTATGCATCACCATGATCTTGCGTGTGCGTAGGAAATTTTTTGAAATTACTACGTTACCCTACAGTGGCATCCGAGCCTGGTTTTATGCGTTGATGCTATGCACGAGTAGAACACAAGTGAGTTGTGGGCGATATAAGTCATACTGCTTACCAGCATGTCATACTTTGGTTCAGCGGTATTGTGAGATGAAGCGGCCCGGACCGACATTACGCGTACGCTTACGCGAGACTGGTTTCACCGTTCGGAGCACTCGTTGCTTAAAGGTGACTGGCGGGTGTCTGTCTCTCTCACTTTAGTTGAACCGAGTGTGGCTACGCCCGGTCCTTGCGAAGGTTAAAACAGCACCAACTTGACAAACTATCGTTGTGGTTTTGATGCGTAGGTAAGAACGGTTCTTGCTAAGCCCGTAGCAGCCACGTAAAATATGCAACAACAAAGTAGAGGTCGTCTAACTTGTTTTTGCAGGGCATGTTGTGATGTGATATGGTCAAGACATGATGTGATATAATGTGTTGTATGAGATGATCATGTTTTGTAACCGAGTTATCGGCAACTGGCAGGAGCCATATGGTTGTCGCTTTATTGTATGAGATGCAATCGCCATGTAATAGTTTTACTTTATCACTAAGCGGTAGCGATAGTCGTAAAAGCAATAAGTTGGCGAGACGACAACGATACTACGATGGAGATCAAGGTGTCGAGATGGTGACGATGGTGATCATGATGGTGCTTCGGAGATGGAGATCACAAGCACGGTGCTTCGGAGATGGAGATCACAAGCACAAGATGATGATGGCCATATCGTATCACTTATATTGATTGCATGTGATGTTAATCCTTTATGCATCTTATCTTGCTTTGATTGACGGTAGCATTATAAGATGATCTTTCACTAAAATTTCAAGATAAAAGTGTTCTCCCTGAGTATGCACCGTTGCAAAAGTTCTTCGTGCTGAGACACCACGTGTTAATCGGGTGTGATAGGCTCTACGTTCAAATACAATGGGTGCAAAACAGTTGCACACGCGGAATACTCAGGTTAAACTTGACGAGCCTAGCATATGTACAGATATGGCCTCGGAACACAGAGACCGAAAAGTCGAGCGTGAATCATATAGTAGATATGATCAACATAGTGATGTTCACCATTGAAACTACTCCATCTCACGTGTTAATCGGACATGGTTTAGTTGCTTTGGATCACGTAATCACTTAGATGATTAGAGAGATGTCTATCTAAGTGGGAGTTCTTAAGTAATATGATTAATTGAACTTAAATTTATCATGAACTTAGTACCTGATAGTATCTTGTTTGTCTATGTTAATTGTAGATATATGGCCCGTGCTCTTGTGCCGTTGAATTTTAATGCGTTCCTTGAGAAAGCTAAGTTGAAAGATGATGGTAGCAATTACACAGACTGGGTCCGTAACTTGAGGATTATCCTCATTGCTGCACAGAAGAATTACGTCCTGGAAGCACCGCTAGGTGCCAGGCCTCCTGCAAGAGCTATGCCCGAAGTTATGAACGTCTGGCAAAGCAAAGCTGATGACTACTCAATAGTTCAGTGTGCCATGCTTTACGGCTTAGAACCGGGACTTCAACGACGTTTTGAATGTCATGGAGCATATGAGATGTTCCAGGAGTTGAAGTTAATATTTCAAGCAAATGCCCGGATTGAGAGATATGAAGTCTCCAATAAGTTCTATAGCTGCAAGATGGAAGAGAATAGTTCTGTCAGTGAGCATATACTCAGAATGTCTGGGTATAATAATCACTTAATTCAACTGGGAGTTCAACTTCCGGATGATTGCGTCATTGACAGAATTCTTCAATTACTGCCACCAAGCTACAAGAGCTTCGTGATGAACTATAACATGCAAGGGATGGATAAGACGATTCCCGAGCTCTTCGCAATGCTAAAGGCAGCGGAGGTAGAAATCAAAAAGGAGCATCAAGTGTTGATGGTCAGTAAAACCACTAGTTTCAAGAAAAAGGGCAAAGGGAAGAAGAAAGGGAACTTCAAGAAGAATAGCAAGCAAGTTGCTGTTCAGGAGAAGAAATCCAAGTCTGGACCTAAGCCTGAAACTGAGTGCTTCTACTGTAAGCAGACTGGCCACTGGAAGCGGAACTGCCCCAAGTATTTGGCGGATAAGAAGGATGGCAAGGTTAACAAAGGTATATGTGATATACATGATATTGATGTGTACCTTACTAATACTAGCAGTAGCACCTGGGTATTTAATACTGGTTCTGTTGCTAATATTTGCAACTCGAAACAGGGGCTACGGATTAAGCGAAGTTTGGCTAAGGACGAGGTGATGATGCGCGTGGGAAATGGTTCCAAAGTCGATGTGATCGCCGTCGGCACGCTACCTCTACATCTACCTTCGGGATTAGTTTTAGACCTAAATAATTGTTATTTGGTGCCAGCGTTGAGCATGAACATTATATCTGGATCTTGTTTAATGCGAGACGGTTATTCATTTAAATCAGAGAATAATGGTTGTTCTATTTATATGAATAATATCTTTTATGGTCATGCACCCTTGAAGAGTGGTCTATTTTTAATGAATCTCGATAGTAGTGATACACATATTCATAATGTTGAAGCCAAAAGATGCAGAGTTAATAATGACAGTGCAACTTATTTGTGGCACTGCCGTTTGGGTCATATCGGTGTAAAGCGCATGAAGAAACTCCATACTGATGGAATTTTGGAATCACTTGATTTTGAATCACTTGGTACTTGCGAACCGTGCCTTATGGGCAAGATGACCAAAACACCGTTCTCCGGAACTATGGAGAGAGCAACAGATTTGTTGGAAATCATACATACAGATGTATGTGGCGGATATCGTTATTTTCTCACCTTCACAGATGATTTGAGCAGATATGGGTATATCTACTTAATGAAACATAAGTCTGAAACATTTGAAAAGTCAAAGAATTTCAGAGTGAAGTTGAAAATCATCGTAACAAGAAAATAAAGTTCCTACGATCTGATCGTGGAGGGGAATATTTGAGTTACGAGTTTGGTCTACATTTGAAACAATGCGGAATAGTTTCGCAACTCACGCCACCCGGAACACCACAGCGTAATGGTGTGTCTGAACGTCGTAATCGTACTTTATTAGATATGGTGCGAACTATGATGTCTCTTACTGATTTACCGCTATCATTTTGGGGTTATGCTTTAGAGACAGCTGCGTTCACTCCAAATAGGACACCATCAAAATCCGTTGAGACGACGCCTTTTGAACTATGGTTTGGCAAGAAACCAAAGTTGTCGTATCTTAAAGTTTGGGGTTGCGATGCTTATGTGAAGAAACTTCAACCTGATAAGCTCAAGCCTAAATCGGAGAAATGTGTCTTCATAGGATACCCAAAGGAGACCGTTGGGTACACCTTCTATCACAGATCCGAAGGCAAGATATTTGTTGCTAGAAATGGATCCTTTCTAGAGAAGGAGTTTCTCTCCAAAGATGTGAGTGGGAGGAAAGTAGAACTTGATGAGGTAACTGTACCTGCTCCCTTATTGGAAAGTAGATCATCGCAGAGATCAGTTTCTGCGACACCTACACCAAGTAGTGAGGAAGTTAATGATAATGATCATGAAACTTCAGATCAAGTTATTACTGAACTTCGTAGGTCAACTAGATCAAGATGCGCACCAGAGTGGTACGGTAAGCCTGTTCTGGAGGTCATGTTACTAGACCATGGCGAACCTACGAACTATGAAGAAGCGATGGTGAGCCCAGATTCCGCAAAATGGCTTGAAGCCATGAAATCCGAGATGGGATCCAGGTATGAGAACAAAGTATGGACTTTGGTTGACTTGCCCGATGGTCGGCAAGCCATTGAAAATAAATGGATCTTCAAGAAGAAGACTGACGCTGATGGTAATGTTACTGTCTATAAAGCTCGAGTTGTTGCGAAAGGTTTTCGACAAGTTCAAGGAATTGACTACGATGAGACCTTCTCACCCGTAGCGATGCTTAAGTCTGTCCGAATCATGTTAGCAATTGCCGCTTATGATTATGAAATTTGGCAAATGGATGTCAAAACTGCATTCCTGAATGGATTTCTGGAAGAAGAGTTGTATATGATGCAACCGGAAGGTTTTGTCGATCCAAAGGGAGCTAACAAAGTGTGCAAGCTCCAGCGATCCATTTATGGACTGGTGCAAGCCTCTCGGAGTTGGAATAAACGCTTTGATAGTGTGATCAAAGCATTTGGTTTTATACAGACTTTTGGAGAAGCCTGTATTTACAAGAAAGTGAGTGGGAGCTCGATAGCATTTCTGATATTATATGTGGATGACATATTACTGATTGGAAATGATATAGAATTTCTGGATAGCATAAAGGGATACTTGAATAAGAGTTTTTCAATGAAAGACCTCGGTGAAGCTGCATATATATTAGGCATTAAGATCTATAGAGATAGATCAAGACGCTTAATTGGACTTTCACAAAGCACATACCTTGACAAAGTTTTGAAGAAGTTCAAAATGGATCAAGCAAAGAAAGGGTTCTTGCCTGTACTACAAGGTGTGAGATTGAGTAAGACTCAATGCCCGACCACTGCAGAAGATAGAGAGAAAATGAAAGATGTTCCCTATGCTTCAGCCATAGGCTCTATCATGTATGCAATGCTGTGTACCAGACCTGATGTGTCCCTAGCTATAAGTTTAGCAGGGAGGTACCAAAGTAATCCAGGAGTGGATCACTGGACAGCGGTCAAGAACATCCTGAAATACCTGAAAAGGACTAAGGATAGGTTTCTCGTATATGGAGGTGACAAAGAGCTCATCGTAAGGGGTTACGTTGATGCAAGCTTTGACACTGATCCGGACGATTCGAAATCGCAAACCGGATACGTATTTACATTGAACGGTGGAGCTGTCAGTTGGTGCAGTTCCAAGCAAAGTGTCGTGGCGGGATCTACGTGTGAAGCGGAATACATAGCTGCTTCGGAAGCAGCGAATGAAGGAGTCTGGATGAAGGAGTTCATATCCGATCTAGGTGTCATACCTAGTACATCGGGACCAATGAAAATCTTTTGTGATAATACTGGTGCAATTGCCTTAGCAAAGGAATCCAGATTTCACAAGAGAACCAAGCACATCAGAAGACGCTTCAATTCCATCCGGGATTTAGTCCAGGTGGGAGACATAGAAATTTGCAAGATACATACGGATCTGAATGTAGCAGATCCGTTGACTAAGCCTCTTCCACGAGCAAAACATGATCAGCACCAAGACTCCATGGGTGTAAGAATCATTACTATGTAATCTAGATTCTTGACTCTAGTGCAAGTGGGAGACTGAAGGAAATATGCCCTAGAGGCAATAATAAAGTATTATATATTTCCTTATATCATGATAAATGTTTATTATTCATGCTAGAATTGTATTAACCGGAAACATAATACATGTGTGAATACATAGACAAACAGAGTGTCACTAGTATGCCTCTGCTTGACTAGCTCGTTAATCAAAGATGGTTATGTTTCCTAGCCATAGACATGAGTTGTCATTTGATTAACGGGATCACCTCGTTAGGAGAATGACGTGATTGACATGACCCATTACGTTAGCTTAGCACCCGATCGTTTAGTATGTTGCTATTGCTTTCTTCATGACTTATACATGTTCCTATGACTATGAGATTATGCAACTCCCGTTTACCGGAGGAACACTTTGTGTGCTACCAAACGTCACAACGTAACTGGGTGATTATAAAGGTGCTCTACAGGTGTCTCCAAAGGTACTTGTTGGGTTGGCGTATTTCGAGATTAGAATTTGTCACTCCGATTGTCGGAGAGGTATCTCTGGGCCCACTCGGTAATGCACATCACTATAAGCCTTGCAAGCATTGTGACTAATGAGTTAGTTGCGGGATGATGTATTACGGAACGAGTAAAGAGACTTGCCGGTAATGAGATTGAACTAGGTATCGAGATACCGACGATCGAATCTCGGGCAAGTAACATACCGATGACAAAGGGAACAAAGTATGTTGTTATGCAGTCTGACCGATAAAGATCTTCATAGAATTTGTGGGAGCCAATATGGGCATCCAGGTCCCGCTATTGGTTATTGACCGGAGAGGTGTCTCGGTCATGTCTACATAGTTCTCGAACCCAAAGGGTCCGCACGCTTAAAGTTACGATGACAGTTTTATTATGAGTTTATATGTTTTGATGTACCGAAGGTTGTTCGGAGTCCCGGATGTGATCACGGACATGACGAGGAGTCTCGAAATGGTCGAGACGTAAAGATTGATATATTGGACGACTATATTCGGACACCGGAAGTGTTCCGGAGAAGTTTCGGATTAAACCGGAGTGCCGGAGGGTTACCGGAACCCCCCGGGGAAGTATTGGGCCTTAGTGGGCCTTGAGGGGAGAGAGAGGGCAGCAGCCAGGAGGTGGTGCGCCCCCTCCCAGGAGGAGTCCTAGTTGGACTAGGAGAGGGGGGCGCAGCCCCCTTTCCCTCTCCCTCTCTTTCCTTCCCCCCTTCTTTTCCTAGTAGGACTAGGAAAGGGGAGTCCTACTCCTACTAGGAGGAGGACTCCCCCCCTCTCTTTGGCGCGCCCATAGGCAGCCGGACTCCCCCTTGCTCCCTTATATACGGGGGCAGGGGGCACCTCTAAACACACTTGATATACGATATTTTAGCCGTGTGCGGTGCCCCCCTCCACCAGATTACACCTCGATAATACCGTCGTGGAGCTTAGGCGAAGCCCTGCGTCGGTGGAACATCATCATCGTCACCACGCCGTCGTGCTGACGAAACTCTCCCTCAACACTCGGCTGGATCGGAGTTCGAGGGACGTCATCGAGCTGAACGTGTGTAGAACTTCAGAGGTGCCGTGCGTTTGGTACTTGATCGGTCGGATCATGAAGACGTACGACTACATCAACCGTGTTGTGATAACGCTTCCGCTGTCGGTCTACGAGGGTACGTGGACAACACTCTCCCCTCTCGTTGCTATGCATCACCATGATCTTGCGTGTGCGTAGGAATTTTTTTGAAATTACTACGTTACCCAACAGCCAAAAGACCTACGAGGCGGCTACAAACCGTGGGGGGTGCCCCCCTTGTAGACCCTATAGCCTGAATCTCCGCACTATAAATCCTCAAATATTCCCCCTATACCAGAGGGCACACTAAAAATACTTTTCTGCCGCCGCAAGCTTCCGTTCCCATGGGATCCCATCTTGCGGCCTTTTTCAGCACACCCTCGGAGGGGATTCAATCATGGAGGGCCTCTACATCAACCTTGGTGCCCTTCCAATGAAGCGTGAGTAGTTTAGCACGGAACTAAGGGTCCATAGCTAGTAGCTAGATGGCTTCTTCTCTCTCTCTGATCTTCAATACAATGTTTGGCTCGATGTTCTTGGGGATCTATTCGATGTAATATTCTTTTGCGGTGCATTTGTTGAGATCCATTGAATTGTGGATTTATGATCAGATTATCTATGAATATTATTTGAGTCTTTTCTGAACTCTTTTATGCATGATTAAGATATATTTGTATTTCTCTTTGAACTATCGGTTTGGTTTGGCCAACTAGATTGGTTTTTCTTGCAATGGGAGGGTTCAATCTTGCGGTGTCCTCACCCAGTGACCGAAGGGGTATCGAGGAACATATTGTATTGTTGTCATCAAGGATAAAATGATAGGGTTTATATCATATTGCTTGAGTTTATCCCTCTACATCATGTTATCTTGCTTAAAACGTCACTCCGTTCTTATGAACTTAATACTCTAGATGCACGTTGGATAGTAGTCAATGTGTGGAGTAATAGTAGTAGAAGTAGGAAGGAGTCGGTCTACTTGTCACAGACGTGATGCCTATATTCATGATCATTGCCTTAGATATCGTCATAACTTTGTGCTTTTCTATCAATTGCTCAACAGTAATTTCTTTACCCAATACCAACCATATGTTTTCTTCAAGAGAGAAGCCTCTAGTGAAACCTATGGCCCCTGGGTCTATTTTCCATCATATATTTTCGGATCTATAAACCCAAAAAATCCAAAAATATGTTGCTGCAATTTATTTATATTTACTTCAGTTTCCTCTTTTATTTATCTTGTATACCTATCTCTATTAGATCTCACTCTTGTTTGGGACCATGAATGGATTCACAACCCCTTTTTCGCGTTGCCTGCAACTATTTGTTAGTTTGTGCAGGTGCATATATTGGAGACTTGCTTGTGCCTCCTACTGGATTCATACCTTGGTTCTTAACTGAGGGAAATACTTATCTCTACTCTGCTGCATCACCCTTTCCTCTTCAAGGAAAAAATCAAGGCAAGCTTAAGAAGTAGCAACCCACCTGCCCCTCCTCGCCATAAAGGCAAGGATGCCGCGCAACCAGAATATCGATACGATCTTCGACCCGACCCGACCGCTAGAGTCAGTCAGTCATGGTCCACATATGGATAAAAAAATTATCCTCCCAACGGGAGAGATGGATATTAGGCATGGCTCGATCGAAACAATAGGCTCTGGGATCAACATAGGGCTAGGATGGAAACCGAGGTTCGACTTGATGTAGCCCGAACAAGGGGAGCTGCTCACCCAATGTGCTTCATCGAGGAGGTGATGCAGCACCAATTGCCAGAAGGGTTTAAACCTGTTGACATCGATTCATATGATGGAACCACGGACACGGCCGTGTGGATTGAGTACTTTCTTCTCCACATTTATATGGCAAGGCTAGATTTGCTCCACGCCATCAAATAGCAGCCATTAAAGCTCAAAGGACCAGCCCGACATTGGTTGAACAGCCTCCCGGAAGACTCCATAGGGAGCTGGGAAGAGCTAGAGATTGCTTTTCGAGCCAACTTTCAAGGCACCTACGTCCGGCCTCCGGACGCCGATGACCTGGGCCACGTTGTCCAACAGCCCGGGAAGTTAGCCCGGCAATTCTGGAATCCGTTCTTAACTAAAAAGAACCAGATTGTCGACTGCCCGGATGCCGAAGCTATAGCCGCGTTCCGACACAGTATCTGGGATGAACCACTGGCACGACAACTCCGCCAGGATAAGCTGAGGACAATGGCAGCTCTTACCTACATTATGACCCGCTTTTGTGCGGGCGAAGACAGCTGGTTGGCTCCTAGGAGCACCAACCAAGAAGACCTCGGCAATTAGGAAGTCCGGGATGGCAACGGAAAGCCAAGGCATAACAAAAATAAATGCCAACACAACAGCGCCGAGACCAATGACACTAGAGTAAATGTCGGATTTCGTAATTCCACGTCAGTGCCGCAACAGAAGCCCTCTAAAGGAAACCAGGATGGACCCCACTATGGTGGATGTTATCCTGGATAGGCCATGCCAGATACATGGCACCGCAGACAAGCCTGCCAACCACACCAACCGTAACTGTTGGGTGATTAAGCAGGCTGGCAAGCCCACAGCCGAAGGCATGGGCAAAAACCCCCGCAGTGAGGAAGATGAGGAACCTTGCAGGCCGAGCAATGGAGGCCAGAAAATAGTGAATATGATCTATGCCACTCATATACCCAAGACGGAGAGGCAACGTGCACTTTGGGACATCTATGCCATAGAGCCGGGAGCCACAAAATCCAACCCATGGTCGGCAATTCCGATCTCCTTTGATCGCAAGGACCACCAGACCAGTATCTGTAATGGAGGTCGGCGGCTTTGGTCCTCAACCCTATTATTGACAGCTACCACCTTACCAGAGTGCTCATGGATGGAGGCAGCAGCCTCAACCTGATTTACAAAGATACAATCCGGAAAATGGGTATCGGCCCATCAAGAATCAACCCCAATAACACCACCTTCAAGGGGGTCATCCCCGACATCGGAGCCCACTGTTCGGGCACCCTCACCTTGTAAGTAGTATTTGACTCTGTGGATAATTTTTGGAGTGAAGACTTGATCTTCGACATCGCCCCGTTCTGCAGCGGCTATCACGCCCTCCTAGGACGAATGAAGTTCACTCGTTTTTAAGCCGTCCCCCATTACGCCTACCTCAAAGTAAAGATGCCCGGACCAAGAGGCGTCATCACAGTCAATGGTAACATGGAGTGCTCTCTTCGGACGGTGGAACATACCACGGCCTTGGCGCCGAATAGAAAGGACCGAATTTTTAGCCCGTCCTCAAGGTGCAAGAGGCGAGAAAGCAAGCACGAGCCCTACCTCCAAGGAAGGGACGTCCCTACGTTCGGCGTATATAGGAATACGCACCCATGGCCTGCCCAACCCAGCAACATACTACATGCCTCGATATCAAAATTTCGCGTTCAAAATACGACGGGAAGCTAGGGGGCTTAGTCATTAAGAGTTAGGTTCGACCGTATCATAGCTCAATGCATCTTCAGACGACAAACATGTACCATCTAGGACCTATGCGGCATCAAGCCCCCCACCAACACAGCAACCTCCCGAGGACTCCCTTTCAAGGACCCGTCATCGGACAACCATCCAACAAAGTTGTCTCTCTTAGCACAAGCAAAGGCGCAGATGTGCAGTAGGGCACAGTTCGGGCGCTAACCCACACATCAAGGCCCTACGTAAACCTTTCATCTATAGATTTATCTTTTTCCTTTCCTGAAGTCTTGTTCGGCGTTTCAAAGTGTACGGTTAGACATCATGAGCTTATTGGAAATAAAGGAAACCTTTTCCGGTTCTTCCAGAGTTGCTTATGTTGTACTTTTCCCAGGTTGTTCATGTTTGTTCTTTGAATCTGCCTCAATTAAGTATTACACACTTCGGATTTCATTTATGCACCGGTTATTAGGCCAGGGGGCTTGGCCTAGACACTTGCCCTATACATTAAAGACCGACACCCTTTTTCACCGTGTTCAGCATCTCGGATATTGCATTATATGCACTGGTTCTGAATTATGTCTTGGGTCAATAGTTGGGTTGCCCTGCTCCTGTGCTTACCTTCTTACGTTCCAAATGTTCGACTAAGACGGTAAGGGGAGAACCACTGTGATTGTACTTCCACCTAGTTCGGTTAAGTACCTTAGTGGAGAAAGAGGAAAACTGACTGTCATAATAGGCGAGAACTGGTCGGCAATCCGATGACTCATCTTCAAACCAAAAATCGTTAGCGACTGTACCGTGTACTACGAAGGATTCATCTTTGAACAAATCAAGTTAGTAATGTTCGGCCCTAAGGTTCGCCCAACATCTCACCACAATGAGCCCCCACAATCAAGTTCCTTTGGCTAAGTGAAGGTAATAAATCCGCATAGTCCTATTGCCTTGTTCCCCTCCCCTACACTACCGCCTCTAGGCACCGAGACGTCAGCTAAGGGTTATAGTGCGGAGGACGGAACACCCTTCGTAGCATCTTCGTGGGGGTTGATGGCGACGACTAGGAACTTTCAGTATAAAAATGGTCACACATGAGTCAAAATTAAACAGCAAGCAAACACAAGTATGATAAACCATACAAAATACCATTCGCTCATAAAGCATAAACTTTCATCACAAGTTCATATATCAACAATGCAACTACTCAAGGAGTACATCCTTGGAACACTACACCTCCACGGCCCGAGCACCGTCCATCACAGTGGCGAAATACTTCTCTGGGCACCTATGCTCCTTCTCGGATAGCGGAGGACCGGTGGCCATCTTGATGGGCTTGATTTTCGTCCAACACACCATTGTCTTTGCAAATGCCATCCGAGCCCCCTCGATGCACTTCGAACGCTTGACAGCATCAATCTGGGCAGACGCGTCACACAACTTCGCCACTAGACAAAAGTAGCTCCTTTACATGGTCTCGGAGGGCCATAATTGGACAGAGAGATCCCTCATGTGTGGTTCCTCCATTCGGTGCATCTCCATCAACTACTTCATTTGATTCATAAAGAGGGGAGGGTGCTCGGGCGCCCAGAATTGCGCCCAGAATAGCTTTAGCTCAGCGTGACCTTCCCGGGCAGCATAGTACATTGTGGCATCGGCCACACTCCTCGGGAGGTCCACAATGGCGCCTGCGAAATGCCAGACCCGGATGAGCAACTTGAATCTTTGGCCACCAAATACACTGTGTAGTAAGTAATACTTACCATTGGCAATTTGCTTCACTTACTGGAGCTCCTCCCGTGCGCTCCATGTCTCCGACCGCGCCTCTTGGATCTCCGTCTTCATGTTCGCCAGCGCGGTGGCGTGCTCCTTGTTCTTTTGCTCAAGGTCCTCACATTTCATGGCGGCATCCTTGAGCTCTTGTTGCACTCCGGCACCCTGGCCTCATGCTTCTCGCATTTGGTTTTCACCAATGCAAGATAGGCACCCGCCTGTTCGGCCGCCACCTTCTGCTCGGCCGCTTCCTTTCTGGCCCGTAGCAGTTCGGCCTTGAGGCCTTCAACCTCCGTGGCGATAGCTGCAAAAACAGTCTCCCGCTTAGGGATAATCCTAGATACCCTGTTTGACAAAGGATCCCGAGGAACCACATTCCACTCATACTAACCTTGTGCCTCGTGCAACCATTTGTTGACGAGGTCGAGCTCCTCATCAGAATGCTTAAGCTTCCGATTCAGCTCCGCGAGTTTGGTGGCATTGACTACTGCTGCTAATGCTGAAGCCTGCATTCACAAGCACCTTGATTAGCCTATCATTTGGGCGATCTGGATCCTCAGTAGGTTTCTTATCAAAACATGCTAGCGTCTCGGGGGCTGCTATATATATGGATCATTAATATCCTGACTATAAATAATACTTTTATGGAGGAAAGAACATTACTTCACTTACCTCGAATCCTATCTGGAGGCCATCAAAATCTTGTTTCAATCCGCTATTAACGGACCAAACGTTTCTTAAAACTGCGCCCATCAGGGCGTGATGCTTGGCTATTATGGAAGAGCCATTCACGGCCTCCTCCATCAGGTCCGGCGACTTTGCTGTAACCCGGACCCCGGTGGTGGGGCCTCGGCTCCCCCTTGGTTGAAGGGTAACGATTCGGAAGGCCTTGAAGACTCTAGAATCATCTTCTGAGGAGGCACGGTTTGTCCAAGCCCCTTATCCTGGTCTTTGGCGGCCGAAGCGTCAGCTTCGGCCATGACCACATCAACATCACCCCCATGTTCGTCACGGGTGGGGCCTTCTGGGATAGCGCCTCCTCTGTCTCTTCGATGAAAAGAGGGGGTGCATAATGCAAGTTACCCCCGCTTTCTGCCAGATCAGCTTGCTCCCTCTCTTGAAACACGAGTGGCCGCACTAGGTAACACAACTTTCATGAACACAATAATGAAGAACACTTGTACAGCTAGGTCATCTTTACTAGTATCATTAAAAAGCACCTTGAGCTTATCCCTCAAATCCTTGGTCTTGATATCCTGGTTCCTGCTAATGCCAAGATCTGATCTTAACTTCATCAGAGTGTCCTCATATCCGTCCTCTGGCGGCCTTGGTGTAGAGCAACCACCACGAGGTAACCCAAAAAGATGTTGCATGAAATCACTAGTGATGTGAAGCTTCGTATTTGCCTGACCCATGTCAAGAGTAATCATTTCAGGATCTATCTCCAGATACAAAACTCCCGTCAGAGGATGGGAAATGTTAGACTTGACCTTCCATTCGAAGATAGAACCAAAACCAGCTGCATGAACTCTAGCCACATGGAGACTCTTGAGCAAATGAGCACAAATATTTATCTCTGTTAGTGAACATCGCACAGTTATATTCAATCATTGTAAGTCGCCGTCATCCACAACAACTTTTCCCTCATTGCCTCTCACCAACTTGACCAGACACCAAATGAAATCAAGAAGGCAGAGTTTAGTTCAAGGAATATAAAAAAACAAAAGAAACATATGAAGGTAAGAAGGAAAAAATGTTTGCACAAGTTCAACAATTATAACAACTTCAGTACAACAAAAAAATCCCAAAACCACCACCACAAAAAACTTATGCAAACAATGACCAAACCTCACCTGGCCACCATACAAACTCGGCCACAACTAAATGCTTGCAAGTTGTAACGCCCCGAGTCCGACGCTTCAGAAGCCTTCAATGTTCTTCGTTGCCGTCGTGTGTTTTATTTTGTTTGTTGCATTTCATCATGGCATCATCCGCATTGCATCGGCACTCGTTGTCGTCATTGTTTTTAAAACTCGCATCTGCTCGTTGTGGCCGCGTCCCCCTTGCTTTTGTTGACCGTTCCGAGACCAACCTTGTTCTTCGTTTCCCTCTTGCCTAAACCGGAGTCTCTCTGTATAGTGCACAGACCCCCCTCGTGTGCGCTTCCGAAACTTCCCCGAACCCGAACCCAGTTGTCGTTACCAATGGATCCGGATCATCTCCAAGTATCCCTAAGATATCATTGTTTTATTTATTGGACTCCGTAGCCTATTTATTCTCGACCGTCAGATTTCAATCAGAAGATCCAAACTTCCCTCCTTTCCATATATATAGTCAATTCCTAGTCCATTTTGGATAACCCTAGAAATCCTCCCCCTTGTCCTCCTAGCCGCCGCCACACTCCACCTGGTCGTCTCCCACCTCGGGATCCCCTCCCGATCCAAAAATCCTCTCTCATTTTCTTCACCGGACCAACCAGCCCGCAGCTGCCTCCTCCTTCCTCGCGTCTGAGCCCGAGGAGCCCCTGCGCCGTGCTCCTCCCTTGCCCTTGCCTCTGCCGTCTCCAGCACCGCGCCGGCGAGCGCCACCGCCGAAGCTGCTTCGTCCCTTCGCAATCGAGCACCAGCAGGCCGTTGCACCTCTCCTTCGTCTCCTCCTTCCTCTAGCTCTCTCATCTCTCTCTTACCCGACTCCCCTCCCTCTTTGTTTGCCTTCAGAACGAGTCCAGCTGCCCGGAGCTCCTCGACGCCGGCCGGATCCGACGCCCTGGAGATCCGCGCCCCTGCCGGACCTCCTTCCTCCGTGCCATGTCCGCCCGTCATCCCCTGTTTTGCCTCGGCCTCGGCCAAGGAGGACAAGCAGCGTTGCTGCCTTCTTCAGCTCCGCCCGCACGCCACCGCGCCGGAGAACGCCGTCCTCGCCCGGATCCCCGCGCCCTGTCATTTCGTCCACGCCGGCGAGTTCCTCCCGCGTCGTCGTCTTCTCTGCATCAAGCCGCCGCTGCGAGTCGTCCTCAACTCCTTGCCCGCGTCCGGTCGCTCAGCCGGCGAGCCCAGTCGCCGGTGAAGCCCCGCAGGTCGCCGTGTGCCCCTGCTCCTCGTTCTCTTTTCCCCTCTTCCTCCCTGACCCTTTCTCGCGCCCGTGTCCTGCAGGAGCGCGTCGCGCAGCCGCCGCCCGAATCCACCGCCTGCTGCTGTCCTGGACCTCACGTCGGCTACATCCCGCGCCGCCCTGACTTCCCCTGCTCTCGCTATGCTCGTTCTGTTCGAGCGTTGACCACAGGCCGCTCCAAGGCGCCAAGCCCAGCTCCCTGGAGCCCAATGTGAGCAGCCACCTGCCCCTCCAGATTCGGCCTGTAGACCTTTTTTCCCGTACTGCGATTTTAGGATTATTCCAGGAATTACAGTTTTTCAGAAAAACCCTCATGTTCATGCATTTAATAACTCCACAACCATGCATCGTATTAAAACAAACTAAATATGTAAAATGCTTAGAATTTTGTGTAGATTAATAATATGCCACTTTCATCCCATGTTAAAATGTTTAAAATGTTGTTTGTTTAATTTTGCTAAAATGCTTTATTTCATAACTAAATAACCGTAGCTCCAAATTTAATAAACTTTATATGTAAATGGGGTAGAAAAATGCCTAGTTTAACATGGTGCACTTATTTTGCCATGTTTAACAACATTTAATATTGTTGGGTACATAAACGAGAGTTTTTAACTAAATAATTAAATGTGGTGTTTCTCCAATATGCAACCCGTTGCATATTGAGCTCAACTTAACTTGTAGTATTGTTTGTGCACTTTGCCATGCCATGCATATTTAAACCGGACATGCATCATACTTGTTTGTGCATCATGCCATGTGTATGTGGTGGTTGTTTACTATGTTGTTTGTTTCTTTCCGGGTCGCTTCTCTCGTTAGCTTCGGTTTCGTTCCGGAGTTGTGAGGATTCGGTCGACTACGTCCGCTTGTCTTCTTCATGGACTCGTTCTTCTTCCTTGCGGGATCTCAGGCAAGATGACCATTACCCTCGATATCACATCTATCTTTGCTTGCTAGTTGTTCGCTCTATTGCTATGCCGCGCTACCTACCACTTTCTATACCATGCCTCCCATATTGCCATGTCAAGCCTCTAACCCACCTTTTCTAGCAAACCGTTGTTTGGCTATGTTACCGCTTTTGCTCAGCCCCTCTTATAGCGTTGCTAGTTGCAGGTGAAGATGAAGATTGTTCCAGGTTGGAACATGGATATGTTGGGATATCACAATATCTCTTATCTTAAATAATGCATCTATATACTTGGTAAAGGGTGGAAGGCTCGGCCTTATGCCTGGTGTTTTTTTCCACTCTTGCCGCCCTAGTTTCTGTCATACCGGTGTTATGTTCCTTGATTTTGCGTTCCTTACGGGGTTGGGTGATTTATGGGACCCCCTTGACAGTTCACTTTGAATAAAACTCCTCCAGCAATGCCCAACCTTGGTTTTAACGTTTGCCACCTAAGCCTTTTTCCCTTGGGTTCTGCAGACTCAAGGGTCATCTTAGTTTACCCCCCTCCCCCCGGGCTAGTGCTCCTCGGAGTGTTGGTCCAAACTAGAGCCACTTGCAGCGCCACCTCAGGGAAACTTGAGGGCTGGTTTTAGTTGTATGTAGTGTTCATCCGGTGTGTCCTGAGAACGAAGTACGTGCGACTCCTATCGGGATTGTCGACACATCGGGCGGCTTTGCTGGTCTTGTTTTCCCATTGTCGAAATGTCTTGTAAACCTGGATTCCGAGACTGATCGGGTCTTCCTGGGAGAAGGAATATCCTTCGTTGACCGTGAGAGCTTGTGATGGGCTAAGTAGGGACACCCCTGCAGGGTATAAACTTTCGAGAGCCGTGCCCACGGTTATGTGGCAGATGGGAATTTTTTAATGTCCGGTTGTAGAGAACTTGACACTTGACTTAATTAAAATACATCAACTGTGTGTGTAGCTGTGATGGTCTCTTTTCGGCGGAGTCCGGGAAGTGAACACGGTCTGGGTTATGTATGAACGTAAGTAGGAGTTCAGGATCACTTCTTGATCATTACTAGTTGACGACCGTTCCTTTGCTCCTCTTCTCGCTATTATTTCCGTATGTTAGCCACCATATATGCTTAGTGCTTGCTGCAGCTCCACCTCACTACCTTCTCCTGCCCATAATCTTAAATAGTCTTGATCTCGCGGGTGTGAGATTGCTGAGTCTTCGTGACTCACAGATACTTCCAAAACAGTTGCAGGTGTCGAAGATACCAGTGCAGGTGATGCAACCGAGCTCAAGTGAGAGTTCGACGAGGACCTTGGTCGTTACTATGTTTCGTTTCCTGATGATCAGTAGTGGAGCCCAATTGGGACGATCGGGGATCTAGCATTTGGGGTTGTCTTCTTTTCTTTTGGTTCCGTACTCGGACCTATGTGTGTACTCTGATTGATGTATGGTTTATTTATGTATTGTGTGAAGTGGCGATTGTAAGCCAACTCTTTATCCCATTCCTGTTCATTACATGGGATTGTGTGAAGATGACACTTATTGCGACAAAACTACAATGCGGTTATGCCTCTAAGTCGTGCCCCGACACGTGGGAGATATAGCCGCATCGTGGGTGTTACACAAGTATAACTAGTAAAGCCACATGCAGTACAAACACTTATCCCAAAACAAAATATTGTTTTACGAATATAATTAAGCCCAATGTGCATGACTAATACTAATCAACACAGTAACTCACTAACCAACTTCAGCAAGACTAAAACAAAGCAATATAGTTAAAAACATTACAAATTAAAAAATGGCACTACCTACAAAGTTTGAAATACTAAAGACAAAAAATACATATACCACTACATTTTCATCTTCGTAATTAACTTAAATATCATCTCCCTCAAATACAGGATCTTCAACCTCGACACAAGCATGCTTCTTCAAACCTTTGTTCACCTTTGCAGGAGGAACTTTATGCTTCTTATTTTCCTTTAACAAAGACCGCTTCGGAATAGGAGCAAAGAAGGATTCTTATTTGCCAAAACTCACGGACTCCGGCGAACAGTGGAGCCACCAAGTGTGCTTGGACCAATCTTGACAGCAATACTATCTACATCAGCTTTGCTATCACCGGGTTGGGAAGCAGCTTTCACACGTGGGCTACGCCTCTGAGTGCCATCAGCGTCTAGATTTGCCATCTTCCTCTTCAAAACAGTTTTCTTTGGCTTGACTCAATCACGAGGGAACACTTGAGTCAACCGAGTCTGCAACAAGTTTGTCTTGACAGGCATGTCAGTTCCATGAGACCTAGCATGACCAGTTGCAACGGCCTCAACACCACCTTCATCTTGAGCAACATCCTCAGCGCTTGGATGCACACAAGCAATTTTTTGATGCCGTGCTAACTCCTTTCTCTTTAGAAAATCACTCTTCTTATTTCTTATCCTTTCATCCTCTAGTTGTAACTGCATATGAATATCCTCAGCCAGAGTAACAGGCTCAATGCCATCCACTCTCTGAGACTGAGTAACAAACAACTGCAAGCTCCCATCACCATCACCAAAATTGAGAGAATAAATCCCATCATTAATATCTCTGACAACATCAACAATGTCTTCAGCAGCAGCATGGCTATCATTGACTGCATACACCAAAAACATAAGCTCACAAATATGAATTAAAACAAATATCCATTGCAGAGAAAAATAACATAAGATGCATATCGATAGATGCAAACAAAAGGAATAACCGAGGTAACTACACACATTTATGTACGCAAGGCAGTTGAAAAAAAAGAGAAAATAAAAGAGAAACACGAGCAACACTCGCAAGTTCTTCTAGAGGATTTGGTATCCCAAAAATAACATTCACAAGATCTTGAAAGCGGTCTGATTTGTCCGAATTAGGAGGTACCGGCACTCCAACATCTACAACAGCATAATAATTAGCAAAAAAAGAAATGTATGAAAATACATGAACAAGCAATCAGTTCAATTATATGAACCCTACCAATGCACAAACATGACAACACATCAGTTCATGAACATGACAGCAACCAATAAATAATATAACCCTACAACTCACACACCAAACTTCAAAATGTCAACTGTTTCAACATCCTAGTAGTTCTTCTTAGACTGCTACAAACTATTCAGATGCCACTACAACAGTTCAAACTACACATGATCATGAGTACCGCAACCTGTATGCAGGTTAAAACAACCAAACAACTCGACATACTGCACATTCCAGGGCAAAAATTAACAACTATCAAAATCCATACAACTTGCAATTTCCATACGACAACACCTATACAACTGAAAACCTATTATGCACAGATCTGATAAAACATCATCAGCAAAACAAAACAAAAGTTTCAGCACAACGAATTACCTGCATCCACATTCTTCGAACTCGGTGTCATACCCATCGAGATCTACAAACCTAAAAACTGCCAAAACAGAACTGCAAGAGACTTGAGCAAATCTTAGAGTACTTACCGATTTCAGAAAGGAAGCACGCCAAACAAGCAAAACTCATACCACCAAACAAAAACTCTACCACTGAATCCAGTCTGAGACCCGCATGCTGCTTGCTAGAAAAAACACACACAAATAAAGCTTCCCCTAGCGAATCCAGCCTGAGACAGCAGGAGAGCAACAACTTAGAATACCAAAAAATCGGTGGAAGACGGAAGCTGAGGGCAGATGAAAGGAACCAACACGACACACAGAGCTTCCCCTGGAGTTCAACCCGCTAGCCGACGCTCTTGCGGCGAAACTGGAGAAGCATCTTCCATGCACCAAAGATGAGAGGAGGGGAACAAAACAGGAAGCAATTGCAATAACTAGCTGAGAGGAGGGGAGGGGAGCGGAGGAGAGAGGAGGTTAAAAGGAGAGAGGGAGAAAATCGATGCCTAAAGCCCACAATCTTGGAAGAAAAAAAGGGAAAGGCCACTATCTCAGGGTAGTTACTAAAAGAATATTAAAAATTAAATATAATATTAAAAAACTGAACATAGTTCGACAAAAAAGATCTCAAAACAGTTTGACAAAAACTATCAAAAAGGTACAACTAAATTACCTTAGATAGATTATTCAAAATTAACCACAAATTTTCTCAAAAATAATAACAAAAAGTACAAAAAAATGGTGGTACACTTTGGATCACAACTCATGTAACGGACTCGCCTACTCCCAGTCGTGGTACGCATGCGACGCCGCAGCACATTATACAATGCCCTCCCTTAATAAAGATAGAGAATGCGGCAAGTTATGTTATGGATTCGTCTCAGCACTCGACAGTGCCACTTTTTTACCGACGACACTTTTCATCAGTCCATAGAAGCAAGATGTGTCAGTACGACTATGACCCTCGGGGCGGTCCTGGTTTTTCCCCTAAAGATAGATAATGGGGCTAGTCCATACAAGGAAGATATGTCAGTACAACTATGCCACTTAGTGCGGTACTTCTTTTTACCGACGACGCAAGATGTGACAGTACGACTATGCCCCTCGGTGCAGTGCTGTTTTTCCCCTAAAAGATAGATAATGGGGCAAGTCATGTGACGAACTCGGCTCCGCATGCGACGCCGCGGTATGCCACGTCATCACCTGCTACAACTCGTTCCTGGCTCGGCCTCGCCGAGATGAGGGAAGGGGGTCTGGACCCCCCCGACTCGGCCTCGTGCTAACGCGACAGTGCACGAGTTTCACAGGCGTAGTGCGGTTATTCTGTGCGCCCCCTCCCCCCACGAACCCACACCTCCTAAAAGATAGATAATGGGGCAAGTCATGTTACAGACTCGCCTTCTACGGCTCGTTGCTTGCTCAGCCTCACCGGAAAAGGGGGAGGAGGTCCTGACACCCCCTCCCCCCATTGCTCGGCCTCGTGCTAACATGGCAGTGCGCTCATTTGACAAGCACAGTGCGGTTATTCTTCCCCCCACACACACCCACACCCCCTAAAATAAAGATAAAGGGGCATGTCATGTTACGAACTCACCTCCGCATGCGACGCTGCGGCATGCTGCGTCATCGCCTGCTACGGCTTGTTCCTAGCTCGGCCTCACCGGGATGGGGGAGGGAGGTGCCACCCCCTCCCCCCGGCTCAGCCTCACGCTAACACGGTAGTGCGCTCGTTTGACTAGCGTAGTGCGGGCGTTGTACCTTGAACCACTATTCATCTGGACGTGGATGCTTCATCAGTCCATACAAAGAAAGATGTGTCAGTACAACTATGCCTCTCGATGCGGTGCCGCTTTTTTACTGATGATGTTGATCATCAGTCCATACAAGCCACACAAGGAATATGTGTTAGTACAACTATGCCACTCGGTGCGGTACCCCTTTTTACTGACGACATAAGATGTGTCAGTACGACTATGCCCCTTGGTGCGGTGCTGGTTTTCCCCCTAAAATATAGATAATGGGGCAAGTCATGTTACGGACTCGCCTCTGCATGCGACGCCATGTCGTCGCATGCTATGGCTCATTCCTGGCTCGGCCTCGGTGGGATAGGGGAGGGGGTCTGACCCCCTCCCCCGGGCTCGGCCTCGCGCTAAGGCGGCAGTGCGCTCGTTTGACAGGCACAGTGCAGTTATTCTATTCCCCCCCACCATGCACCCACCCCCCTGAAAGATAGATAATGGAGTTCTGCCTTCAACCACTATCCATTTTAATGCGGATGTTTCATCAGTCCATACAAGCAAGATGTGTTAGTACGACTATGCCCCTAGGCGTGGTGCTAGTTTTCCCCGTAAAAGACAGATAATGGGGCAAGTCATGTTACGGACTTGCCTCCGCAAGCTGGCACCGCGTCGTCGCTTGCTACGGCTCGTTACTGGCTCAGCCTCGCCGGGATTGGGTAGGGGGGTCCTTCCACCCTCCCCCCGGCTCGGCACTAGTACAACAAGGTGCTATCCAAAGGGTTTTAACCCCTTTCCGCGACGGCGTTCTGAACCGTCACCTAGTGAGTAACTGCGATAGGGGGGCTCCTTCCCACACGACCCAGAAACCATCGGGGATATGCCCTCCTGGCACACATGCTCGGCAAAATGAGGTCGTGGGCGACCGGCGAGCGATCAAATATGATTATACATACAGTAGTGCTAAAAATGCAATTATACATGTGAAGTCGTTTCCACTCGTAAGTACATCCCACACAGTCAGTCCCCGCTAAACGTTTCCGTTCGTATATACATCCCACACAGTCGCTCCAAGGAAAATGTTGTCATTCGCAGGTACATCACACGCAATGTTCCCCGTTAAATCATTTGTGATAGCGTTTCCATTGGACACGATATTAAGAAAATTTTATCGTTTGCGTTATTGAATGCATCACACACGGTGCATAGAAGAAACTGTGTGGCAAAGGCTGTCCATCACACACAGTTTTTATGGGGTAAATGTTTGCGCAAGGTGGCCTAACGCAAACAGTTTTCAAGAGAGTGTCGTGTGTGATTGTTCATTGATCCAACACGGTTTATTCCTAGAAACTGTGTGTGTTGCCTGAGGTCATCACCCACGGTGTTTTCTCAATAACCATTTGCAATAGAAAAACCCAATTAGCAGGCTAATTGGCCATTAGTAGGCTAATTTCCATATTATTAATAATCCATTTATTAATCTAATTGACATTCATATTAAGTACATAATATATTTCATTTCCATATTAAGGAAGCAGGATTTCATAATTGAAATACATCAGAGTACAACATGATAGCTTAAGCACTCAGCCACCCCATTACACAACTGCATCAGCACCAAGTTTCACATGAAACATCTAGAACCTTTCAGAATTAGCATCATAGATGGTACATAGACATATGCATTTCATTTGGAAAACTGTTGAAGCGGAAGGCGAATATTGAGCGTTCATTCATGTTGAAGGTCTTTGCAACTTTAGGTCAGTGCCTGTGGATGATTGACCGTCCATCCTTCATCCTCTTCAGGAACACTTCAATATTAAACCATGGGTGTTGTATGAAAACCTTCCTCGCCTCCTGACCATAGAGTTGGTTTGAGAGGTAATCATCAGTGAACTGCTTTGGAAAGGCCTGAAAACAAGGATGTGCATAAATATCTTCTCTATATTGGAAATGGGGAAAAGGAATAAAAAAAGGCAAGGTATAATAGTTAGTACCATCTTGTAGTGAACTGATGTCTTCTTCATTGTGCAGACAAATATCTTGTTGTTTTTTGTCGCTAATTTCTTTATCCTAACAATATTTCTGAGTTTATTGACTTGATTGATATTCAAGGACAACTCATTTCCCCATATGCAAAAAGGGTCGAACAGTGGGTCAAAACCTCTGACAGCAGGACCAACATGTGCAAGACCAAATTGTTAAAAACCTCGATTGTAAACCTCAGTGCTTCCCATTGTTTCCCTACAACACATATAAGGTAGTTAGTCATCAGGTTAAGTAAGGGTTCGCATGTTATAAGTAAAATATGTTGATGAAAAATAAGCACATTGCAGATTCATCAGATTAATTAGAGCCACATGGAAAACCCATTTATCCAAACCAAGCATGATAAAGAACTAGGAAATATAACACTTGTATATGTTTCTCATGTATTAAGTGCAGCCAAATTCGATTTATTCCTCACATGCACAACAATACAAAATTCAACCCACGACAATTGGACATCGCATTGCAGAATTGAACCAAGCAGTTTACTAAACACCACAACAAATGAACCAAATACTACCTGAGCACCACATTGCACAATATAACATACTCCTAATAGAAGATCATATAGTTAACCAAACCAAGCATGCTTAACAACTTGGAAATATAGCAATTGTATTTGCTTCTCATGTATTTAGTACAGCCAAATTCAATTTGTTTCTCACATGGTATACAATAACAAAATGCACCCACAACAATTGAACATCGCATTGCATAATTGAACCAAAAAGTTAACTAAACACCACAACAAATGAACCAAACCTTAACTGAGCACCACATTGCACAATATAACATACTCCTAATAGAAGATCAGACAGTTAACCAAACCAATAATGCTTAACAACTTGGAAATATAGCAATGGTACTTGTTTCTCGTGTATTTTGTAAAGAAAAATTTGATTTATTTCTCACATGGAAGACAATACAAAATTGCACCCTGAAGAATTGAACATCACATTTGCATAATTGAACCAAACAGTTAACTGAATATGACAACTAATTAACCAAATAGTAAATAAGTGAGCACCACATTGCACGACATATGGAACATATACACTAGAGCAACAGATTGAATGTAAGAGTAGATAGCACAATTCACTAGAATTTATTAAGGAAAGGCAGTAGCTAGCAAACTGAACATGGGTCCTTATAGTGAGCTAATATGACAAGCTACTCCTCATTGTCGGAGATATCGATCACGATTTACTCCTTGGACATGGAAGAGGGCGAGGCCTCCACATCGTCGGTGCCCTCATCATAGTGGCGAGTTGCCTGAGCCGCTCCGGGCACCGACCTGCTGGCTCTCAAGTTGATGTAAGCACGTGCACGCTGAGAAAACACCTCGTAGTCTTCGTCGAAGGCACCGAGGGTGGCTCGAGAAAACGCCACGAACTGTCGTTTAAAGTAGCCAACCGCATCACGGCGTCGGTGCGCGAGGCATCGACAGTGGCCTCAACGGCGAGGTGCTCCTCCAAGATATGGGGGTCGGCACGAATGGCAGCCATCGCGACCTCATCCACGCGTGCGGCCGTGATTTGCTTCTCCGCTACCGAATTCTCCCTGAGCTCCTGGCTATACTGCGTGCACCATGGCATAGGGCGGCTCTTATTTGGTGGAGGTGTCGGTGATTTGGGTGGAAGGTGTCGCGCCGACGGTCCGGGCATGTGGGATGTGGAAGGAGGAGGAGGATGGGGGTCGGGTGTGGATTACCTGCCTGGATAGACGAGGCCGAGCAGCGTGAAGGACGGTCGCTGGTGAGGAGGCGGCGCTGCAAGCAAGGAGTGAAGGTTTCAAATTGGAAAGGAAGGTGGAAATAGGGGAAATGTGGCTTTTGGTACGGGGGAGGGGGCGGGGAGGTAGATATTTCCACGGAAGCCGAAAATTTTGAATCGGTTTAGAGAAAAGACTGGCGCGCAAAGTGTCATCAGACACGGTCCCTTATTAAGAACTGTGTACGATATGTGGACATCACAAATGATTCAGATATCTTAACCCGTGTGTGATGGGTTTGTACGTCAAAAATTTTGGTTCGAATTTCCCTAGTTACAGTGGTCATCCACGTCATTGCATAATTTGGGTACACAAAGGAGAGTACAACACACCCACACTTCTTAATCGAGCAAGTTTAGCAATTAAACAGAGCTAGCTAACCTAAACATTACTCTAACAAATTAAAGAATGACACTCTAAATTAAACAAAACAAAGAATGCTACTACGGCTGGTGCTCGTCGATCTCTGCCGCCTCCTCCATGTCCAGCTCACACCCGACGGTCTCCTGAGGAAGGGGCTCCATGTCATCCATCACACCTTACTCAGCAAGCATCTCGCGGCGTCCGACATCTCTTTGGAAAAGGCCGCCACGAGCTGGCCGTGGGCGGCTGCGATCTGGGCTTGGACGGGCTCCGTCGTGGCAGGGTATGAGGCAGGGTAACGGACGGGTGCTCGAACGCTCTCGACGATTGCCAACTTTTCGGTTGTGGGTTGCCGACCGTTGTAGGAGAAGCTTCGTTCGATTTGTGCGGTGACCGTCACGAGCTGGGCGTGTGCGGCCACCATCAGGGCTAAGGCCTCCGCTGTGGAATGGACAGCTGCTATGCCGCTCTCGCCAGTTGCTATCCCCGAGGCCGATGTTGCTGCCGCCATGTGAGAAGCAACAATGGCCGTTTGGGCAGCCTTGGCCGCCCGGTCGCAGATTGGGGCCACGCTCATGCACCTTGTTAGCACGCGCATGCTGGCTGCAGCCGCGCTCTCACCGGTGTGGGCCGCCAAAGCTGCCTCACGACGCGGGTCCACGTCCCTATCTTTCACCGGCGATGATTAAACAGTGAAATGATATTTCGGGAGCGAGCTAGTGTGCTTGACACGCCGGTTGTGGACTGTAGCCGACGCACCTTCTCGCGTAAGCCATAGGCGTACTATACATCTACTGCATCTCACACGGTTGGTGATAATAAACTACGTGGGATCTACTTGATTTTCCATCTTGATTTGAATTACATAATGGGGTCACAACGGCAATGGATGGTGTTTGAATTGCTAGAACTTTTATCTGCAGTGAACATGCAACTATATGTGTGTCGTAGAAGAATTGGAATTATTCAAGGTTTGTTTGCACATTTTATACATTAAATTGGTTTTCTAGCCATTTCAGGTGCACAATTCACTACATGCACATGCTCCGGTGCACCAACATGGGTTGTAAAATCATATAGTGTCCATGGGTTTATGCTTGTGTCCCATGCAAGAAATGGAGATGAATTTTGAACACCATGACACCGTGGCTATCCAGAAAACGTTGAGGCACTTGCTTTTGTAATTCAGTAAATCCAAAACCCATCTAAAATTCATGAACCTTGGCATGCTATCATGGAATGGCATCAACATGCTGGGGTAAAAAATATTGTCCAATTTGGGGCAGGTTATGGTATAAGCTTCTCACAAACCAGAGCTTCTCAGAAGAAGCCTCATGGTTCCGTCAGGGAAACGTGTCACCTTATTCGTCGCCTCTTCTCCCTTTCAATTTTTTCCTGGTGTCAACATAGAACAACAGGAGTGTCGTGTTAAATTTTGGATTTTTCGGGGATCGTTTGGACATTTTTATACGTTACTGAGTTTTCTAGGCATTTATGTGCATAATTCAAAATTGAACTACATGCACACGCTCTAGTCCATAAAAACGGGTTGCAAAATCAAATGTTTGTCCTTGGTTGCAAGCTTAGGTTAGATGCAAGAAATGATAATGAATGTCAAACACCTTGACACTATCGCTCGGCCGCTAACATTGAGATACATGGTTTTAAAATTATAGTAAATGGAAAACTTGTCTAAAATTCATGAAACTTGACAAGATATCATGGAATGGCATCGAAATGCCATGGTAAAATACTGTCCCATTTGGGGCAGGTTTTGGTATAAGCTTCTCACAAACCAGAGCTTCTCTCACAACAAGCCTAATGGTTTTGGTAGGGAACGTGCCACCTTGGGGGATGAAACGATATCTGTTGCCTCTTCTTACTTTCAAAAAATTTCTCGTGCCAACATAGAACAACACGAGTGTTGTGTCAATTTTTTGGGATTTTTCGGGGTTCGCTTGGACATTTTTATACAATAACTGAGTTTTCTATGCATTCATGTGCATAATTCAAATTTGAACTACATACACATGCGCCACTGCATATAAATTGGTTCAAAATTGGAATCTGTGTCCTTGGTTACATGCTTAAGTCCCATGCAAGAAATGAGAATGAATGTCAAACACCTTGTGACCGCCGCTCGGCCGCTAACATTGAGATCCATGGGTTTTAAATTCTACTAAATCGAAAACGCGTCTGAAATTTATGAAACTTCACATGCTAGCATGGAACGGCATCAACACGCAGTGGCAAAAATATTGTCCCATTCGGGGCAGGTTGGGGTATATAAGCTTCTCACAAACCAGAGCTTCTCACAACAAGCCTCATGGTTAAGGTAGGGAACATTTCACCATTCTAGACAAAATAATATCGATTGCCTCTTCTTGATTTGAAATTTTTTTCTAGTGTCAACATAGAACAACATAAGTGTTGTGTTAATTTTAGGAATTTTTCGGGGCTCGTTTGGACATTTTTATACATTAACTGAGTTTTCTATGCATTTATGTGCATATTTCAAATTTGAACTACAGGCACATGCTCTAATGCATATAAATTGGTTGAAAATTCAAATATGTGTCATTGGTTGCATACTTAGGTCCCATCCAAGAAATGGGAATGAATGACAAACACACTGCCACCATCACTCGGCCGCAAACATTGAGATACCTGGTTTTTAAATTCGAGTAAATCCAAAACATGTCTGGAATTCATGAAACTTGGTATGCTATCATGGAGCGGCATCAACATGCCATGGTAAAAATTTTGTCCCATTTGTGGTAGGTTTGGGTTTAAGCTTCTCACAAACCAGAGCTTCTCACAAGAAGCCTGATGGTTTTGGTATGGAACGTTCACCCTTCTGGATGAAACGATATCTGTTGCCTCTTCTTGATTTCAATTTTTTCCTCTAGTATCAACATAGAACAACATGAGTGTTGTGTTAAATTTTGGAATTTTTCGGGGCTTGTTTGGACATTTTATACATTAACTGTGTTTTCAATGCATTTATGTGCATAATTCAAATTTGAACTACAGGCACATGCTCTAATGCATAATAATTGGCTGAAAATTCAAATATGTGTCCTTGGTTGCATGCTTAGGTCCAATGCAAGAAATGGGAATGAATGTCAAACACGCTGCCACCGTCACTCGGCCGCAAACATTGAGATACCTGGTTTTTAAATTCTAGTAAATCCACAACTCGTCCAAAATTCATGAAACTTGGCTTGCTATCATGGAGTGGCATCAACATGCCGTGGTATATTTTTTCTCCCATTTGGGGTAGGTTTGGGTAAAATCTTCTCACAACAAGCTTGATGGTTTCGGTAGGGAACATTTCACCTTTCTGGACGAAACGATATCCGTTGCCTCTTCTTGAATTCAATTTTTTCTCTAGTGTCAACATAGAACAATATGAGTGTTGTGTTAAATTTTGGAACAATTTGGGGTTTGTTTGGACATTTTATATATTAATTGAGTTTTCAATGCATTTATGTGCATAATTAAAATTTGAACTACATGCACATGCTCCAGTGCATATAAATTGGTTGAAAAATCAAATCTGTGTCCTTGGGTGCATTCTTAGGTCCCATGCAAGAAATGGGAATGAATTTCAAACACCAGGGCACTGTTGATTGTCGACAAAACATTGAGATACTTTGTTTTTAAATTCTAGTAAATCCAAAACTCGTCTGAAATTCATGAAACTTGGCATGCTATCATGGAATGGCACCCGACATGTTGTGGTATTTTTCGTGTCCATTTTGAGAGAAGGCGCACTCGAATAACAGCAACAAGGGCATTTTGAGAAAATAGCTGCCCCTTTAATATCTCAAACGTTTGTATAACTCAAATCGTGTGTGTTCTGTTAACCATTCACGTGATGCCACGTGTCTTGGTTTTAATGGCTATAGGAGGTGTCGTGCGAACAGCTGCTTGACTGAATGGGAGGCATGCGAGCGCAGTCTGATGCGCAGGCTGACCGAGAGCCATGCAAGCTGTCCTCCAATGCGCGGGCTCACCGGCAAGCATGCGAGTTGTTCAACGCAAGATTTCTGCATCTTTTCAATGCAAAATAGTTCAGTATGCAAAGCCAGACTTCGGCGCTAAGCCAAGAGAAAATGTGTCGAGCAGGATTTGTACATCCCTTACATGCAAATGGTTGTTTTGGATGACCCGTGTGCAACCACATATAAAAAATTTGGTATGATTTGCATTTGTCATATTGGGCATGTTGCCATTTGTCAAACTGGAAAGATTGACATTTGTTGATCTAGTAACATTGCCATTTGTCAACCTTGTAACACTGCGATTTGTCAAAATATGCAGCTAAAAATCATTAGCACTATCTAATTTTTGCAACTAAAATTCAGTAATTAAGCATAGATTTCATTCATAGATTAAGCAGTCGTTCTCACTGGGAAGCGAGACCGTGTGTGACCGCAGCCCGCCTCGCTCCCACTGTTATGTATTAATGGCGCGCCCGAGCGGCCGCACCCCCCATCCTCGCCCCACACACAATCCACTCTCTCCGCCCACATCCTCGATGCCGCTCTCAGTCCTCAGAGCCGGCACCCCCCATCCTCGCCACACATACAATCCTCTCTCTCCGCCCGCATCTTCGACGCCGCTCTAAGTCCTCAAAGCCGGTACCCCCATCCTTGCCACACACACACACAATCCTCTCTCTCCGCCCGCATCCTCGACGCCGCTCTCAGTCCTCAAAGCCGTCAGTGTATGAGGATGCCGCCGAAGCGCCCCATCGGAGGGAGTGGTGACGCCAGGGCTGCTGAAGCACCGGAGCACGGCATGAATATTGCGACAGAGGTTTCCGTCGCCGCCAATGAGGAGGAGAACGAGGCTGCCAACAAGTGGAGGCGGGTCGAGAAAGAACCGCAAGCGACTCCAGCAGGCCTAGACTTCATCAGCAACCTCCCCGACAATATGTTGACAGTCGTCATATCCCTCCCCCCAATCAAATATGCGGCGAGGACAACCGCCCTTTTCCGGTGGTGGCGCCCCTATGGCTCCTCACCCTTGTCGACCTCCTCGATGCCCACGAGCTCTACCATGGCTATCGCAAAAGCTTGGATGCATTCTCTCAGATCCTCGGCAGTCACCATGGCCCAATCAGAGGCCTTGTCACAGGCAAGTTCTGTTCCAATGGCAAGGACTGAGCCAGGGTTGACGAGTGGTTCTGATCCCCGCCATAGATCAGCTTGAGGAGCTCAGTTTTAATGATGGGCATATGCGCTTGCTGCCCACGTCCACGCTCTGCTTCGCGCCCACGCTGCACCTCGCCAAGTTCATAAACTGCCATCCCACCCTTAACGACGCGCTCGCTCTTTTTCTACCATGACTGAAGCACCTCGAGCTTGTCGTCGTCTGCATCCCAAAGTATGACATGGAGCGCCTGCTCCACGGCTGTACTGCACTCGAGTTCCTTCGTCTTCAGGCGATGAATTGGTCGAGTACCTTCCACATCACCTCCAGGACTCTACGGACTATTTATGTGGGTTGCCGGTGCTGCAACGAGAGATCACAAAAGGTTGACTACAATATGGTCACTGGGGACACACCTTCACTTGAGAGATTACTTGTAGTTGATCAACCAGGTCCAACAAGAATCAATGTCATTTCTGCTCCGAAATTGACAGCGGTGGGCTACTCATCTGTCAAATACTACTACTTTTAGGTACAACAGTCGCCTTATACCTCTCCTTCATATCAACATTATTTCTAGTTTTGAAGATGTATATTCGTCTGTCATCCAGCAAAGCTTCACCCAGATTCTGGGCACAGTGATGTTCTTGGAACTAGAATCTGTCAGCACCAACCTGGACCAAGTTGTTAGTTGCCTGAGATACTTTCCATGTTGGGATCTACGGTAGGGTGCGTCGACTGCAAAATAAAAATTCCTAGGCGTAGAACAACCAAGAACATGCTACGGGAGATGGATCACAGTTCGTTACCACTAGACGCGCTGTGCCGTGCAGTGGAAGAAGAGTTGGGGCAGCGCGTCCGCGTGGATCGTCTCCTCCTCATCCGATCTCCCTCGAACAACCGGTCGCCGGATCCCACGTACAAGTTCGCCGGAGCGGCGCAGGTGCACCGCCTCTAACGGTATCCGCGCGTGCAGGAGGAACACCGTGCGGCGGATTGCTAGGTCCGATCACATAGTCGGCGGCGAGTGGAGGTGTCTATTCGCAACACATGCAAACCCTAGTGACAGCGCCGAAGCGATCAATCGCATGAGTGTGCGGCACCTCCACATTATATAGGCATCCGTCACGGGCTCAACACTTGGGCCTTGCACGGACCCTATAGCCCATAAGTCTACTCGACCACAATCCGAATACAACTCGGATCCCATCCAACCAGTGTCCTCGGATCTGACCTCGTAGGTTCCTTCCCTTAAGCGCGCGACCCCTTAGGTTCAAGCCGGCTTGGTCGCAGTTCGGATCACCTCCGAACTGAACGGTTGGTAGCGGCCTCTAGCAAGGCATGCCAAACACCAAGTAGACCATGAAGCTGGTTAGGCGAACCTGTACAACATGTCAGACTTATGTTCCCTTTGCCACACGATATATGTTGTCGGGCTCAAGGCGAGATTGTCATCCTTGTGCTAGCCCAACCTCTTTCTCGTTCCAGTGATGCCGACCATAGACCGGATTATCTCATAATCCTAATCGCCTGGCCATGCTTATCTTGGTCGGATCACACGAGGGGCCCAGAGTATATCTCTCCTGATCGGAGGGGCAAATCCCATCTTGCTCGACCACGTCTCGCAGCATGGGTCTGGACAAACCCGAAACCTACCTTTGTAACTACCCAGTTACGGAGTAGCGTTTGGTCGGCCCAAAGAAATCTGTCACCATCCCGAGTACATGCGTCAGCTCAGGTCTTAGGACACATAATGTATGTTGTACTAGAGACTCACAGATGACATATCGCTGTGTCTCATATTTGGGTCTGTCCGACTCGGACCTTACCTACACTCGGATCCGACTACGTCACATCCGACCAGACCTTTCCAAGTCCATATTATCCGGTTAGCATCCAATGCTCCATGGCTAGTGAGACCACTCCATCGACCGTGTCATATGCTTGTCTAGTCGGCTGCGCATCCACACAGCCCTTTCGACTAGGGACCTTTTAGGACAGTCATCATACAATGCATAGTCCCACAAACAAGTCACGTACTTGCTGATACACATCATTGATAATGTCCAAGGACTATCTTTATTCATAAACACATAGGAAATATCATCATACATGATTGCCTCTAGGGCATATCTCCAACAGTCTCCCACTTGCACTAGAGTCAATCAAATAGACATCTAAAGCCCATAGCTCTAACGTGCCCCTCATCGGAAGCGGCTTAGTCAACGGATCTGCAACATTTGCATCCGTGTGAATCTTGCATAACTCTACATCACCATTCTTTACGATCTTCCGTATCAGGTGATATTTCCGATCTATGTGTCTAACCTTGTGGTGATTACTCGGCTCCTTGGCTTGTGCAATGGCACTAGAACTATCACAATAAAGGTCCAACGGTTTTACCGAGGCTGGGAAAATACCAAGATCATCCAGAAAGTTCCGTATCCAAACACCTTCCTTCGCAGCTTCACAAGCCACAATGTATTCGGCTTTGTCGGTGTACAAAAAGAGGGGCACGTTTTTGTACCCCTTTACCTGTGCACGGGTAGTCGAAGCCGCTCCCACGGTCACACCAAGCAGAACAGGGGAGGTGAGCCAAGGTAAGACCGAAGCCCAAGATAATCAGAGCAACACCAAGGCCCAGACCACAAGGAGCAGAGGGACGAAGCAGGCTCCCCTGGCAAGACCCTTGCCGGGGCAGCCTCAGTAGCCCCGGCAAGACCCTTGCCGGGGCAGCTCGCCCCACACCAACAGAGCGAGCCACCCTTGAGCCTACGGTCCCCAATGCCATCATCCACATGGGGCCAGGGCTCGGGAAGGCACCTCTGTGGTGGCATGCAGATCTTTGTGAAGACATATTCAAGATCAGATGAGGATTAGAAGACGACGATCCTCGGCAAGATCCTTGCCGAGGAAGGCCACCAGACTCCCGGCAAGGCCCTTGCCAGGGACGGCAGCGCGCCACGGCAAGACCCTTGCCGGGCCACATGGCAAGACCCTTGCCGGGCCACATGGCAAGACCCTTGCCGGGCCACCCGGCAAGGCCCTCACCAAGGATGCCAGCAGGGCCACCGCCAGGCCCACGCCAACCAAGCTTCCACCGCCGTTCAAATACAGCTGCCAGCCCAACCAGCTGGGCGGGCACCTGCGTGGCAACATGCAGCCCCCAGGCCAACTCATCGAGCACCTGCGCGGCGGCATGCAGATCTTCGTGAAGGCTCCACCACCGCGCCACCTCAGCTTCCTGCCTGCCTACATGGGCCCTTTCTTAGTCTGGGGGCTCGATATACTGGGCCCTTTCCCCCCCGCTGTCGGGGGCTTTGAGTACTTGTACGTTGCGATCGACAAGTTCACAAAGTGGCCGGAGGTGGAAGCAGTGAGAAAGGTGACTGCTCAATCAGCTGTCAAGTTTTTCAAGGGACTGGTCTGCCGTTTTGGTGTGCCAAACAGATTCATCACCGACAACGGCACGCAGTTCACGAGCCACACCTTCATGCAATACATTCAAGACCTCGGCAGCAAGGTCTGTTTTGCTTCTGTAGCACACTCACGGAGCAACGGCCAAGCGGAGAGGGCAAATGCTGAAGTGTTGCGAGGCCTACGGACAAAGACTTTTGACAAGCTGCAGGCGCTGGATTGATGAATTGCCGGTGGTTCTTTGGTTGATCAGGACGACGCCAAATCGAGCCACCAGCCAGACACCTTTTGCCCTGGTATACGGGGCAGAAGCAGTTCTCCCCACTGAACTCATACACGGGTCACCTCGAGTGCTCACTTATGATGAGCTTGAGCAAGAGCAGTTGCGCCAAGATGACGCAACGCTTCTTGAGGAAGATCGTCTTCGGACGGCTGTGAGAGCAGCGCGCTACCAGCAAAGCTTGCGCCGCTACCATAGCCGCAAGGTTCATGCCCGAAGCTTTGAGGAAGGCGACCTTGTTCTTCAGCGCGTTCGGTCGGCCAAGAATTCCAACAAATTGACGCCAAAGTGGGAAGGCCCTTATTGGGTAATATCAGTCACCAGGCCCAGCGCAGTCCACCTGGAGACCAAAGATGTTGTCCCAGTGAGCAACTCCTGGAACATCGAGCATCTTTGCAAGTTTTACCCGTAAGGCGCGGCTTGCCGGGCCTCCCGGCAAGCCACCTTTTGTACAAGCCTTGCTGACAAGGCATGTTACCCTTTGTACAACGCCAGGCGCAGACCCTGAGCATAAATAAATGAAGCGCTGGCGCCCTAAGTTATAGCATGCATGCTGGGTCGAGTCTCTTCCTTGGTTAGGGTTGATAGTGCTTAGCGGCGACTAACCCCTAGCCTAGAGGTCGAGTGTGCGTCAATCTGTTTCTTTTCTGTCCTCCTTTGGTTCGCAGGTCACATGAGCACTTCTGCTAAGCTACTTGGAAGAAGGGAAACGGACCGACATCCCGACCCCGGCAAACCAGAGTTGCCGGGGGCTGCAAGCACGGGGACCCAACCGCGGCAAGACAAGGTTGCCGGGGGCTGCAAGCACGGGGATCCAACCGCGGCAAGACAAGGTTGCCGGGGGCTGTAGATCTAGATAAGTCTTTCATCCTCTATCATGCATTTCGGAACGGAACTGGGATATGTGAAACCTCGTTTTATTTGTAGGCCACCATGCTCCCCTTTTCTATACCCAAGGATTATCTCCTGGGCCCGGATTTGGTTGTATCCGCGGTGGCAAGGAAGTAGAACAAGGAGCCTAAGCCCGCTTCATCCCTGCCTCCGCCAAGGGCGCGAGAATGGTCGAGCGAAGTAGGGGGACGGGAAGGCCTGTTGCTGGGTGAAAATGTTTATCTTAAATTATAACAAGGATTCGTTCCTTGTCGCGGGGTCTTCCCACGAACGAAAAACCCGGCAAACATCCCTTTTTCATTAAAAGCATCCCACAACAGGTACAGTCCGTACGGAATGAAAAACATGAACAAAGGGGATTACAATCTTTAAATTTAACAAGGCCCGAAGGCTTAGAGATTAAAAAAGAGATAAGGTGCCCGTGATCCCTTTCTTGTCCCTCTCCTCAAGAGGCGGGTCAAGGAGGCGAGAGGACAAAAGGGGCACCTAGGCAAGCTACGAGCAGTAGAAAGCACCAAGAGAACACCTCGGTGGCCGCCCACGGGTAGGCCGGTGCTGACGGTGCCGGGAAAGGAGCTGGAAGACAAGGCGGCATGACCGGCAGTACGCGACGAAGGCGTTGGTTCCCGCGTACTCCGAGTTGACGGCCCTGCCGCCCGCCCTCTTCCTCTTCCGTAGCCTCCCGACGCCAGCCGCTCAAGGAGACGGCCCCGAGAAGTTCAAGGAGCTGGCCCCACCCCCGGCAAAACCCTGCCAGAGGAGCGGCAAGGTGCAGATGCTACTGCTGCCGCACCCGCCCAGGCGTGGGGCGTCCGACGCCTAGTCGGACTCATCCCCGTCATCTGCCCCGCTGTCCTCCTCATCACTTTCGCTCGAGGAAGAGCTTCCATCGTCGGAATCTCCATCGGAGCTCTCCATGCAGCACTTCAGGCGAGTCCCGAAGTCTCCGGAGACCTTGACGGAGAGCAGGCCGACCTGCATCAATTTGAAGTAGAGGACGAGCCCCGCCGTCAGGCTGTTGATGTGAGCGAACATCTTCCACCCACGACGGAGGTACATGACCCGAGGAGCCGGGAAGTCGACGTCGATCCGCGTGCCCCCATTCCCACAACCCCTCATGTGCAATTTGAGGGATTGTGGCCGGTAACACTCCATCTCCCAAGCAAACGGGGCGGGAAGACGGAGACGGTGGCGCGGAGGCTGGCACAGCCTAATGAAGAACTCGCGGGGCTGGTCTCCGACATGGCCTTCCATCGGGAAAGGCACCAATGGCGGGGGCGAAGCCGGCGCGCCGCCCCGTCCTCCTCTTCCCCGAGCACTACGACCTCTGCCCCGACCTCACCCACGGCCTCGCCCCCTTCCCCTTCCCCTCGCGGCCGGTTCCACCACCACGGGCTCAGGAGGAGGAGGGACGCGCTGTCGAGCGGCAACCCTCGCCGCCACCGTCGAGGGACCGAGATTCCCTTTCTCCATGGCGAGTGAAAGGAAGAAGTAGAAGCAAGAGGAGACAGATGACAGAAGAATGCGGGACGCCATCCCCCTTCCCCCTCTTTATAAAGGGGCAGGGTCGGGGCTCGGCCGCCCTGCTCGGCCAATCCAGCCACCGGAGGCGCAGGGAATCAGGACCGACCCGCTGCCCCAACCAGCGACGGCCTGGTTTCCCGCCTCCACCGCTTGCCACCCCAGGCGCATGAAGGACGCTTGGCGGACATGCAGAACTGAGGGGACGGGTGAAGCGACCTCTCCCCACCCCGTGATCATGGGGAGTGGATGCCTTGAAGACTGCGACCCGGCCCCGTTCAGTAAATGAGCCGCGCCTCCACACCTCCCTCTTTTACGGGGAAGGCGCGAGCCGCCTCTTTACTGCGATATGATGCATGCATGTGGAAACCGTCCCATGCATGCCGCCCACGTCACGCACACCCCTCCATGCCGCGCCGCGCGCATGGGTCGTGGGAAGCGAAGCGCACGAAGAGTTTTACCGCGGTAAAAACCGCCCCGCCTGCCCGCGCACCGTTTTGGGCCTGGCCCAACAACGTGTCGCGCTTATGTGTGGCCTAGGACCGGGGACTCCTGTCGGTGTACAAAAAGAGGGGCACGCTTTTGTACCCCTTTAGCTGTGCACGGGCAGTCGGAGCCACGCCCACGGTCACACCAAGCAGAACAGGGGAGGTGAGCCAAGGTAAGACCGAAGCCCAAGATAATCGGAGCAACGCCAAGGCCGAGTCCACAAGGAGCAGAGGGACGAAGCAGGCTCCCCCGGCAAGACCATTGCCGAGGCAGCCCCGGCAAGACCCTTGCCGAGGCAGCTCGCCCCACACCAACAGAGCGAGCCAACCTTGAGCCCACGGTCCCCAATGCCATCATCCACGTGGGGCCAGGGCTCGGGAAGGCACCTCTGTGGTGGCATGCAGATCTTTGTGAAGACATATTCAACATCAGATGAGGATTAGAAGATGACGATCCTCGGCAAGATCCTAGCCGAGGAAGGCCGCCAGACCCCCGGCAAGGCCCTTGCCGGGGATGACATCGCGCCACGGCAAGACCCTTGCCGGGCGAGCCAGCAAGGCCCTCACCAAGGACGCCAGTAGGGCCACCGCCAGGCCCACGCCAACCAAGCTTCCACCGCCGTTCACATGCAGCCGCCAGCCCAACCAGCTGGGTGGGCACCTGCGTGGCAACATGCAGCCCCCAGGCCAACTCATCGAGCGCTTGCGTGGCGGCATGCAGATCTTGGTGAAGGCTCAACCACCGCGCCACCTCAGCTCCCTGCCTTCCTACATGGCACCGCGCACATCGCTGGCCAAGGCGCGTGTTGAAGCAAGGAGGAGCGGCGACGGACGGGACGGGCCTCGCCCCCATCCCCGATAAAGCAGGGGGACACCTAAGCTACGCATTAAATGCGTCTTGTCCTGTAATACGAGCGATAAGCTCAGGGCCCTGTGCGCCATTCCACCTCCTGTGTGCCACTGTGGCAGCCCCTTTCGACTATAAAAGGAGGCCCATGGCATACTGGAGAAGGATTCGGCTCTTTCGAACCACGCACTCACCACAGCTAGTTCGAGAGCTCAAGAACTCTCTGAAATACACAAACCAAAGCAGGACTAGGGTTTTACGCATCCTCGCGGCCCGAACCTGGGTAAACGCTCCTCGTGCTGGATACTGATCCTACTCTTCTTGCAAACCTGTGCCCCGGCAACCGTAGTAGGGATTCTTGTGATCCCATAGGTGTCGTTTCCCCCGACAGGCTTCTGTGGTAGAATCGGCCACCGTATAATGCTTGGAACTCATCCAGCTCACTGCTCCTCCATTCATGACATACATGAATCCGGACTGTCATCGACAATCATCTTTGTCGGTTTGGAAACTAGCATCGGCGTAACCCCTTACGACGAGCTCTTCCTCACCTCCATAAACTAGGAACATCTCTTTAGTCCTTTTCAGGTACTTCAAAATAGTCTTTACCGCTGCCCAGTGACTCTCACCTGGGTTGCCCTGGTATCTGCTTGTTAGGCTTATTGCAAAAGCAACATCATGCCTTGTACATATCATGGCATACATTATGAATCCGATTTTCGAGGCATACAGAATCCTAATCATCCTGCTTCGCTCATGAGATGTCGAAGGACTCTGAGTCTCGCTTAGCCTTATACCATGTGAGAGTGGCAAGAACCCTTTTTGTGCCTCACTCATGTTGAACCGCTTCAACACTTTATCTATGTACGTGCTTTGGCTTAAGCCGAGCAGCCTCCTCGATCTATCTCTATAGATCTTAATGCCTAAAATATACATTGCCTCACCAAGGTCCTTCATCGAAAACTTGCCATTCAATGACTCCTTGACCGAGTTCAGCATCGAAACATCATTTCCGATCAGTAGTATGTCATCCACATACATGATCAAAAACACTATCGAGCTCCCACTTAACTTCTTATATAAACAAGAGTCCTCTTCGCTTTTGATGAAGCCGAAACCAGTGACAACCTCATCAAAACAAACGTTCCAGCTCTGAGATGCTTGCGTCAACCCATAAATGGATCTCTTGAGCTTGCATACCTTACTAGTGCTAGTCGGATCGACAAAACCCTCGGGCTGTATCATATACACGTTATCGGTTAAATTTCCGTGAAGGAAAGCCGTTTTGACATCCATCTGCCATATCTCATAATCGAAATATGTAGCTATAGCTAGTACAATCCTCACCGACTTCAGCATCGCTACCTGCGAGTAAGTCTCGTCGTAGTCAATTCCTTGAACTTGTCCATAACCCTTAGTGACAAGCCGAGCTTTGTGGATCTGAACATTTCCATCCACATCGGTTTTCTTCTAAAAGACCCATTTGCAACCAATGGCTGTTACGCCAGGCGGCGGATCAACCAAGTCCTAGACTTGATTCTCATCCATGGACTTTAACTCGGATCTCATGGCCTCTAGCCATGCCTCGGAATCTGGGCTCACCATCGCTTCCGCATACGTGGTCGGCTCGTCGCTTTCTAGCAACAATACATTACGCACTTTGTGCAATCTTTCCAACCTCCGTGGTTCCATTCCCGCTTCCACTACGGGTTCCCTTACTGACTCCGGTATGATCTCATCACTCGCCGAGCCGTCCCGGAGTGGTCCTCGAATTTCTTCGATTCGGACCGTCCTTCCACTGGCCTCCCAACTGAGAAACTCTTTCTCAAGGAAAACCCCGTTCCGAGCAACAAACACTTTGTTCTCTTCCCGGTTGTAGAAGCTATATCCCAAGGTTTCCCTCGGATATCCCACGAATATGCATTTATCCGACTTGGGTGTAAACTTGTCTGACATAAGTCGCTTGACAAATGCTTCACAACCCCAAATCTTTAGAAAAGACAAACTGGGACTCTTCCCGGTCCACATCTCATGTGGTGTCTTGTCTACGGATTTTGATGGTACCCTGTTAAGTGTGAAAGCTGCAGTTTCTAGAGCGTATCCCCAGAATGACAAGGGTAAATCCAATTTTCTCATCATAGACCGGACCATGTCCAACAAGGTCCTATTCCTCCGTTCCGACACACCGTTTCTTTGTGGCGTACCCGGAGGTGTGAGCTGAGGTACTATACCTCGGCTTTTCAGATGATCATCAAACTCCTGGCTCATGTACTCACCTCCACAATCAGATCGTAGAAGCTTTATAGTCTTGCCGAGGTGATTCTCAACCTCGTTCTGAAACTCTTTGAACTTTTCAAAAGTTTCTGACTTGTGCCTCATCAAATAGATATATCCATATCTACTCAAGTCGTCGGTAAAGGTCACGATGTACTGATAGCCACCTCTAGCAGTTGTGCTCATTGGTCCACACACATCACTGTGTATCAGTTCCAACAGCTCGGACGCCCTCTCGCAACTCTTTGCGAAAGGAGACTTAGTCATCTTGCCGAGCAAGCATGATTCGCATGTCTGGAACGACCCGAAGTCGGACGAAGTTAGGAGCCCATCATCATGGAGCTTCTTCATGCGTTTCAAACTAATGTGTCCAAGCCGGCAATGCCAGAAGTATGTCGGATTTATCTCGTTAGGATTATGCCTCTTGACATTCACGTTATAGACCGGTTCCTTGCAGTGATAGCAAATGGTCTTCGAGTCTGGTCCAGACTTCAGCGCAACGGCGGAGGTTACCGTCTCCATGCCCCTTGCCTTAGCCTTTTTCTTGGACCAACCCTTCTTGAACTTAGCCAATTTCTGCAACATCCACACTTGATGCGTGCCTTTCTTAATATCCTACTCTGCCACTTTGAGCATCCCATGCAATTTAGTGAGCTTCTTATCCATGTCGTGCATATCATAGTTCGAGATGAACGTCCCATAGCTAGGCGGAAGAGAACCCATAACTGCATCTGTAGCCAGCTCATCCAAGAGCGAGAAGCCCAACCGATCCAAAGCTTTCGCGTATCTGATCATCTTGATCACATGCGGGCTCAGTGGATCACCTTCCTTCAGCTTACAATCCATCAAGGATCGCCAGACGTTGAACCTTTCAGTCCTAGCCTACACCTGAAACATGCTCTTGTGACTCTCGATCATATCGAAGCCCCAACATCTTTGAAATGTTGCTGCAAATCGGGCTCCATACAAGCCAGCATGAGGCAGCTGATCTTGTTTGATTCATCAACGAGTTTCTGGTAGGCATTCTTGGTTGTGGCATTAGCATTATCGGCAGGTTCCTCTGGAAGTGGATCCTCTAGAACTTGTTCCTTTTTATCATGCTTGAGAACAATTCTCAGATTTCTATACCAGGAGGTAAAGTTTGTTCCATTCAGTTTATCCTTTTCCAGAATTGATTTCAATGCAAAGTTGGGTTGAGCAGGTGGTGCCATTGATCTACACAGAAAATATGCAATCACTAAGCAATGTGTTTATGTAGAGTAATTCAAGCCTAAACAGAAATACTCTCACTGAAGTCAGCATCCCTCCGCAAACTCTCAGTGATTCAGGATCCGACTAGCACATGCGACTAGTGAGCTTTAGCATCACTGCTAGACAACATCCCTATCCGGTAAGCAACTCCTTGCTAATCGTATCTCTATATGACTCCTGTCGGTTGGGTAGGTATCTCATACCCCGACTCCCGACCTCTTTTGCCACAAGGCCCAAAACCGTTTTGATAGCCTTGTCAAGTTAAGCTAATGCAGTGCATTTCCGTGTCCGACACGGACCCTTGAGTTCAAGGACACCTAGCAGCACCCCAATTTTATGAGCCCACTACTAGACGTACTTGACGTGCGAAGGTGCAACATCGGGAATGGCAATTTACTTGATATTCATGAGGGATCTTTCTACCATTCAAACATGCTAGAAAGTAAGAAGCATAACAATCACAAATAAACATATATTGTGAAATAGTATGGCTCCTTCATGGATGTTCTTCTAGGTCGGCTCCGACTCCGATGACCATCTAGGAACTCCATCTTGTTTGTCACGTCAGGACGCCAAGCGACCAACCTGATATCTATTATCCAACTACTACAACTAGTAATGAATTTTACATAGAGTCACAAGTCGACACGCAGGTCGTTATACAATATAATGACAACACTTTGGCTCCTGCCGGCTGACAAACATGACACGCAGGCCATGTATAAATTACACACATGCATCACATACACATGAGCCATACTATTCACATCAAACCTGCAAAACAAAGTTACGAATAGAATCATATTCTACCAGTTTGAATCATCGCGTACGAAATACAAGGCGCTACGCACACGGGGGTCACATACACATGAGCCCGACGTTTTCGGAAATCACAGATCACATCTTAACTCCGATCACGCCGAATTTTCCGATTTGACCGATCTCATCGATCATCGTGAGTCCGATTTGGATTTACGTTTCACTATTAACCCTGATGGCGGATACCGACTAGTAGGGGTAGGTTGTGTCACGACCTCATCAACCCCGATCATCAGAAAACATAGCTACATCATTCCCCGTGTGCAGTTGATCTCATCAGACATGCACATAGCCGATCTCATCAATGACAACAGATCTCATCTCCCGCCACCACATATCTAATATGCATACGATCTGAATCCAAATCCTATAGCAGAGGCTCTGATACCACTGTTGGGATCTACAGTAGGGTGCGTCGACTGCAAATTAAAAATTCCTACGAGTAGAACAACCAAGAACATGCTACGGGAGATGGATCATAGTTCGTTACCACAAGACGCGCAGTGCCGTGCAGCGGAAGAAGAGTTGGGGTAGCGCGTCCACGTGGATCATCTCCTCCTTGTCCGATCTCCCTCGAACAACCGGTCGCCGGATCCCACGTACAAGTTCTCCGGAGCGGCGCAGGTGCACCGCCTCTAACGGTATCCACGCGTGCAGGAGGAACACCGTGCGGCGGACTGCTAGGTCCGATCACACAGCCGGCGGCGAGTGGATGTGTCTATTCGCAACACATGCAAACCCTAGTGACAGCGCCAAAGCGATCAATCGCATGAGTGTGCAGCACCTCCACTTTATATAGGCATCTCTCACGGGCTCAAGACTTGGGCCTCTCACGGACCCTAAAGCCCACAAGTCTACTCAGCCACAATCCGAATACAGCTCGGATCACATTCGACCAGTGTCCTCGGATCCGACCTTGTAGGTTCCTTCCCATAAGCGCGCGACTCCTTAAGTTCAAGCCGGCTTGGTCGCAGTTCAGATCACCTCCGAACTGCATGGTTGGTAGAGGCCTCTAGCAAGGCATGCCGAACACCAAGCAGACTATGAAGCTGGTTAGGTGAACCTGTACAACATGTCGCACTTCTGTTCCCTTTGCCACACGATATATGTTGTCGGGCTCAAGGCGAGATTGTCATCCTTGTGCTAGCTCGACCTCTTTCTCGTTCCAGTGATGCCGACCACAGACCGGATTATCTCATAATCCTAATCGCATGGCCACGCTTATCTTGGTTGGATCACACGAGGGGCCTAGAGTATATCTCTGCTGATCGGAGGGGCAAATCCCATCTTGCTCGACCACGTCTCGCAACATGGGTCTGGACAAACCCGAAACCTACCTGTGTAACTACCCAGTTATGGAGTAGCGTTTGGTCGGCCCAAAGCAAGTCTGTCACCACCCCGACTACATGCGTCAGCTTAGGTCTTAGGACACATAACGTATGTTGTACTAGAGACTCACAGATGACATATCGCTGCGTCTCATAGTTGGGTCTGTCCGACTCGGACCTTATCTAGACTCGGATCCGACTATGTCGAATCTGACCAGACCTTTCCAACTCCATATTATCCGGTTAGCATCCAATGCTCCATGGCTAGTGAGACCAAACCATCGACCGTGTCATATGCTTGTCTAGTCGGCTGCGCGTCCACACAGCCCTTTCGACTAGGGACCTTTTAGGAGAGTCATCATACAATGCATAGTCCCACAAACAAGTCATGTACTTGCTGATACACATCATTGATAATGTCCAAGGACTACTTTATTCATAAACACATAGGAAATATCATCATACATGATTGCCTCTAGGGCATATCTCCAACATTCCGTGCGTGAAGATGTTGTATATCGAGGTTTATATTGATATTGCAGATGGTTGGGTAGGCAGCTGGTAGAAACTACTTACTATGATGTCTACGCATAGTCATACAAAATTGACCGGGAGCAGTCCAAGTACACATATGGCAGCCATTCAAGAAGCATTGATGTCTGCCAACAAAATTCAACAACACAAAAAAAACATGAAACTTAATTACAGCGTGCGACCAGATTTTAGGAAATCGTACGCTACAGATAGCCATGATACACCACCTCCGCCGACGACCAAATCACATGGGAACCGGGTACAAACAACTCAAGGAGCAAAATTGACAACACATAACTCTCCATACAATCCTCATTGCACTCCCTACCACGCCAATTTGAAAACAAGACATCCCAAAAACAAGAACATAGTTGCATGGCGGCCATGGCCGACGCCCAAGAATTGTAAAAAATTTTGATCAGAAATTATAGTAAAAAATTCTACAAAAACTATCACCCACCGATTATTTTGACATCGCTATAACACATACAAGAACAAGCGAATGTAAATCGACGGCTAAGAACAACACACAAAACACCAACGCCCACGCCATCACCTTCGGTAACTTAAGCTTTGAAAACACGATCAGGTGAGCGCACACATGAGCGGAATCCCGAACATGACTCTGACTGTAACGCCTGGCCTGCAGTAGCCTATCAGAGAACCCTCAGAAGCTCCCCGTTAACCCCCTATTTCCATCCGTTGAAGACACAGGAAGATCAGTTCACGTGTGAAAGCCTATCAGTCCAACCTCTCAAGCCCATCTGTTCAAGTTGAATAACAGAATAATATTCTGTTACGCATAATAGAATAGCCCGGATGTACATACACACACACACACATCATGTTCTTTCCTCAACAACATTCACTCATATCTATGTCTTCAAGTTGCCTTTTCTGCACTAAGTGAATGTGATCGGACCCTTACCCCATCTGTGCCTATCTCTCCTACTCTCTCTAAATCTTCATATGCATTCTATTGACACGTGTTGATTGTCAGGTGATAACATGCTATTTTATTTGGGTGTAAAATAGGCTTCTCTGTTAGTGGCGACTGCCCAGTCAGCGGAAATTTCCGAACTCAAACGGAAAATGGAGCAAGCCGATGAGGATCTAGTCCTTATAATATACATCTTACTGTATGCACGTTTATGTCCATGTTTTTGTGGAAGTTGAAAAGCTACCATGTGCATGTTTGTACAGATGGTGCCGCCGCGGTGGAGACCCTCAGGGGCGAGCTTGCTCAAGCCAAGGAGCAAGCGTGGGTAAGCAAGGCAGCTGCTGATAGGGCGGCTGCGGATTTAATGGCCGAACAGGCCGCTAGGCGCCGTTTTGAGGAATGGGTGACCGAGATGGAGCAAAATCTCAAGGACATTGCCGCCAAGTGCGAGTTCTTGGAATCGGAAAATAAGGCGAAGGGGACCGAACTCGCCAAGGCCCTTCACGATGCTTCAGAGGCGGCGTCCGAATCCCGCGCCGCGCACGAGGATATCCGTCAAGCCGGACAAGTAGCAGCTGGTAAGCCCTTTCTTTCATAGGCTAAATTTGGGGATCTGAAGTATGCCTTGCTTAATCGACTGTGGAGTTCTCCAGACGTTTATGCGGATCTGTCAAAGAGTGCCGCAGACGCCGTCCAAATGTTCCAAGCCCAGGAGCGGTATGCGACGGAGAAGCTCTTTTGGTCGCAGTTTGTTGGGCAGGAGCGTCCCGTACTTCTAAATGACCAGATGGCACAATGGGCGGAGCTGCATAAGATGTCCAGCGCGGCCATGACGGGTGTCATAGTACGGTTGTGGCCTGTCGAAGCCATTCCGGACAGCTACTTTGGCCTCGTGCGGCGTCTCGTCGATGCGCTGCCTCGGATTGACGCTGTCAAGAGGTGGTCCTGTATAGAAGGAGCGTGTATGACTTTCGCCCGTGTCAAGATGCACTGGGTGAAGATGAATGCCAAAAAGGTGGCAGTTGAGGGCCCTCCCGAAAGCAAGGCCCACCGCACACCGGAGCGCTATTTTGAAGATGTGCTAAAAGGTGCTCGCCTTATAGAGGGCCAATGCTCTAAGGACACAGTGTTTGAATAAAAGAGTCTGAACTGTCCGTGGATTTGTATTATGAACTAAGTATTTTGTAATATATTCGTTTCTTGATGAAAAGTTTTATCCTCCTGTGTGGCCATTTGTTATATCTGAGAGTTCCCGGTCGTCGGCTTCAGCCCCCATATAGATACTGCTGGGGTGTTCGGAATTGCACATGATTACACTTAATCCAACGTCTTGGTCCCTGAAGGAGGTGTTAGTGCGGCGAACCAGGCAATCAAACTATTCGGGTTTATTGCTCTCACTTAGTTGTAGGAGTTTGACAATGGGTCTAATAGGTAGCCCTTGGTATGTACACGGCTACCCTGATGAGGATGCATTACATATTTGACCGGGAAACAGTCTTCGTGTAATACGGAAAAATCACTAAGGATTGTAATGAATCGCCGAGTGGCTGATCAGCTCTCGCCGGATCATGACAATCAGTTTTTGGCTTTCTCTACTGAGGTGCTTAACCGGACGAACGAGAAACACAATTGCAGTAGTTCTCCCTTTACTACCCTAGCCGATCAGATGGAACGTAAGGTAGCAAGCATAGGAGCCGGGCAACCCAACTATTGAACAAAGACATGATTCGGAGCCGATGCATATAATGTCGAAGTCGGAACGCCGAATTGTGCTATAAAGTTGTTCGTACTTTTGTTTGGCAACACATATGTTGCCTTATAGAGCCCCTGGAAATTTTATGCCGAGGTGTGTGCGTGAAACAACTTAACAGGTGGAATAAGGTCTATAAGTAAAGACGATACCGAATAAGAATTTTGGTTCACGGTAATCTGATTGATACGTCAAAACGTAATCTTACAGAAGGCACCATAATCACCAAGGCCATTTTACATGCCGGGAGTCTAGGTCTAAGGGAAAAGCTCTATGCAGGTTCTTGAGTAAAGTTGTGGTCTGCAAAATGCTTTGCACCTTCGTGTCGCACGTCCGCGCCGCTTTCGCCCAAATAAGGAAGATTCCTTCAGAGGAATGGTCTTCGGCTATGTATATGGAAACGGGCTCGGAGAGAGTCCTCGTGAGTCCGAAGAACGAGTAGGTTTTGATTCACTCGTGGTAAAAGGGAAAAGATGATTAAATAAAGGGGAAGGCCGTGTAAGGTCGAACCGTGTTATAGGCCTGTCCGTATATTGCCTCCGCCGATGCCCACGTTATTTTGAGTGCATAATTATGCACGCGCGGTACAAATTTCGGTGATGTACGTGGCAGTCGATGGAGGCGAAGCTGCTAATCCAGCCCTGAAGTTGCCGGACTGCCAGCATGCAGAACTGACCAGCCTTGCGTGGTGAAGTCTGGTGGCTTAATAGCCGATGAGGTCTGCGGCTTGACAGGGCCACTTTGTACTTCGGCCGCAATGACCGCGGTATGCCCCTCAGTACGGAGGGAGCGCTCCATGTTTCAATTGATTGTAATGACGCCACGTGGACCGGGCATCTTGAGCCTCAAATAGGCGTAGTGTGGGACCGCATTGAAGCGGGCAGAAGCGGTTCGTCCGAGCAGTGTGTGATAGCCCTGCGGAAGGGGACGATGTCGAAGATCAAGTCTTCGCTTCGGAAGTCGTCCGGCGACCAAAGACGACCTCCAGCGTGATTGAGCCTGTACAACGGGCCTCTACGCCAGGTATTACTCCTTTGAAGGTAGTTTTAGTGGGCTTGATTCTTAACGGATCAATGCCCATTTTGCAGACAGTGTCTTGACAAGTTAGATTGAGACTACTGCTGCCATCCATGAGGACTCGCGTAAGGTGGAATCCGTTGATGATTGGATCGAGGACCAGAGCTGCCGAACCTCCATGATGGATACTGGTTGGGTGGTCCTTTCGATCGAAGGTGATCGGACAAGCCGACCATGGGTTGAATTTTGGGGCGACCGGCTCCATGGCGTAGAAGTCCCGTAGTGCGCGTTTGCGCTCCCTCTTAGGGATATGTGTGACATATATCATATTCACTGCTTTTACCTCAGTGGGAAATTGCTTTTGTCCCCCTGTGTTCGGTTGACGAGGCTCTTGGTCATCGTCGTCGCTTGGCGATCATTTTCCCTTGTGTTTGGCGTTAAGCTTGTCGGCCTGCTTAAAGACCCAACAATTTCTGTTGGTATGATTGGCAAGTTTATCGTGGGTGCCGTGAATCTGGCAAGGCCGATCCAGTATTCTGTCTAAACTGGATGGGCCATCTCTGTTTGCCTTGAATGGCTTCTTACGTTGACCGGGTTTGGAGCAGCTGAATCCGGCGTTAACCACCATCTCTTGCGTTCCTTCATTGTTGTTTCGACGCTTGTGCTTGTCGCATCGTGGCTTGCCATTGTCATCCCTGGTTTTGGAGGTACCAGGGTCGTTGGTGCTATTGGTTCTGCGAGCAAGCCAGCTGTTTTCTCCTGCGGCACCGCTTGCGCACACCCCGGCTCCACCTCCTGATTCCGCACACCCGCCGCCACCTCCTGAGCCCCACCGTCGCTGCCGTTGCTCGCCGGTGCCGTTGACGTTTTCTCTTCTGCCTAGTAGAGGAAACCCGTACCAGGCGAGTTTACCTCAAAAGGAGCGAGCTCCCTTCCTATCTTGAACACACGAATAACACGACTGGCCGTCGAGCCGCGCCTCCACCCGAGCGGCCCAGGTTCGATCCACGGCGACGCACTATTCCCACACCCTTTTTCCATTTATTCATACTCGTTGACAGGCCGGGCTCGCCTGTCATACTCACTGACAGCCAGGACCCCACCTGTCATCCCCCAAAGTCCCTCTTTTCTTTTTCCATTTACATCAACCCAGCGAATTTCCACTTCTGGTAGGTGTGGAATTTCCAAATCGGGCAGGTCCAAATCTGGACATTCCAAATCTGGAATAGTGCCAATTCTGTTAATTTCCATTTCTGGCAGTATTTTGGAAATGCATTTTTGGGCATATTTCATACAGTAACATATACATATTATATATATTTTTGGGCTAGAAAAACCAACGAATCCATATTAGCCATCCATTTCATCATCTGAGCAAGTTTGTGAACATGTTATTTTACAGCGTATGCCAATTTGCCATTTTTATATGAATTTGTGTAATTTTCATATGAGCAACTTCATGACATGAATAGGAGAACAAACATGCCATCTTACTGCTAGTTTTGTTTTAATGCCATGATATGCTTTATAGGGAGTGCCACAAGCTTGCAAACATGCCTACATGAATCTGTTTTTCCATGCCATGTTTATTTTGCTGTCTGAAACTGTCAGCATAACTTGCCATTTTGTATTGATGCTATCATCTTATCCATGTGTTTCTTGAACAAGTTCAGTAAAGGAGTTTTGTTAAGTACATTTAGTACTAGCATTCCATGCTCTTGTTTGCTATAATATATTCCTGTAGCATATAGTTTACTAATCCTAAACATTGCTATCTGAATCTTTTTTGCCATGTTCAGTGAATTTCTGCCAAGTCTGTAAAACTGTTATCATTTGCATTTTTGCCATGCTGTTTTAGAGATGTTCTATTGAGTTTTAGCAGTAGCTCAGTATTCATGTTGTGTAGTGCTTGACATGTACGTCAATGCCATGCCATTCATTTTTCATGTTGTTGTGCTGTTGCATATTTAAACTTTGCATCCAAGTTATCATGTTGCTGTTTTCAACGGATGCATTATATATGGTTTTGCTTGTCATTTTCAAACCGTGCATCCGTTTCCGGTTTATATCGTTTTCAACTAGAATCTTCCAATGTATCCAGTGGCATGCTTGGTTTTCCAAGAGCTTGCCCATATCCATCTTGTCACCACCTTTGTCCTTCCCGGCATCCTATCCCTCGTACCAGTAGCCCCTTAGCTATGTCTGTTACATTCTTCATATGCATTCATGTTCATCGTGCATGTAGCATGTGTTCTTTTCCATGTCATGTTTATGCTTGTGTGTTTAGCATGTTGTTTGCTACTTTCTGGTTGTGCTCCTTCTCGATAGTTCCTGTTACGTTGCGATGGTGACGATCCATTCGACCATGTTGGTTCGTCTACATGGGTTCTCTTCCTAGCGGGATTTTAGGCAAGATGACCGTCACCTTGGATCTCACTACTATCTTTGCTATTCTAGTTGTCTCGATGCTATCGCTATGTCACGCTACCTACTACTTGTTTATCAAGAACCCCAAATTGCCATGATAACCTCTAATCTTTTCCACCATCCTAGCAAACCTTTGTTTGGCTATGTTACCGCTTTGCTTAGCCCCTCTTATAGCGTTGCTAGTTGCAGGTGGAGTTGCAGGTTGTTCCATGTTGAGACATGGATATCACGGATATCTTGGGATATCACAATATCTCTTATTTAATTAATGCATCTATATACTTGGTAAAGGGTGGAAGGCTGGCCTTTTGCCAGGTGTTTTGTTCCACTCTTGCTGCCCTAGTTTCCGTCATACCGGTGTTATGTTCCTTGATTTTGCGTCCCTAACACGATGAGAGTTTATGGGCCCCTCTTGACAGTTCGGTTTGAATAAAACTCTTCTAGCAAGGCCCAACATTGGTTTTACCATTTGCCTAATAACAACTATAACTTGCATAGGGACCAGCTAGCACCAGAGGATAATTAATCAACCCCCCGGGCGAGTGCTCCTCCGAGTGTTGGTCCAAACTAGGCGATGTTCGGCGCCCCCTGGGCAACCAGGGTCTCAGCCAACCCGACGTCTTGCCCATCTAGTGTGCCGTGAGAACGAGATACGTGCAGCTCCTATCGGGATTTGTCAGCACATCAGGCGGTCTTGCTGGATTTTTTTACCATTGTGGAAATGTCTTGTGCACCAGGATTCCGAGTCTGATCGGAGGGTCCCGAGATGGAAGATTGTCTTTGCGGATCGTGCGCTTGCATTGTCATGGGCTAAGTTGGGACACCCCTGCAGGGTTTAAACTTTTGGGAGTCGTGCCCACTATTATCGGGTAGATGGGAATTCGTAAATATCCGGTTGTAGGTGACTTGATTTAAACTCAACTAAAATACACCAACCGCGTGCGTAACTGTCTCTTTTCAGGTGCGTTCCAGAAGAGAACGCGGTTGGGTTATGTTTGTACGTAAGTAGTTCAGGATCACTTCTTGATCATTACTAGTTTGCGACCTTTTGCGTAGATTCTCATCTTACTCTTGTAATCGCAAGTTAGCCACCATACAATGCTTAGCCGCTTGCTGCAACCTCACAACTTATCCATTCCATACCCTTTAAGCTTTGCTAGTCTTGATACCCATGGTAATGGGATTGCTGAGTCCTCACAGATTACTACAAAAACAGTTGCAGTTGTAGGTATTGCAATGATCATGACGTGAGAGCGATGTTGGCTTGTTTTGCAGGTCTCCTTCTTTGTCAATTTTGGGATAGGTTCCTGGTCGGCAGCCTGCGCTAGCAGGGTGGATATCATTTGAGTTTATTTTTGCGTTCCATCCATAGTCGGATGTTGTTCTCATGTATGATGTTTGATGTATTCTTGTGGCATTCTTATGCCCCTTTGTATGTATCCCCAACTATTATGTAATGGTACGATGTAATGATATCCGCCTTGCAAAGCGTTTCAATATGCGGCTCTATCCTTGGTGGGACCTTCGAGTTCCTCTCTGATAGGATCGCATATTGGGTGTGACATGTTGGTATCAGAGCCTCGATTTACCATAGGAGCCCCCTTGATTGACCGTAGTTGGCCGTTGTCGAGTCTAGAAGAAAACCTTTTTTGGAGTCTAGTTATATCGGAGAGTAGGAATTCTTTTTACTCCTCAGCCCCTTCGTCGCTCTGATGAGAAATCTTGACGTAGGTGTTTTGAATTACTCCTCTTCTCCTTCAAACTTCATTTAGGATCACGCAGTTAGTTTTCCGATCATTGTGTTGTCAGCTCTTTTCATCCGGCACACTTCTCTTTGAGTCATTCGATCCTCGTCGTCTTTTGCGAGATCAATCCTCGGTTCTTTCTCAATGACGTTGCTCCCCCGTATGAAATTGTCTTTCTTTTTCCCAACCGCCCACCCTTTTTCTTCTCGGAGCCGGAGTCCGTACTCGAGTATCAATCCTACTCATGCGAAGCCTTTGCATTCTTTCCTCACTTATTTCAAGCGGTGTTTTTCCTCTTCAAGTTATCGTCGGTTCCCCGTTCCGAGTTGCATTTGTTTTTCCCGCCCTCCCACCCCTTTTCTTCCCGGAGTCTGAGCCTCTCTTCGAGCATCAATTTCATTCATGCAGAGCCTCTTCAATCTTTCCTCAATTGTTTCAACCGCTGAATTCTCATCTAGTTAATCTTTGTTCGTCTCGTTTTCTTTCCGGTCGATCCAATTCAAGTTTTTCGTTGTTGATCATATTCCTTTCCTCGACTCAAGTGTTTCCCCTTGCTCGTTCCCCTCTCGATAGTGTATCCTTCTGGAGTGCTCAAAACATCTCAGAAGATTCGTGTTTGCCTTCAATTATTTTGAGGTTGTCACCTCATTCAAGTCTTTCAGTTGTTCCGGTGCATCATCTCTCTCTCCAACAATCCTTTCCAACGGTGTTTTTCTTTTCAGTGGGCCCTAACCCATAGGTCTTTTCCTAGGATCTTACCTGACTCTTCTAATTTTTTAGAGTTATTCCCAAATTCTTTTCAAGGTGTGATGTAAGTATGGATTCCATCAGTCATATGCCTTCTCCAAGATCGCTTTAAATTCTTCTCATTGTTGGTTCAACCTCTTCGCTTTTTATTCTCCCGGAGTATCTCAACAATTTTGGTAGTGTTTCTTGTCGTCATTCTCAACATTAGAAGATCGAAGAAGAGTTGTACTCTAAATCATGTCCATTCGCTCGAAGATTCGTGGTGCTAGCTTGTTGCTATGCTCTTATTTTGTTCCGATCTTGAAGAATTCTTTTCTTACCCATCCGGAGTATGTCAGGAGTTGTTTTCCGTCTTGTTTCACCGGAGGCCATCATTCCAAAAGAATTCTTCATCCTCACTTTCCAGCTATGATTCGTGCTTTTCTAATTCTTCCCGGCAAGGTATTCTGTCTTCATTCATTTTTCAAATTCTTACGATGGTTCGTTCAAGATTCATTTTCCTTTGTTATCATATCAATTCATTCGTTCTTTCCAGTCCTACCGATGGTTCATGAAGTCCTTCCCAAATTTTGCGCTATATATATCTCCTCAATCCTTTTCAAGAGGAATAAGTTGCATGCCAAATCTGTTTGTCATCAATTAAATTTGATGAGGATAAGCATAATATAATTCTTATTCTTACTTCATCGTGGTGAAGTAATTCCTTCCTTCGGAGATTGTTCATGATGAGTAATCTCTCGGTTCTAAGTTGTTCATTTTTCTTCTGGAGATCCAAGTTTTCTCGCTCGTCTCGTCGCGAAGCTCCATCTAAATCATCGCAACGCATCATCTTATTTTTTAATCCTTCAATTCTATCTCATTATCCTTTTGTTACTGGAGTTCTCGATGGTGGTTCATTAGGGATTTAATTCTCAAGTATCTTTTCTTCTTGCGTCTCAAGGTGCAATTAATTCTCCGCTTTCTTTTGAAGTGGAGTTTTGCATTTCTTTGTTCTTCTCAGCTATTCAATCATTTCCGTTTGTGGCCGGTTATCACCTCATAATTTTGAGTTGTTTTCCATAAGCCCACAACAAGCTTATTCTTTTCGTTGTTGAATTTCCAACAACTTCATTCAACCCTTCTTCGTAAGGATGCTTTTCAAACTCAATTGTGGTAGAAGTTGTCATCTTTTTCTCTATTCTTTTCATTCCACTTTTTCAAATCTTCCGGAGGCATTGTGTTGTTCCTCTCATCAAGTATTATCCCATCTTGTCAAGTTCATGTTCTATTCCATTCCATGTTCAACTCGGATGCTATCACAATTCTTTCGTTCATATTTCTTTTCTATCTTGTTCTAACCGGAGTGGTTTCAGAGTCTATTTTGTCCCTTGACTTTTGATTCTCGTCGTAATCACCGTTCCTCTTTTCTACCCGAGTGCTCTCGACTTTGTTCATCTTCTCTCTTGCGTTCTTATTTCACCTCATCCTCTTTCTCTTCCATCTCGTTCCTAAGATCTCAGGATGACATCTTCTGTTAGTGGGGGCGTGTTGTGACGCCCCGAGACCGTTGCTCTAGATGCCTTCCTTTATTTTAGTTGTTGTCGTGTGTTTATTGTGTTTGTTGCATTATCATAATTGTTTTGCATATTTCATGGCAATGTGTTTATGCCATGATCATGATGAATGCAATTGCCATATTTTGTTTATTGCATCATGTTCATCTTTTATTATATTGCATTGTGCCATTTCATTTTGTTGCGTTGAGCCTCTTGTCATTTTGCATTATGCCATCCTTTGCCTAATGCATCATATTATAACATTGTGTCATCCATGTTGTTTCCAAGTCCATCATGTGCATTGCGCCTACATTATGTTTGTTGATTGCTCCAGGTATGATCATACATCATCACCTCCTCCTTCCTTCTTCTTTCTTCCATTTTGGCAAGAGCCACAATTTCCGTTCCTCATTAATGTTCATAGTTTCCCGACAAATATTAGACCATGTCCTAAACCCCTCTGCCAAACTTAATCTCCTTTTAAGTTGTTTTGGTTTGACTAAAAATTCACTCAAGCTTGAATCAAATTCAAACTTGTTTAAATTTTCTGTCCCTAAAAAATTGCCAAACCAATTTTGTAAACTCCTGCATAAATCCAGGGTCTTAGTCATATTTTTACATTTCTCAAACACCTCTCTTATATCCCTGGTATTTTCATTTCATTTTTCTATCTTAAGAAAAATCAAAAGAGAAGGAGTAAGAAGAGGCAGCAGCCGCAGGAGCCTATCTGGGCCTCTGCTTCCGGGCTGGCACAGCTACCCCAGCCCCGCAGCCCGCTCAGCGCCGCGCCCACTCACTCTCCTCTCTTTTCTCACCCAAAAACCAGCCAACCCTTTCTTTCACTCATCCCACGTGGCAACACAGGACCCATCCTTCAGCGGGTGCGACTGTATCTTCCACCCACCTTTCTCCTACCTCCCTCTCTCCTTTACACGCCGGCCATGGCCACCGTGGCCGACCTCGCATCGCTCTCCCCTCCTATAAAGCCATCAGGTCGCGCGCCCCTCTAGGGTTTCCCCGTCTCCGCCGCCACCTAGGAAGGGATCCCTTTCCCTCTTACCCCTATGTGTGATCTCGCTCGAGCGCGAGCAAGCCAAGAGCATGCCGCCGCCGCAGTAGCTCCTCCAGCCACCTCCTCCAAGTCTGTCGGCCTCCCTGTCGTCCCCGTCGTCCGCTGCATCCACTCCATCATCGAGGGATCGCCAAGTCCGCGCCTGGCTTCCTCCTCTGCTTCCATCTTCTTCTCGGTCAGAGACCGTGCCGAGGTTCAGAGCTCGACCGCGGCGCCGCCGGCTCGTCTTCGTCGACATCGTCGCGTCCTAGGGTGAGCTAGGTCTACCTGCCTCCCTTCCTTCTTCTTCCTGCCACGTTAGGTTACTATATGAGCTGTTAGCCTCGTGCATCCGTCGTGTTCTCGACACTCTGGCGAAGCCTGATGTTCTCTGTTGCTCGCGTAGATGAAGTAGCGTCTCCGCACTCCGGTTCTCGCCTACCGCGCCCCTGCCTTCCTTGCCTCGCCGAGCGCCGTTGCCATAGCCATCGAGGCAAGCTCGAGCTCGTCCTGGGGAGAGCCCGCACACGCACATCCCCTGCGGCACCGCTTGCGCACACCCGCTGCCACCTCCTGAGCCCTGCCGTCGCCAGCGTTGCTCGCCGGCACCGTCGGCGTTTTCTCTTCTGTCCAGGAGAGGAAACCCGTACCAGCAGAGTTTACCTCAAAAGGAGCAAGCTCCCTTCCTATCTCGAACACACGCATAGCCCGACTGGCCGTTGAGCCGCGCCTCCACCCGAGTGGCCCGGGTTCGATCCCCCATGGGTGCACTATTCCCACACCCTTTATCCATTTATTCAAATTCACTGACAGGCCAGGCTCGCCTGTCAAACTCACTGACAGCCAGGAACCCACCTGTCATCTCCCCAAAGCCCCTCTTTTCTTTTTCCATTTACTTCAACCCAGCGAATTTCCACTTCTGGTAGGTGTGGAATTTCCAAATCGGGCAGGTCCAAATCTGGAATAGTGCCAATTCTGTTAATTTCCATTTCTGGCAGTATTTTGCAAATGCATTTTTGGGCATATTTCATAAAGTAACATGCATATTATATACGTTTTTGGGCTAGAAAAATCCAATGAATCCATATGTGCCATCCATTTCATCATCTGAGCAAGTTTGTTAACATGTTATTTTACAGCATATGTAATTTTGCCATTTTTATATGAATTTGTGTAACTTTCATATGAGCAACTTCATGACATGAATAGGAGAACAAACATGCCATCATAACGCTAGTTTTGTTTTAATGCCATGATATGCTTTATAGGGAGTGCCACAAGCTTGCAAATATGCCTACATGAATCTATTTTGCCATGCCATGTTTATTTTGTTGTCTGAAACTGTGAGCATAACTTGCCATTTTGCATTGATGCTATCAACTTATCCATGTGTTTCTTCAACAAGTTCAGTAAGGGAGTTTTGTTAAGTACATTTAGTACTAGCATTCCATGCTCTTGTTTGCTATAATATGTTCCTGTAGCATATAATTTACTAGTCATAAACATTGCTATCTGAATCTGTTTTGCCATGTTCAGTGAATTTCTGCCATGCTGTTTTAAGCTTGTTCTATTGAGTTTTACAGTAGCTCAGTAATCATGTTTTGTAGTGCTTGACATGTAATTCAATGCCATGCCATTCATTATTCATGTTACTGTGTTGTAGCATATTTAAACTTTGCATCCAAGTTATCATGTTGCTGTTTTCAACAGATTGCATTGTATATGGTATGCCACACCCCTCCCGATCAACAGGACCCCCGTTTCGACCGTAGGAGGTACGTTTCCTCCGTTTTGCGGTACGCCACACCCCTCCCGATCAACAGGACCCCCGTTTCGACCGTAGGAGGTCCGTCTCCTCCGTTTTGCGGTACGCCACACCCCTCCCCATGAACACGACGCATTCCGTTGCCTCCCCATGAACACGACGCATTCCGTTGCCTCCCCATGAACACGACGACGACGCTGTTTCTCCGTTCCGACCCAGCCATGTAAACGAGCCCTCGCTGTTCGTATGCGCGAGTAGGCGTTCGAGACCCTGCCCGTATGTACGTACGTGGCCGTATTTTCTTTCTTGCACCCTGGCCGTTGTACGTACGTGTACATGCTACGTGCGCACCTCTACTACGACACGTACGCGCCTCTACTACGACACGTGCGCGCCTCTACATCGACCCGTATATATGTACGTACACATTCGCGACCAGAATGACAACGTTACGTACGCTTCGACCAGGTGGGTCCCGACTGTCAGGCACTTCCTTGCCTGCGAAGATGTAGCTGGTGGGTCCCAGCAGTCAGGGGGGCGAATTGTTTTGGTTTTTTTGCCCGAACGCACTTCCTTGCGTGCGAAGATGCAGCTGGTGGGTCCCAGCAGTCAGGGGGGCGAATCGTTTTTTTGCCCCGACGCACTTCCTTGCGTGCGAAGGTGTAGCTGGTGGGTCCCAGCAGGCTGGGGGGAAACATTTTTTTCGTGAAATACGGTGGCCCATCCGGTGGGTCCCTGTTGTCAGGTGGAGGAATCATTATTTTCCGCGTAATAAGGAGGCACTTCCTTGCTGCCGCCGTGGACCCAGCTGTCGGCCTCTCCATGTACAGTCCACGTCTGATGGAAGTCGTTCCTTGACCACGTTGACCACGCCGCGCCGAGAGCACCAGGGTGGTGGACGACGGCGAGGCCTAGGAAGGGGACGACGCGGAGCCGGTGAAGACGCGGCAGTGGATGCCCACGCAGAGAGGAGTATGAGGGTTCACTCGTTCGGCTGCGGTGTGAGGCTGCCGTCGCTGCAGGGCCTGGCCAGCGGTGGGAATATTAGGGGGCGGTGAGGCCTCCACGGTAGCACAGCCGGCCACGGGAGGCAAGAGCAGGCGGCACGACCGGCGCTGCTTTGGCGGCTGGAGCAAGGAGACCAGAGGTTGAAGAAGCACTACGGCCGTTGGATGGACATTGTACGGTCACTGGAACTAGAATCGTTCATATTGACTAAGTTGATAAATCCCTCCGCCCCGTCAACTTAGTAGGCCCACAAGTCAGCCTCCCACCAAGGTGGGTCCCAGCTAGTAGGGGGAGTATTCATTTTGTGCGTAGTAAGGAGGCACTTCATGTGGGTCCGAGCTGACAGCGGGGGGAACGTTTTTTCGCGAAATACGGTGGCCTGTCCGGTGGGTCCCAGTAGTCAGGGGGAAATGTTTTTTTGCGAAATAAGGTGGCCCGTCCGGTGGGTCCCCGCTGTTAGGTGGAGGAATAATTATTTTGCGCGTAATAAGGAGGCACTTCCTTGCGGCCGCCGTGGACCCAGCTGTCAGCCTCTCCACATACAGTACTCTTCCGACGGAAGTCGGTCGTTGACCACGTTGACCACGCCGCGCTAAGAGCACCAGGGCGGTGGACGATGGCGAGGCCTAGGAAGGGGACGACGCGGAGCCGGGGAAGACGTAGCAGTGGAAGCCCGCGTGGAGAGGAGTATGAGGGTTCACTGGTTCGGCTGTGGTGTGAGGCTGCCGTCGCCGCAGAATAACAAGGGGTGTGGGTGAGTGGAGCGATGGCCTGGCCAGCGGTGGGAGTAGTATGGGGGCGGTGAGGCCTCCGCGGCAGCACAGCCGGCAACGGGAGGCAGGAGCAGGCGGCACGACCGACGCTGCTTTGGGCGGCTGGACCAAGAAGACCAGAGGTTGAAGAAGCACTACGGTCGTTGGATGGACATCGTACGGTCACTGAAACTAGAATCGTTTATATTGACTAAGTTGACAAAGCCCTTCGTACGCTCCAACTTAGTAGGCCCACAGGTCAGCCTCCGAAACGGTGCGCCCCAGATGTCAGGGGGAGGAATCATTTTTTGGGCGGCCGAAGCTAAGAATATCCGAGATTGAAGAAGAAGCACGACATCCGTTGGATAGACATCCAACGGCCACTGCTGCTAGAACCGTGTGTTGACTATAATAAGTTGACAAAGCCTTGCATACGCGTCAACTTATTTTTTTAGGGGACGCGTCACTTAGTAGGCCCACAAGTGTGTGGCAGAGAACTTATAGCCCATTTGCGTTTTGTAAGAATGTACAGCCCATTTTTGAATTCTAATGGAATTTACAACAACCCATTTACAGTTTGTTAAAAGTACAACCCATTTTCTAGCTAGGACAACGATTAATAATTTCAACCAACCGTTGAAGACAGAATTCAATAAAATTTCCCACATTTTGATGGGATCCGAAATATTTTTATCCCGAAATTTCTAGTCAGATTAAATATAAATTTGTATTACGTAAAAATCCAACGAAACATTGCGCGCGCAACAATGAAAATTTAAGATTTTCAAAATCCATAAATAATATTTTATAAACTAATTTCGTGTTTGGTGCATTTTTTATAGTTACTGCCCAGTTTTTATAATTACATCCCATTTATTATTTTTTAAAGCCCATTTTCCTGTTAAGCCTAATGCAACCCTCCTAGGAAAGATTTGCAGCCCAGCGGGGCGGAGAATAACAAGTTGACCTTGCCTGGGTATTCCTCAAAAAGACGTATAGCTGGGCTAGCCATTTTCATCTTGAAAAAATTAGTATCTGGGCTGGATATCTGGCCTGGGCTAGACGGGCCACAGCCCGCCCAGTTAATGCCCTGCTCTCCTCTGAACAACAACGAAATCATCGCCAAGAAAAACTCTGAAGTGCTCACGCCTCAAAAACACAAATACTGCTCGAGCTGCTTGGTCCCAGCTGTCGGCCGCACCTTGTGCAATTCTCTCGTTTATATTGACTACATAGGTTGACAATGGTGTGGGACCGTGATGTCAGGAAACCAGGAGAAAGCAAAAAAATATAGTTGTACATAATAAGGAGGCACTTGCGTACGTACGGCTATGGCCCTAGTGGGTCCCTAGTGTCATCCAGTCAAAATAAAGTCATCTCCTGAATCCTCATGTTCGTTGACGATGTTAACAATGCTCGGCGCCACGGCGAGCGCAACAACTCGAAGGACAACGGAGAGGGCCTCGCGGGCCCTACGGATGGTCTGATACAGCGCCCGCTGCTCATTCAGGAAGCCAGGATCATCGGACACCTATGAGCACCTTCGAGAAACTGAGACGGCATGAAACGGTAAGGCCGCGCTTGGGAGCTCTGGTTTATTTCAAACCTGTATTAACATACAAGTGTAATTTACTCGTCATCGGAAACAACGCGTAAAATACAGGCGTAATGAAACCGAGGGCCCGAGGTCTGTAAGTAAAACCGGCGGGTTACGCGTGTAATTTGAGAGACCAGTGTATATTTTACGAGCACTGCTATATGGACGACATTACCAGACGATACATGCACGACGTGCGTATCATGCCATCCATGGGCAAGGCTGAAACAGCAGCTAACGGCTGGATTAGCAATCGTCCGAGTGTCGTTCAGCGTTTTTATCGTGTGTGAAGTACTTCCGATATTTTACTAGTCGAAATCGACCAACCAAGCGCCTTCGCCCGAGACCATCTGCTTTAATTTACAAGCGTCAGTTTTACAAGCGGTTTTGGTTGGAAAACGACGATCCAATCACGGCCTAATATCATGAGTTGGTCGGAAGATCATATGGTTTCACGTCTAACCTACCCGACTTGTCGTATAGGCTATGAATGAAACATCAGACGATGAACTTCTTAAGCACGGAAACAACAGAAGAGGATGATCTTCTTAACAAGCAAATCACTGGCATTAGATCGACATGCAAAACAATACGAAGCATTATTCTCAGGAGGCACGGTGAACAGCTCGTGATGCCGCATGCCACAACATTCCAAGCTCAACTTTGCAATCAAACACAAGGCCTGGCATTACATAGACAATATTCAGAACAAACTCTTAACACAGGAATATCTCAGCAGAGTAACTATTTACTTCTAAACTGAACACAGGAATAGGAAAAAACACTCGACGCTGCTCACAGCAAGGGCGTCCCACTCAAAAATATCAAATGCATGTCTTCTGGCTAACATCAATGAGCAAATTTTGACAAGGTTTTCCAATTCCAATATATTAAACTAACGTCTTCTTGCTAACATCAATGATTAAACTTTGACAAGCTTTTCCCATTCAAAATATGTAATGCCTATGATCGTGGAGTCCTGTCGTAGCTTCTTGTACTTGTTTGGGCACTTTTTGCCCAGGGCACTCCACGTGTTGTTAAATTGCCAATGGTCTCTGCAGACTAGTCATGTCACCGGTGTCTAATAATACTCTGTAAAGCTTCTCGGTCATTCCTTCTGTAATGTAGCGCAAACAGTGACTGCTTCTTTCTGCAAAGTGGAACGACCAACTGGACCCAGTAATGCAGCAGTTTGCCTTGGACACATTGGCTCCTTTTGTGCAGTTCAACTAAAATCGAAGTCGGAATAAAACCGAGCTTTAATTTTGATATCCCTGTAAGCAACAATAGGTATAAGGGAAACAATTACTGAGAAATAACGGTTGATGACTTGTACTCCCAGAAGAAAAGCATCTACTGATCTACTTTATCTTAATGGGAAACAAAGCAGGAGAGTAGCAATTCTCCATCAGTGTGATTCATTCATATTGACTGAGACATTATCTTAACAATGCCTTGTTTCAACATGTATAAAGAACGACAAAGCAGAAAAGTACCATTCCTAAAACAATGCAACTGATTCATTTTAACAGAGACATTATCTTAACAATACCTTGGTTAAACATGTAGAAAGAACTACAAAGCAGGATAGTACCATTCCTAACAAGTGTTGCAGTTTTGAACTAAGATTCAGTAGTTAATTAATTCTGAGAGTGGCATTGCTTAATTTTACCAGCGGCATTAGATTAACGAAAAGCATAAACAGTTCCAGGGGAGAGTGGGCGCAACAACAGTATGTGCTTCCATCTACTTATAAAGGGGGTGATGCAGAGTTTGTTGTAACAAAGCAACAAGCATCATGTCTGGGTTGGTCCCATTTTTGTTCACTACTTAATGGGAAAAGACAGCAATACAATAGCTTCAATTCAACATTTATTTAAAACAGTACCAATACAAGTAGCACAACATCTCAAAGCACACTGCACAATCATGTGGATGAAGGCCTGTACTGACCTTTCATGAGACGGACAAGATAAAATACGAATCTGCCAACACGAATAGGAAATCCAATCTCGTTTTGTGCAGTTGCACTGAAATCAAGCAAAGTGTTTCGCGTAGCGAAGCAAAATGTCGCAATAGCAACAAGTTGAATAGATATCCCTGTTTAAACAGAGGCAAAAAAGGAATCAATTACTGGCTAATAAAGGAGGATGAAACATGCGGCCACAAAAATGGTAATCCCGCCAATCCCTAACAAGTGTTGCAGTTTTGAAATAAGATTCAGTAGTTAATTCTGAGAGTGGCATCAATTACTGGCTTATAAAGGGGGTGATGCTGAATTTGTTGTAACAAAGCAACAAGCATCATGTCTGGGTTGGTCCCATTTTTGTTCACTACTTAATGGGAAAAGACAGCAATACAATAGCTTCAATTCAACATTTATTTAAAACAGTACCAAAACAAGTAGCACAACATCTCAAAGCACACTGCACATCATGTGGTTGAGACCAAGATTTGAAACAACTCGCCACGAAGACTGGAAACAAATCTCGATCTCCTTTTGTGCAGTTCCACCAAAATTAAGCAAAGTCACCGGTGTGACATTCAAGTTGAACTGCACAAAACACTCTTAAAACATAAGTGTTTCGAGTAGCGAAGCAAAATGTCGCAATAGCAACAAGTTGAATCGATAGCCCTGTTTTAACAGAGGCAAAAAAGGAAACAATTACTTGCCGATAAAGGAGGATGAAACAAACGGTGACAGAAAGAAGCATCTAACTTATCTTGGATGGAAAACAAAGTAGGACAGTAGCATTTCTAAAACGGTTGCATTGATTCATATTAACAGAGACATTCTCTTGAAACAACATTCGTTAAAAAATGTAATTTACTTTTAACAGTGGCATTGCTTCAATTTTCCGGCGGCATTCTTAGATTAACAACAGCAAAATAGCTGTATGGGACATGCCAGCACCATGTGCGTCCACACGTATAAATGGGTGATGAAGAGTATGTAGCCAAGCAGCATATATGCGCTGGTCCCATATTTGTTCTCTTTGAACCTTCTTCCTATGTGAGGGCAGCAAATCTAGTCCTGCACAAACTACCCGACCCCCCAGTTTCTTTCCCTTTTCAACAAAGAGATCGGTTCCTTACAGATGTGTGTACTGGGTTACCCCTTTTTTCCCTTTTCGACCTACAAACCGGCTGGATAGCCAGTCTATACTACTTTCCGCCCCTCCTTTCCTCATTGAACCATGTCCTAGATTCTTGCTCCAGCCCACCGCACCCTTCTTTCCTCTTTGAAGCAAGACCTAGATTCGACTACAGATCAAAAAAGATCCACATGCAGCTAGAGCAACGACGGTTTCAAAGAAACATATACCTTAGGGTCGTCGGGATGTGGCAAGGTGTGCCGCGGGAGGCCGGATCTGCCCACACTACGTACGGTAGCGAGGAAGAAGGGGTCGGTGGCCCTCCCGCACAGGCGCTGGGTGAAAGAGAACAACACAGCCGGCAGTGGATTGCCTCCCTCGCCGAAGGCGATAGAGTGAACGCTGCACCTCCTCCCCTTCCCGGTGCGATGGGATACGGACGCCTCCTTCACCAGTTGTGAGGGGGGAGAGAGACAAGAGGCCAACACAGTCTTGTTTAGATCTGGTGAAGAGAGGGTGAGAGACTGTGAATATAGCAAACCCTAGCAAATGAATGTTGAGCCTCCAACGTGTAACATATATGGAGAGGGTGAGAGAGCGAGACGCGAGAAACTCTATCAAACAAGAGGCTATAATGGAGTAAAAAAATCTCTCCATAGCAGTGGTTTTAAATAGAATACGCGCGTTCCTGGAAAAAAGAAACGAAAACTGGCGGACAATTTTTTAAGGGTCTGTCTAGGACACATCTAGATGTGACATAGTTATGTCACATCTAAGTTGATGTCCACTCTGTTTGTGGTCTATTTTTTTCCTATTGTTTTTGTTTCTTGTTGCTACATTATATACTTGTGGGAGCTTAGATGTGATATCCTTAAATAACATCTAGATGTGAATTAGACAAACTGATTTTCTAACATACTAAGCAAGAAAAATCGATCAAAAACACGCCCCCGCTTGCAGGTCGCGAGAGTCGTCGCGCACACACACATTCCATTTCCCTCTCCATCTCCAATCATATTTGTCCAACTGGCACATTATTTACGTTGTTAATTATATACGCAGCAATATTAACGTACAACATCTCTTGTTTGCGCACGTCCGGACCGCTGCCACGGTCGGTCCTGACCAACCCGAACCCTCTTCATCACCCGCGCGTGCTGCCCGCCCGAAACGGTCAGTGCCGCATTCATGCCCGGCCAGAGCAGACGCGACCTCTCACTGGCGCCGGCATTGAAGCGGCGTGCCGGCCGAGAGAGCGTCGCCCGCGCCGCTTCCGGGCGCACGCGGCTGATCGGCGTTCAAAGGTCGCAATAGCCGGTCAGAACATGCATGCAAAAAGTTCTTGGGAGTCCGTGCTACAGCTAGCTGTCCTCCACCAACTCGTCAATCTCTTCTAGTAGTGCTAGTACTCCATGGCGCGATCCATCGACAAGCAGGCGGGAAAGTTATCGTATACTCGGTTTGCGATTAGTGGCATGCTGAGCGACCGTGTGGGGTCGAGCCGTGGAGGAGGGTGAGACACGAACACGACAGACGTGATTTACACGTTGGTTTTGCTCGATGGCGCGATCCAACAAAACGAAACGTTGGTTTCTCTCCGTTTCCATTTTTTCTCCGGAAAAACGGAAACTTTCCACTCCATTTTCATTCCTATTCCAAGGTTGCCCCGTTACAACATTCCATCAAATGCAAAGGAGAACTAACACGCATGCTGATGCATCTCAATGATTCACAGATCATAGCCAATATTTACTTCACAACTAAAGAAAAAAGTTGTGAGAGCGTGTACGAAAGAAAAACTACCGATGGGGTCAGTACGACTTAAACCCTAAACCCTAAACATGATTTAATTTCCTGGCCAGGTTGAACCTGTCGAAGGAAAGACGGCTGGCACCCTCGGATCATACGATGCTTTTGTGCAGTTCCACTAAAATCAACCTGAGCATCCCTGATGGCAAAGATATTGAAGAAGTGTGATTAGAATAATAGTACTGGCACTAGTTCATGAGACATAAACTCATCACAAGTAGAAGCCGGTAGAAGTAGAGAAAGATCGACATGGAGATGGAGCTACGGCAGTGGAGCAAACCGGCTCCAAAAGGAAGATGGACTACCTGGGACGTCGGGCTGTAGCTAGAAGGGCGGTTGGGACGGGGCATCGGCCCATACCGCGGTGACCCCCGATTGGGACGCACCGACTGTGGGTTTTCTCCCTCGCCGATGTCGACCGCGTCTACGCAGAACATTGTTCCCTTCCCCCAGCTGCGGGATCAGGCCCGTCGTTCTATGCTTGTGAAGAGAGCAACCTAAGCAAGCAGCTTGTAGCTTAGGCTCCTGCTAGTGTATATATAGTGGTTTTCTTTTTCTCTCCATATCAACCATTTTATATTGCGTACGTGTCATTCAAGAGTGAAATGATGGTTGCTTCTTCCGACTAACTTACTGTGTGATTTGACTGCTCCTTAGTGGCCCCTACACGTACTCCCCCTACGTGTATGCAACAGTCACACGTACACATGGATGCAAAAACGCGCGCGACGCCCTAATGCATGCATGTCCGAGCACACGACGGAACACACACGGTCACGCTCAAGTGCTCAACCTACACGTGCATGCACACACATACTCAGTCAGGGTGAGCTAGTGACCGTATAAACACCGGAAAATATATATATTGAGCACAATGAGCGTATTATGAAGTCCACTGACCGTATTTTTACAAATATACAGTGACAGACAGTGTATTTATCTCGTTTGAAATTAAGCCATATTAACCGGAGAGGAGGCAGTATGGACTAGCATTACTTTGCCGTGTCCCGTCAACTTGCCAAACGAGGAGAAGGTTGCAGGACGGGAGAAGCTTGCTCGCAGGACAAGGAGAAACTTTTGACTAATGCAAGCTCTCCCTCGCTCAGGCGGTGGACGTGCAACAGTTAATTCGGTGTCAGATTGCCAGAAGCATACACTATACTACTAGTGCTATTATTGTTCGACTTCCCGAATAGGCGAACAGCCAAGCGCAAAGTTTACTAGTACTACTACTATAGTCTATAAAGGTACGTACTATACTAGTACTAGGAACAAGATGGAGGAGCGTCTGCACTCTTATTATAATTTTAAAATGTGATAAAGCAATCTTCAACACATTTGGTTCTCTTCGAGGGTTCTCGCATGTGATAATGGAAGTTGATTGCATGGAACACTCGCCACAATTCTCGCTTAATTCTGGCTCATATCCTATTACAAATAGTAGCGCTCGGTAATATTTCCTCTTTTTTTGTTATTCAGCATGTAAACAGGTCAGCAAACCTTGCGGCGCATCTTCGTGCGAACCGTGCTTGCTGCACTTTGAATGTGGCCGAGAGCTGGCTTGATGAAACACCTCGCTTCCTACTTCTTTTTTGCGGGGTACCTCGCTTCCTAGTGACCAGTGTCTTGGCTGATCGTCCTAAGAATGCTTATATATGAATAAAGCTCTCTCATTTACCCGCAAAAAAGATTAAGCCATATTAACCGGAAAGGAGGGAGTATGGACTAGCACTACTTTTTGGTGTGTCCCGTCAACTCGCAGAACGAGGAGAAGCTTGCAGGACAAGGTGAAGCTCGCTTACGCCTTTTGACTAATGCAACCTACCCTCGGTGGACATGCATCAGTCCATTCGGTGTCAGATTGTCAAAGGTATACACTGTAGTACCCAACATGCGGAGTACCATCATTGTTTGACTTCACGAAGAAGCGAAGAGCCAAGCGCAGTAGTACGAGTAGTACTACTACTAGAACCGCATGGTGGAGCGTCTGTACTCTTATTTTTTTATCTCTGATAAAGTACACGTTTATTCCGGAGAAGGGCGGAAACGGCAGCCCAACATGTAATGAATGATATCGATCAACCAACCATGCTCGAATATATCTTGGCCTCCGTGCGAGCCCGTCTGTGTGTTCTCGCTCCTCGTCTCTCTCAAGGAACGGCGGGTTGGCTCTTTGCCGTCAATTGAGATCGGTTTGCTCACACTCCTGTCCCACATGTCAGTGATATGCCAAGAGGAGGTGCGTTGACCGACTGGCCATACGCGTACTTGGTTTTGCACCTTCATACTCCTCCTCCCTCTGTCACACTTTACAGGGCGCGCTTCATTGTGATGCATTTCTCTCAATGCATTTCCACCACCAGAGAGACTTTAGACGCGTTTGGTTTAATGCTCAATTAATTAGGGCGTGGTAACCGCAATCAAGTCCACAATTTTTCTCTCCATGTACTGTACTACTACGGAGTGGAGTAAGTGCATGCATGTGTGTACCCGGGGTGGAAGCACTGCATGCATGTGTGTACGCATTATTCCCTCTAGTAATAGACGCCGTGCTATAACTACCAATGCTATTTTTCAGGACGATCGTTAGTTGCCTTGGTCCCACATATTTTTTTCTTTTTTCTGAAGCGCGCTGTATAAACAGTGACGGATGGAGTAGTATGAGCGGATTCAAAGAAGAGCGTATTGATGGTTGCTTCTTCAGAGCAACTTACAGTGGGAAAGGTGGGGCTTATGATTTGACTGCTCATTACTCACTATTAATGCGGCGCAACGACCGGGCTGAGTCTCCCATGCGGTTGTGCACTACCCCCTCGGTTCTTAAATATACTCCGGAGTATTTGTCTTTCTAGAGATTTCAACGAGTGACTACTCAAATATTTGTCTTTTTAGAGATTTCAAATGGACTGGCACATACGGATGTATATAGACATATTTTAGAGTGTAGATTCACTCATTTTGCTCCGTATGTAGTCACTTGTTGAAATCTCTAGAAAGACGAATAGAATATTTAGGAACGGAGGGAGTACACATACGAAGCAAAATGAGTGAATCTACACTCTAAAATATGCCTGTTTGAAATTTGTAAAAAGACAAATATTTAGGAACGAAGGAGTATAATTTTGTGCATGGCACATGGACCCGGATGATGAAGAGGCTTCTGGCAATGCTATCAAGCTTCCATCATTTGTTTACATAATTGACGTACTATACAAATAATTTTCCAGCGACATGAAATTGTACAATGGTGTGAGCTTTCAGCTTTTGTTTCGCGTGTCTTGCCATCGATGCTCTTTCGGAAACAATAAAAAACTAACTTCCTTGCTAATGCATGTCAATTATTAGCAGATCAGAGCTAATAATTACATCACAACTGAAGACAGAGTTGTGAGAAGGTGTTAAATTAAAATTGATCCATGCTTTCATTGGCAGCAACGTCCCCCCAGCTCTGTCTAAATCAACAAGGCATGTTGGGAAAAAAGTAGCTGTCTGGAGCATGCAACATTCCGATCATTTTGTGCAGTTCCACTAAAATAGAGCCGAGCGTCCCTGTTCCAAAGATATTAAGTGTGATTACGATAATAGAGGACTGCTGATGAAACAATAAACACACAAATAGAAGCCGGTCACCTTTGCAGTCTCTCTTAAGACTAACTAGTTGGAGAAGATTAGGCTCGATGTTGCATGAGGAGGATAGAGCAAAACAAATCTCCCTTTGTGCAGTCGCACTGAAATGTAGAGACGTTGCCCGTGTGACATTTTAGTACAACTGCACAAAACACTCTTAAGAGAAAAGTGATTTGTGCAGTTCACCAAAAGGTCGCAATAGCAACGAGAAGAAAGGAAACAATTACTGGCCAATAACAGTTGATGACACATGCGACGACAAAAAAGAAGCATATTCCTTGTCCTAAGGGAATATAACAACACGGTTGTGTTTGTCTAAAACGATGTGAGGACGAGAATACAATATGGAAAGTACGCCGGACGAGCTACGTTTTGGGCAAAGAACTATGGAAGATCCACATGCAGCAACGTGGGAAGACGGGCAGTGGAGCAAGGCCGGAGGGGATACCTGGAGGTCGTCGGGATGTAACTAGGTGAGCGGCGGCGGGCGGAATCTACGACCAGGTGGCGTAGGCCCTGCCGCACCGGAGCTTGGTCAGAGAGAACGACGTGTACCGCAGATCGGGACGTGCTGCCTCGGCGCCGTCAAACGGAGAAACGATGCACTTCCTCCCCTTCCCCCGGCGGACGGGATGCGGCAAGATCAGTGACCAACAGTGAGAGAGAGAGGCCACCGCACTACCTTTCCCCCGGCGGACGGGATGCGGCCGGATCAGTGACCAACGGTGAGAGAGAGAGAGGCCACCGCAGCCTTGTGTGAGATACTCCAAAGAGCGACAAACCAGGCAGGCAGGCTCCGTTGTATATAGTGAGCGGACTACCTTTTTCTCCATAAAAATCATTTTATATTCTGTGTACGTGCCATTGAGCGCTATAACTTTATTTAAAAATAACGCGGCAACGCGTCAAGTCGAACTTTGTTTCGTGCACACGTGGTACACGACCTCCCTAGGTAAACAACTGCTACTGGCATTCAAATTAGCACGTGGGCTGCCATTTCGTAAAGAAATGAGCTCCACCGTGTACCCGCACGGGTGTGGCTGGGCACGAAGCGTGAGTAAGTGCACGGTGCACCTATTCTCTTCTTGTATACGTACACCACCTACGTGGGGTTGTGTGAGAGAGATACAAACCTAGAGAGATATAGTGTGTGGGTTCTTGAGAGTTTTTTTTGGGGGGGGGGGTCAATCAAAAAATGTAACATATGCAATGTGTGTGAAATAGAGTCCTGGATATAACATATATATAGAGGGGGCGATCCACGAGAAGAGAGTGGAGGTATCATCGGCTTGAGGTGTCCATAGAATCGAAGAGAGGGATGATGTGTGTGTGTGTGCGCGCGCGCGATCGATAGAGTGCCATCGAATTTGTGTGTGCCCACGTCAAAGATATAGAGTGGCTGGCCTACTGGAACGTGAGATGGGACATGTGCAGTTTGTCTCTGTGGCATGGATACCTACCTGCAGCGCTCGACTATCGGTGTGTGGTGGGGGAAGAGGGAGGCCCAATTAACTATAGAGGTACAATGGCTGGTATATGTGTGGAGGAGGAGAGAGGCCTACCTCATGTATTAAGGAGATCGATCTGCCTCATGTATTAAGGGAGATCGATCGGCATCCATGCATATGTGCAGGAGAGGAATAAGGTTGGGAGAGAGACAGAGCTAGAGTGTTGGAGGGGGTGGTAGTGGAGTTGCTTCTAACAAATGGTGGGATAGGCTTGCTAGACAAACGGAGGGCACGCCCGCAATATCAATAAGAGAGGAGATGGCTGCTTGTTGTCTGTGCACGTGCGTGTGAGAGACGGGTCAGGAGGCATGCACGAATGATGAGGGGGGACGATGTGGCTGTGGTAAGCAGACGTAACTACATAGGAAGATCAATCGCCCTTTGTTAGAGAAAGGAGAGACATAACTTGTGAGGTACGTCGATCGATGGGGGGTAGTTAAAGTCGATCTAGGTATATGTTGGGAGATCGATCGGTATACATGCATGTGTGTGTTAGAAGCAAATGAGGCACGAGGAGAAGGATAGAGAGAGAGGGATGCATGTAGGAGGTGGTACGAGAGGCATACTATCGAGGGGGGAGTGTGCGAGTACGAACGATGAAAAGTGGTGGAGTGAGGCATGGACGGTGACAGAGAAGAGGGGAAGCTTGTGTTTGTGCTAGGCACACCTGGCTAGAGAGGCATATCGATCGATGTGTGCCGTAAAGAAGGAGCTGGGGGGCCTACACACACCATGGGTGAACGACCTAAAGTGAAAAGACGAATTTGCGCGATGGAGCTAGAGAATGCTGAGGGAGGGTGAGAGGGATGCGGGCGTGTGCATGCACAAGAGAAAGTTAGCGCTAGCTACAAAGATAAGAGGGTTGTGTGGGTGTAAAAGACGAATAGAGATCATATATACTTCATTATAAAAAGCGAATTCGGATATTTGAAGAATTTATCATAGTGTTTCAAACCGACGCATGTGTGAATATATATAACGGTGATACACATGGTGTGGTTATGAACATGTTATACTACATTTAATATATTTTATCTCTACTCTTATAAAAAACGGAGTTGTTGATGATGGTGTGCCTGCCATCCTGCATTATAGGCCGTCCGATTTATATCTGGCGGATAGCAAGGAAACTATGATGGTTGAAGTTGGCAACAATCATGATTGTAGATTCTTATTGAAATAGAGAAACGAATTCAAATTTAGTTCGAATTGCAGCGGTAGTATAGACATTTGGAATGCACTAAAATGTTGGTATGAGTAGGTTACATGCATTATACAGCAAGCGAAAAAATTTAATCGGACATAACATGGATTCATACTCCCTCCTTCCATCTATATAGGGCGTAATGAGATTTTTAAGACCGCCTTTGACTATTGACAAGATTAATAGTACATGACATGCACAATGTGAAAATTATATCATTGAAAGAACCTTTCACAGACGAATTTAACGGTGTGCTTTGTGTAAGTTGCATGTCATATATCATTGCTCTAATATTTGGTCAAAGTTAGCATCGAAAAACGCATTAGGCCCTATATAGATGGAAGGAGGGAGTAGCTTTGAATAGCATTTGTATAGTAAAACGGGGCAAGACTCTCTCTTTGTGTGGTGTGAATAGTTTTATTTTTTTCGTTTTCTTTTTGGTTGAGGGAAGTGCGAATTGATTTGGTACGTACAAGTACAATATTACTACACGTTAGGCTTGTCCCTAAAATTCAACCCGCGTCTTGTTATATCCCGAAAATTCAGATATCATGCTCCCAAAACTGGCGCCTTCACAACCCGCGCCTTGCTATCCCGAAATTACAACGCGCGCGAAAACTCCCTCCAGCTGCCAAATCCCGACACGCGAAATCCCCCTTCTAACCCTGAGCCGAAAGGGCCACTAGTTCAAATCGGTGGGGGGTACTTTTGTAACACACCCTACATTTTGGACAAGCGCGTCCCTAAGTCATGCTTCACCCCCTCCCATCGCCCCCTTTTCGCCATTCGAAATCCCAGGCCGCCATAACCTCTCCGCTCCAGCCGCGAAACCCCACCCTCCTCCGTCCGCCACGTCACCGCTGCCCAGCCGGAGCCTCTTCCCCGACGACGTCGTCCACCGCAACAGCTCGACGTCCCTCGTCCACCTCCCCGGATGAGGATCCATCGTCCATCTCGCCGTCCCGCCGGTTCAGCCGCCCCATCCTCCACCTTCAAGGAGCTGCTCCGACGATCGCCTCGTCTATCGCGGCTGCTCCATCACCACAGCACCGCCTTAACCTGCTCCACCGGAACCGCAGCATCCTCACCGACTCCTCGGACGAAGACGAGGCCTACTCGGCACCACCAAAGAGGCTGTACTCTCATCGCATTGCACCTTCTCCTTAACTCGACCTCCCGGCGCCAACGGTGCTCCATCCCGCGCCCCCATGGAGCGGCTACCTTGAAGCCGGCGCCGCGGGCGACATCTCCACGGCGGCTCTCCCCCAGTGCGCGGGCCCTTCGGCGGCGGCGTCCATACCAGCCGGATCTGCTGCTGCTGCTATGGCTCTCGCTCGCTCGCTCACGCTGCTGCTGCTGCTCCGGCTCGCGCTCGATCGCTCGCTCGCCCAGCTGCTGCTACTACTCTCCCCCTCGCTCGTGCTGCTGCTCTGCTCCGATTAAGCCACACTTCAGTCGACTGAATCTACTTTTGGGTCAGTCAATTTTCAGGGGTTGGGGGGGCTCGCCGGAGTTAAGGAAGAACCACCCGCAGTGGGGACGGGGGCTCGCCAGAGAGGTACCCCACTATCTATCTTAGGGTTCAGGGTGGGTGGCGGGGGGCCTAGAGGGCTGGCCGGGGCGGTAGTGGCGAGTTGTTTCGGGGCGGCAAGGCGGCGCTGGGGCCGGCGGTTCGGCCGGTGGTGGCTGGCGGCTCAGGGGGGTGCAGGTTGAAGATGAATTGCAGGCCCTCCCTAAAACAACATGTCAAGTGCCTCTCTGCTACCATTGCGTTCAGTTTCGACAGTAGCATTCAGATTCCACAGTAAATTTCAGTTTCGACAGTTAAGTTCAGAGTCAACAGTTTTTACCTCATCTGTTGTAGTCAGGTGGTTTTTGGTGATGTTAATTTTACATCCATTTTACATCATCTATTGGAGATGTTATTAGAATCCCACTTGAGATTGACGATGTCTGTCTTGTGCTGCTTCAGCCTTGACGTCTTACGGCTCACCGGAGCTGCTCCAACGACAGAACGATCCATCACAACAGAGCAGTGCCCTGGACGTCATCTACATCGCCCTTAGATCTTCCTCCACACCTCTGACAGCCACCTCTGCCTCAACTACTTCAGCGACCAACCCAATGATGCTGAGGTCGACACGGCTACGGCAAAGAGGTTGTACACTTGTTGCATCACTTATTACTATACATTCACGTCGATCCATTAGGGCTATTTTGGTTCAACGGAAAAACGTCGATCCACTGGTTGTTACCATCACTCTAAATTTCTGCATGCTCTCCTTACATAATCTCACCATATTTTTTTCGTATGCGTGTCAGATATTGTACACAGTCATGCTAAACATGTAGAGAAAAAGAGAAGAGTTTTGCGCGGCAATACAATGTCATGCAGACATCGCTCCATGGTGGGTTCAATGGCAAACCCTCCCCACCCCTCTCCAGATTGTAATCCAGAGGAAGATATCTGTTCTGAGGCGGATTCAGACGCCGCTGACCACTCCTATTTACCCCCCAAGGTGTTTGCTCTACCTTGGCATGATGATGTTAGTCATATCATGCATATGTTGCCTTGCAGTGCCTACTTTTGACATCATATATGTCATCTGCTTAGTTTAGACATGTTCTGTAATGCCACCTGTTTAGTTTCTATATCATATATGGGAATTATGCAGTCTCATGTCTTTTAGCCAGCCATAATATATGTGAAATGTGCAATGCCATCCTGTTTAACCAGGCATCATATATTTGAATGATATCTTGCCCATCCTTTTCTTCATTACATTTCCATTTGTCGACAATGTTTGTACATTAAACTACTCTTCCTGTGAATCAGCCATTTGGGTGGGAGATGGAAAAATCTGGAGTGAAAACAAGGCCTTCAGAGCAGACAGTGCTACCTGTCGAAGCAGATCTCTTGTTGGGTCCCGATAGCTCCTCAGAGATGGATTCAGAGACAGATGACCAGTCCTATTCCCCCACTGAGGTGTATGCTCTAACTTGGCACGGTTATACTGCTCATATCATGCATACGGTGTCTTGCATTGCATAGTTTAGACATCATATACACAATATTCAACACCATGTTCTTAGTTCAGACATCATATCGAATGCCCTCTGTTTAGCATATAAATCACATATGTGAATTAAATGATGCGATCCTGATTACTTAGATAACATGTAGGTGAATTATGTCATGCGATCCTGTTTAGTTATTCATCATATCTTTGAATTATGTTATGCTATGCTATCCAGTTTAGATAGACATCATATATGTGAAATTATGTCATGCTATCCGTTTTAGTTAAACAATATACATGTCAACTATTTCATGCCCTCTTTTTTCCACACTATCTATTGCATCTGTCTCTCATACAATGTCTGTACATTCAACTATGTTTCCTGTTTATCAGCCATTTGAATTGGAGCGGGTGATGCCAGTATCTAGCGGACTAAAAACACGGTCTTCAAATAAAACAGTGCTACCTCTTGGTGGAGATAGCACCCCGGTTGTACATGCACAAGAACCAGCCCTACCACACATAACCCAAACTCTCGCAGATTGTACCCCTACTGCGATGGACAGAGAACCAGCTTCACCCAATCTAACCCCAACCCCAGCCGATAGTAACCCAGTTCCTGTTGACACAGCACCATCTCCACCACAGAGCTCCCAAACAAGAGCAGTTAGTAAGGCAGCTCCAGTGCCCAAAGGGCCAGTACTATCACGGCGAACCCCAACTCCACCAGTTAGTACGCCTATTCCTGTGGAGGAAGCACAACCAGCTAGTCGTAGTTTAGCATCTATCGCATTTGATGTTGTTAAATCGTATGTGCGTATCTTCCCATCTTGGAAATATTATACTGAAGATGAAGGAAAATGCCAGTTGCAGGTGTTTGTCCAGGAGTTATGTGTAAGTAATGTTATTCATGGCAATTACTTTGCTTCGTCCCATACATCCTACCTCCATGATGGTTATAATACAGCAAATTTTCCCATTTTTCTCTATAGAGAAGGACCGATTTGGAAACTCAGGATGAGGTAACCTGTGCTAATACCTCTGCTATCTTCAAGAATGCTTGGTGGCAGTATCGGAATTACCTGAAGAAAACGTACTTCACCGGCAAAGAAACTCATCAAATTCCCTTACGTTCTCCTGAGACACATTTACTGGACGATGACTGGGAACGCCTTGTTCTGTACTGGTCCCGAACCAAGAATGTGGTAAGGTCTATGAGCTCATTTTCTATTTTTAAGTATTATATTCTTGCGTCTTACTGTACTCTGTTCATGTAGAACAAGTGCCTAAACCTGAAGAACAACTGTTCTAATTTAAGATTCCATTGCTATCATAGTTCAAAAAAGCGCTAGGCGTTAATTGTGCGTTTTGCCACCGCCTTGCGCTTTACTGACCAAAGCGCATGCTTATGCGCAGTTATGCACAGATTATGCGTAGTTATGCGCAATGCGTTTTGCCAACGCCTAGAGCCTAGGCGCGCTTAAGCGCTCGCTTAGGCGCGCCTTTTTTAACTATGATTGCTTTGCTCTTGTATCACTGTATTTACTCATACAAACTTATTTTTAAATTGAAGGATCCAATCGAAACTCCAATGGCACAGCAGGTATGTTCACGCATGTTTCTTTAACAGGTTTGCTCTTATCAATAGCTCTGTTGATTTCAATTTCAATTGTGTATACAGTTGACTTTCATATCATGCACATTACTAGCATCACAACAGAGCCAATAGTGTTGTTGTACATGTAGACCCGTGGTACCCATCTGAAATCTTGTTGTGCCGTGTAGTTTCCCACGCTTTGTATTCTTTCACTGCTGCTTTGTCTTGAACTGATATGATTTGAACCGTGTCTCTATTTTGATTTGGCAAGACAATGCAGTGACCATAGGACATAGATATATGTTTGTTTGATGCTTTTATTATGTACTAGTACTTGGCAATAGAAGACTTGGTAGTTTAATCCTGTCCACCTTACTAATGAACTGGTTCACCGAAATGAGTTTCATATACTAGTACATGCTAAACTTGTTATGTGTCTGCTTGTTTCTTCTTTTAGAATGCTGACAGAATATTGGGGAAGAGTGCCTTATTAAGCAATGGTAAAGGAAGTAATGCAGATAAGGTTCAGGATAGTGACACATCCTTGTTGGTCTCCAACAAAGCTGATAAAACAGCTAAGGAAGACTATCTTGAAGACAGCGAGACAACCCCAAAGTCCTGTCTTGGTTTAGTGTTCGAGTTACTGGCCACTACCGCTTGCACAAGCTATTCAAACTCACTGTCTGAATCAGTTCGGTTTCTTGAGTCTCAACTACAAGCTGAAAGACATCGATCAGCTGTGCTGCGACAAGAAGCGGAAGGACTGCGGAAGTCCCTGGAGCATTCAGATGCATACTTTCTGGTGCAACAGCAAGCGTTGGAGGATTTTAGCGCCAAACAGGACAAAGCTAATCAGCTTGCTAAGCTTATTGCCAGCATGGTGGATACCCAGGATAACGTTTCTTGAGCTCTTCTGAAGTTGTTTCAGTTATGCTCTTGTTTTGCTGCCGCGTTTATTTGCACTGGTGGCCAATTTTGACGGCCAGTGTATGTAATGTGCTGCTTTGTTCCCTATATTTGCACTGGTGGCGAACTTTGATGCCCAGTGGATGTAATATGTGTAATAGCGGTAATAGGCTAGCGTTAATTGCTTGCTTATTTATTTCCTTATTGTCTTGTTTAGTTGTTTGCTTGTAGTCACTGCAGTTCTTTTTCTGTTTTTTTCTAGTGGCCACAATAGCCTATTTTTGGTAACTAGGCCAAAATAATCATGGCAACACACGGACTGTTGTAACCATGGGCCTCCTGCAGGCCGTATGATCCATGGGCCTTCGTCCGGCCGTAGGATCCATCGGCCTTCTATACGGGCCTTAGGGTCCATGGGCCTTCTACGGGGCCGGCTTACGGGGATCCATGGGCCTTCTACGGGCCGTACTATCCATGGGCCTCATACGGGCCGTAGGATCCATGGGCCTTCTACGGGGCGTATCATCATTTCGCCAATCATGGGCCGTACTATTCGTGGACCATAACGGGCCGTTAATAGGCCGTATTTGATAACTCTATGAAAACAGCCCAACGGGTTTTTTTACATGAAAACGGCCCAACGTATTAACGGTCCGCAAACGGGCCGACTGTAACGACGGGCTGAATTTGGCCCACAAGCAGAAAATGACAGTAACGGGCCGTATGTAACCGAATGCTGCAAATGAGCCCAAGAATCAATGGGCCCTGAGAAGGCCGAAAGATAACTTGGGCTGGAAACGGCCCAATGGAATAACGGGCCGTTAATGGGTATAAAGTGATACACTGTTCATTACGGGCCAGTTTCACCACGGGCCGTTAATGGGCCAAGAGTTACAAAGGTCCTCATATGGGCCGAAAGAAGTCATGGGCCACACATGGGCCGGAAGTTAAAACGGGCTGAATCATATTGGACGGCCCAGATGACGCTACTGGGCCTAATTCGGATAGGGCGTAACGGGCCCTGGGTTAGCGGGCTGTAAATGGGCTATATGCGAACAGGCCGTTAACAGGCTTTCCGTGGGCCGGCCCGCCACCTTTTGACCAAGTCAAACGGGCCGGCCTTTTCACAGGAATGGGCCTCTGTTGGGCCGTGCCACGTGTCACCGTATCATAGGCGCCTTCGGTCCAATGAGCGGATGACATCTTTCCCAATGGTGAGCCGACACGTGTTTCCTCCAGCCAATGATGATTTTACACGTGGAAAATCCCCATTGGTCGGGGCTGTTAACGGGTTATCGGATCCAAAACCCGACCCGATAGCTTAACGGCGTTCCGTTACGGTGGATGCCACATGTCGGTCACCCTTGACGAAAGCACTTCTGTGACGCGCGATTTATCGTCATGGAAGTGGACACTTCCATGATGATAATTTTGGTAATGTCATGGAACACTTCTACGATAGCACAGGTATGACTATCTTGATTCTGTCATAAATTGTCATGGATGTACATGCATCACAAAAAACGCGACCTACTTTGACAAACACGTATCATCACGGAAGTGTATTTTTTTGTGGTGTTAGCTCTGTCTGTTCCATTCTTCATATGCATTCATGTTTATCGTGCATGTAGCATGTGTTATTTTCCATGTCATGTTTATGCTTGTGTGTTTACCATGTTGTTTGCTTCTTTCTGGTTGTGCTCCTTCTCGACAGTTCCGGTTACGTTGCGATGGTGAGGATCCGTTCGACTATGTTGGTTCGTCTACTTCATGGATTCAATTTTGTTACTAGCGGGATTTCAGGCAAGATGACCGTCACCTTGGATCTCACTACCAACTTTGCTATGCTAGTTGTCTCGATGCTATCGCTATGTCGCGCTACCTACCACTTGTTTATCAAGCCCCCAAATTGCCATGATAGCCTCTAACCTTTTCCACCATCCTAGCAAACCATTGTTTGGCTATGTTACCGCTTTGCTCAGCCCCTCTTATAGCATTGCTAGTTGCAGGTTGTTCCATGTTGAGACATGGATATCTTGGGATATCACAATATCTCTTATTTAATTAATGCATCTATATACTTGGTAAAGGGTGGAAGGCTCTGCCTTTTGCCTGGTGTTTTGTTCCACTCTTGCCGCCCTAGTTTTCGTCATACTGGAGTTATGTTCCTTGATTTTGCGTCCCTAACACAATGATGGTTTATGGGCCCCTCTTGACAGTTTGCTTTGAATAAAACTCTTCTAGCAAGGCCCAACATTGGTTTTACCATTTGCCTAATAACAACTAAAACTTGCATATGGACCGGCTAGCACTCGAGGATAATTATTCAACCCCCCGGGCTAGTGCTCCTCCGAGTGTTGGTCCAAACTTGGCGATGTCCTGCGCCCCCTGGGCAACCAGGGTCTCAGCCAACCCGACATCTTGCCCATCTAGTGTGCCCTGAGAAGGAGATACGTGTGGCTCCTATCGGGATTTGTCGGCACATTGGGCGGTCTTGCTGGATTTATTTTACCATTGTCGAAATGTCTTGTGCACCGGGATTCCGAGTCTGATCGGAGGGTCCCGAGATGGAGGATTCTGTCCGCGGATCATGAGCTTGTCATGGGCTAAGTTGGGACACACCTGCAGGGTTTAAACTTTCGAGAGCTGTGCCCGCGCTTATGTGGCAAATGGGGATTTGTTAGTATCCGGTTGTAGTGGACTTGAACTAAACTCAATTAAAGTACAGCAACCGCATGCGTAACCGTGACTCTCTCTTTTTGGGTGCGTTTGGGAAGAGAATATGGTTGGGTTATGTTTGTACGTAAGTAGTTCAAGATCATTTCTTGATCATTACTAGTTTGCAACCATTTGTGTAGATTCTCATCTTACTCTTGTAATCGCAAGTTAGCCACCATAAAATGCTTAGCCGCTTGCTGCAACCTCACAACTTATCCATTCCATAACCATTAAGCTTTGCTAGTCTTGATACCCATGGTAACGGGATTGCTGAGTCCTCACAGATTACTACAACAATAGTTGCAGGTGCAGGTATTGCGATCATCATCACGTGAGAGCGATGTTTACTTGTTTTGAAGTTCTCCTTCTTCGTTGATCTTGGGATAGGTTCATGGTCGGCAGCCTGGCTAGCAGGGTGGATGTCGTTTGAGTTTCTGTTTGTGTTCCATCCGTAGTTGGATGTTGTTCTCATGTATGATGTTTGATGTATTCTTGTGGCATTTGTATTCCCCTTTATATGTATCCCCAACTATTATGTAATGGTACGATGTAATGATATCCACCTTGCAAAGCGTTTCAATATGCGGCTCTATCCTTGGTGAGACCTTCGAGTTCCTCTCAGATAGGATCGCATATTGGGCGTGACATAGGTGTCATGTGGAGGTTAAAGCCTGGCAAGGTTGTCGTGCCGCTTATCCAACTACCACTTATTAGTGTGACACGCCATCAATACGAGTGTCGATAAAGTTAACCTGCTCCTTCAGCAAGGTGACACACATGGGGTTACGTCCACCTATGTCGGCGTTCTGGGAACCAGGGTACCCAGACTTGCCTACCTGCGGCCCACATCATGGCTCCATCGATGGCCTGGTACGGCCCATCTATAACTCCAACAACTCAAGACCCTCGCAAGGGGCCAAGCCTCACGAGGCGGATGACATCAAGACCTCCGGAGGGAGCGGCCTCCCTAGGCTGCCTCCTAAGGAGCGGAGATTTCTACGCAGGTGCCCAACCTCATGAGGTTGCGGTGACGCAAGCCATGATGACCAAGGCCAGGCGGGCGCCAGTCGGCGTAGAGCAGCAGGTTTCCTCTTTGGTGCTAAGGAGGCAAGCACAGGCGCGGGATCCCGAGGAATCAACCAAAGGTTTCCATTCCCATGCAACGAGACAAAGACCGCCAGGACGGATGCATCACCGAGCCACCGCAGTGTCACGACCAGAGGCTTTGCAGGCGAAGACCACCTTTCCTCAGGATAAGATGTACTACTTGTCCCCTTTCAAATTGGCCACTGTGGGATCCCTTCCCGCCTACGTTTTGGGGGAAGAGGACCAAGGCCACTAAAAGTATAGGCTAGCCACCGCCAAGAGGAGGGATCTTCGACTCATTCCCTCGCCAGAGCAAACCACGCGAGGTTTTTGTCGGGGGAAACGACACCTATGGGATCACAAGGATCCCTACTACGGTTGCCGGGGCGCAGGATTGCAAGAAGAGCATGATCAGTAGCCAGCACAAGGAGCGTTTACCTAGGTTCGGGCCGCGAGGATGCGTAAAACCCTAGTCCAGCTTTGGTGGGTGTATTTCAGAGAGTTCTTGAGCTCTCGAACTAGCTGTGGTGAGTGCGTGGTTCCAAAGAGCCGAATCCTCCTCCAGTATGCCATGGGCCTCCTTTTATAGTCGAAAGGGGCTGCCACAATGGCACACAAGAGGTGGAAAGGCGCACAGGGCCCTGAGCTTATTGCTCGTATTACAGGACAAGACGCATTTAATGCGTAGCTTAGGTGTCCCTCTGCTTTATCGGGGACGGGGGCGAGGCCCGTCCCGTCCGTCGCCGCTCCTCCTCGCTTCGACACACGCCTTGGCTAGCGATGCATGCGGCGCCATGTCGGCAGGCAAGCAGCTGAGGTGGCGCAGTGGTGGAGCCTTCACGAAGATCTGCATGCCGCCACAAAGGCGCTCGATGAGTTGGCCTGGAAGCTGCATGTTGCCACGCAGGTGCCCGCCCAGCTGGTTGGGCTGGCAGTTGCATGTGAACGGCGGTGGAAGCTTGGTTGGCGTGGGCCTGGCGGTGGCCCTGTTGGCATCCTTGGTGAGGGCCTTGCCGGGTGGCCCGGCAAGGGTCTTGCCGTGGCGTGCTGTCCTCCCCGGCAAGGACCTTGCCGGGGGTCTGGTGACCTTCCTCGGCAAGGATCTTGCCGAGGATCGTCGTCTTCTAATCCTCATCTGATCTTGAATATGTCTTCACAAAGATCGGCATGCCACTGCAGAGGTGCCTTCCTGAGCCCTGGCCCCACGTGGATGATGGCGTTGGGGGCCGTGGGCTCAAGGGTGGCTTGCTCTGTTGGTGTGGGGCGAGCTGCTCCGGCAAGGGTCTTGCCGGGGCTGCTGAGGCTGCCCCGGCAAGGGTCTTGCCGGGGGAACCTGCTTCGTCCCTCTGCTCTTTGTGGTCTTGGTCTTGGCGTTGCTCGGATTATCTTGGGCTTCGGTCTTACCTCGGCTCACCTCCCCTGTTCTGCTTGGTGTGACCGTGGGCGCGGCTCCGAATGCCCATGCACAGGTAAAGGGGTACAAAAGCGTGCCCCTCTTTTTGTACACCGACAGGAGCCGCCGGGCCTGGGCCACACATAAGCGCGACACGTTGTTGGGCCAGGCCCAAAATGGTGCACGGGCAGGCGGGGCGGTTTTTACCGCGGTAATACTTTTCGCGCGCTGCGCTTCCCACGACCCACGCTTGTGTCGTGGCATGGAGGGGTGTGCGTGATGTGGGCGGCATGCATGGGGCGGTTTCCACACGCATGCGTCACATCACAGTAAATGGGCAGCGCGACCCACGGCTTCCCCATAAAAAGGGATAATCGCGGGCGCACTGTTCCTTTTACCCTTCGCGCAACCCCAATCTCGGAAACCTCCGCTTGCCTTCCTCTTCCTCTCCTAGCTTCGCTCCTGCTCGCCGCGATTGCGCTTCTGCCGCCCTCTGTCCTGCCTTCCTCCCCCAGCCGCCGTGGCGCCAAAATCCACCAAGGGCAAGGGAGTGGCCAAGGACGCCAGAGCCACGGAGCTGCCGGAGAGTGCGGTGGCGGGGCATCGAACGCAGTCCGCCTTCTTCCCCTCGACAGTTGACGTGTTCGAGCTTCGGCACTCCTTCAGGCCCCTGTGGGGAGTGGAGACGGTGGGGGGGGGGGGGAGAATTCGGGGCATCCAGCCACGCGCGTCATCCCTGCCGACTGCGCCGAGGCTGCCCCAAATCGGTACCCCTTCTTTGTCGATTATTTTTCCTGCGGGCTCTGTCCTCCCTTCTCTGATTTCTTCAGCCACGTCATGCATACCTTTGTCTTTCGCCTCCCGGATTTTACTCCGAATGCGGTGGTGTGCATGGTCCTTTTCGCGCATCTCTGCGAGGGCTTCCCCGGGGTGCACCCCAACACAGCGCTCTTTCGCCATTACTTCTCCCCTCGGATCCAACCAGGGGATGCCATCTCCGGTTGCATCGCTTGGGTCTCAAGATCCAAGGGAGCATATCCGGAGGGCGCCATGAAGGAGAGGTGGGAAGAATGGCGGGGCCGGTGATGCTGGATCGAGGAGATGGACCCGCGGGCGTTCTGCGAAGTTCGCCAGGCGCCGCCGGTCCGCAGAAGCGATTGGAGCGACGTCGATGCTGACGATGAGAAGCTCACGGTCGCCACCAGCAGGTCCTCCGGCTCACCGAGGCCGGCCTCACCCTTGAGATGATCGGGGCGGACTTCATCCGCCGCCGGATCGCTCCGCTGCATAACAAGGGGAGGCCAGCCTGGCTCTTCACGAACCCCGCCGACATCATGCAGCTTCGTCCCGGCCTCGACCACAATTTCATAGTGATGGGGTACGCCCATTTCTGCCAGCGGCTCTTCCAGCTGACATGGGCCGCGACGGCGAGGTCGAGCGGACCGGCAAGGTCGCGAGGGCCACCGTGAAGGCCGGCAAGGTCATCAAGGGGCCTCTGTTCAAGCTGCTGACGGGGGTGGTCCTGCTATGCAATAACTCGTGCCGGTCCGATACCATTGCCATGATGCCGGACTACAACGCGCATGGCCCTGACCCGAGCTGGAAGGAGCCGGAGGATGCCGAGGTGCAGCAGTTCTTTGATATTCTGCACGAGGGGTACGTCAACACCGACGCCGAGCGGCTGCTTGTCCAGGACACCACCCAGGCGGAACTGGACTACCTCGCCACCAGGGCGAGGGAGGCACAGCTTGCCGAGGAGGCTAGCAGCGCTGGCGGTGTGGAGGACAAGGCCGCGAGGGCCGCGGAGGAGGAGGAGCTCGCCCGGTGGGCGGCGACCGCTGGGGAAGCCAGCAGCGCCGGCACCGAGGCTCCTTTGGTTGTAGATGTGGTCGGCAAGTCGTCATCGGAGGAGGTCCAGACCGCCGGCCCGACGCCGTCTACGGGGAGAGGGCGATTCCTGCGGCGGGCCAGTTCCGGCGAGCCAGTCCGGCCCGGCAGGGCTACGCGGCCGCAGCTGACCTTGGAGGGGTCCGGACGCCACACGAGGGCCGCGGCGGCAAAGAAGCCGGCGAAGGCCGCGGTGAATAAGAAGACAACCGCCCTTCGTCATCCACACATGTCCAGACACCACCTCCTTCCCCCCCTCCGGCGGATGTTGATACGGAGGTTACTTTTGATTATGGATCCCTCAGCCCGAGGAGGAAGAGGAAAACAGCAGAGGAGGCGGACGACGAGTAAGTATCTGGTTCCTTTTCGTTATCTCTGCCTCCTCAATCTGTGTTGCTCATCTTGACTTGTCTTCGCCTTTGCAGGGACGTGGAGACGCTGGCCTAGAGAGTGAAGAGGGCCAAGGTCTCGGCGGGTGGCCAGCCCCCAGTTGGTACTTCGAGGGCGCCACTGGTGGTGTTGAGCAACCCGGACAGCAGCCCCCGGCATAGCCCCCAGCGTAAGTTCATCACTCTTCCCCCGTCGACATGTGTCAGGGGCACGACACTTTGGTGCTGCCCTTGCCAGGTATGCAGGAGGAGAGCAGCAGCAGGAGGAGCCATAGAGGGCTACTCCCAACACGCCGCCTCCATCGACCACGCCGCCCCGAGGGGCGTCCCCGGCAAGGGAGCCAAGCACCGAGCCCACGCACATGGAGGAGGAGGAGGAGAACTTGGGTGCCGGCGGCTTTGCCTGGACGCCAAATGTTGGCGGGGAGGGGACTTCCGTTTCCCAGCCTGGTACTGGCACAGGTAAGTCGTTCGCCGTTCATCCCTGTTTCTTTTTCTTTCTGGCTCTTGGTCCTGGCCTTGCCTCACCCCCTCTTCGGCGTCCAGTTTCCTCCTCGGTGAACCCAGAGGACGTGGACACCGTCATCGAGGACGTCGCCAAGGCCGCCGAGGCGGACGCCGAGAAGATCGCCGCCGAGGAGGCCGCCAAGGGCGCTGCCGAGGACGCTGCCAAAGGGCCTACCGAGGAGGCCGGCAAGGCTGCCGCTGAGGAGACCGGCAAGGGGCCTGCCGGAGAGGTTGGCGGGGCTGCTGCCGGGGAGGAGGAGGTGGCTGACGACCAGCCTTCCTCTTCTGCTGCTTCTGGCTCCGGCAAGTACCTGAGGGTGAGCGACGACTTGTTCGTCCACCTTCCAGGCGCGTCGAGCACCAGCACACCCGTTGAGGGAGAGGTGTTCGACGATGAAGTGCTTGCCCCTGCTGGGCTTGAAATCATCAACGAGCCGATCGTTGGTGGCGACGGTTCGCAGGAAGAGCGGCTCCTCCATGCCATGGGCGCCAGCTTCCGGAAGCTTCAGGCGCTCCATCGCGCCCACCTGGACAAGGCTAAGTGCAGGACGGCGATGGTGGAGAAGGCGGAGGCGGACCTCCAGAAGCGCGTTGTCGAGACGCAAGACTGGTTCCGCGAGGCCCACAAGGAGCTCAAGGCTGCTCAGGGCAAGCTAGCCAAGCGCGACGTGGAGCTCACCATGAAGCTCGCCGACGTCGAGAAAGCTCAAGAGACGGTGAGGAACGTGGCCGTGGCCGCCGAAGCCGCCCGGACCCAACACGAGGCCATGCTGAACTCCCAGCAGGAGGACCTCGCTGCACGCGAGGAGAAGCTTGCCGCCATGCTTCGCGGCAAGGATGCAGAGGTGGAGAAGCTTGTCTTGCAGCGGACCAGTGAGCTGGAGCAGAGGCACAAAGAGGCACTCAATGCCCAGGCCCAGGTTCACGCCGGCAAGGTGGAGGAGCTGGAGGCGGAGCGCGATGGGCTGAAGGAGCAGGCCCTGAAGATGTCCTAGGAGAAGGACACGCTTAACAGTGCCCTGACAGAGGCGCAAGGCGCGGTCGTCAGCAAGGCTGGGGAGCTCTCCGAGGCCAACAACTCCATCAAAGACCTCAAGTTGAAGCTGGAGGGTCTCGAGAAGGTGCTGTCGGAGTCCAAAACTCGAGAGGGGACCCTGGCCAAGGATCTGGAGGCCGAGAAGCAGTTGCGGAAGAACGAGGGCCTCAACTTCGCGGATCACGTGGAGGACGAGAACCATTGGCTCGATCGCCTTGCCACCGTCGCCAACCAGGCCGCCGCGCAGCTGGCCATCATGGGGATGCCGGACGTGAGGTATGTCCCGGAGCGGAGCGTGAGTTCCAATTGCAGCCTGACCATGTTCTTTGAGAAGGTCGTCGACGCTCTGGAGCGGCTTCACGCCAACCGTGCGGCCTCAGTGGCCGACGGGTCCCGGAGGCTTTGCCAGGGTGCCATGACCAAGGTTCACACCAAGGTGGCGCACTGGTACCCTGACCTCGACTTCGACGCCGCGCTGGAGAGCTTGACGGAGGGTACTGACCTCGCCCCGCTCAGGGAGCGCATCAAGCCCATCATCAGCCGAGTCGGCGAAATTCACAGGGTGGAGGGCCAGCGCCGGGATTAGGCACCCCGTTCTTTATCGCCGCTGCAGGTTCACAACCAAGACAATCACTATCTCTAGTTAGAACTGCAGCAACAATTCGATGTAATATAACTCTGCAGCACTTTCAGTATCATGCATGTTATTTTCCTCTTTGATTTTCCTTTGTATGTCCACCTTACGCTACTTGGGTAGGTTTGCCGGTGCGTAAACCCAGGGCGGCGTCTTGTGGACGGATCCCCATTGGCCTGCCGGGTGTGCTTGCTGCCGGGCAAACCACCTTGCCGCCCTTAGCGCGGCCGCCCAAACTGTCGAGCTTAACTCGAGTTAGAATCGAGAGCGTTGCCAGGTGCGGAAGGCTACCCCGCCACTCTCGACGCGGCCGCTTGAGCTGTTGAGTGGACTCGAAACAGAACAAGGGCGTTGCCAATTTGTGGGAGGGCCCCTTTGCGTGCACGTCTCTCATAAATAGGCAAAATCTCTGAGGACGATAACCTTATATGTAGGAGGAAATAACTCAAAGCTCTGAATGACTTAGCTTTTCTGTTGACACGCTGGCGTCGTTCGTCCGGCCGCCTTCTTCTCAGGAGCCAAGGGCGATGAAGAACCGCTAGGTTAGCTACTAGGCCAGATTCTCACAATTGCTCCCCCTACCTGGCGCGCCCAAGATGTCGGGGGAAACGACACCTATGGGATCACAAGAATCCCTACTATGGTTGCCGGGGCGCAGGGTTGCAAGAAGAGCAGGATCAGTAGCCAGCACAAGGAGCGTTTACCCAGGTTCGGGCTGCGAGGATGCGTAAAACCCTAGTCCTGCTTTGGTGGGTGTATTTCAGAGAGTTCTTGAGCTCTCGAACTAGCTGTGGTGAGTGCGTGGTTCCAAAGAGCCGAATCCTCCTCCAGTATGCCATGGGCCTCCTTTTATAGTCGAAAAGGGCTGCCACAGTGGCACACAGGAGATGGAAAGGCGCACAGTGCCCTGAGCTTATCGCTCGTATTACAAGATAAGACGCGTTTAATGCGTAGCTTAGGTGTCCCTCTGCTTTATCGGGGACGGGGGCGAGGCTCGTCCCGTCCCTCGCCGCTCCTTCTCGCTTCAACACACGCCTTGGCCAGTGATGCGTGAGACGCCATGTAGGCAGGCAAGCAGCTGAGGTGGCGCGATGGTGGAGCCTTCACGATGATCTGCATGCCGCCATGCAGGCGCTCGATGAGTTGGCCTGGGAGCTGCATGTTGCCACGCAGGTGCCCGCCCAGCTAGTTGGGCTGGCACCTGCATGTGAACACGGTGGAAGCTTGGTTGGCGTGGGCCTGGCGATGGCCTTCCTCGGCAAGGATCTTGCCGAGGATCGTCGTCTTCTAATCGTCATATGATCTTGTATATGTCTTCACAAAGATCTGCATGCCACCGCAGAGGTGCCTTCCCGAGCCCTGGCCCCACGTGGATGATGGCGTTGGGGACCGTGGGCTCAAGGGTGGCTTGCTCTGTTGGTGTGGGGCGAGCTGCTCCGGCAAGGGTCTTGCCGGGGCTGCTAAGGCTGCACCGGCAAGGGTCTTTCCGGGGGAACCTGCTTCGTCCCTCTGCTCTTTGTGGACTTGGTCTTGGCGTTGCTCGGATAATCTTGGGCTTCGGCTTACCTCGTCTCACCTCCCCTGTTCTCCTTGGTGTGACCGTGGGTGCGGCTCTAACTGCCCGTGCACAGGTAAAGGGGTACAAAAGCGTGCCCCTCTTTTTGTACACCGACATTCTTCTTCCCTTGTACTAGTTCATCCTCAGCCCCTGTGAGGCAAATCCACCACAAAGCAGGAGTAGGGTCTTACACCTCAAGGTGGCCCGAACCTGGGTAAATTATCGTGTCCATTTTCTTCCATGTTCATCGAGCTAGGCCGTGGGGGCGACGAACTATTGGCTGGAGAGGTTGAGTTCTTCGCACACGCCCTAGAGTTCGAACCTTTTTGGGTTTGCGGAGCCTTGAATCCGACATCTGGCTTGCCAGGTAGGGGCATGTCGAAGGTCTGCTTCTTAGCCAGCTGTGCTCCACCCATGCCGCGTGGTTCCCATGGTAGACCCTGATCCACCCGCCAGGCCGCCAGGCGCGTTCGGGGGCATCTCGGGCCTATGAGCTTTCTCCCCCACCTTGCGGCAGGTGCGGTGGCCGATGAAGTTCAGGCCGGAGTTGCCGCCGCGGTATGACGGCGCGACAGACACCACGGAATTCCTCTGGGTGCACGTGGAGGCCTACTGGGCGGTGGTCGGCGACGACAAGGTCATGGCGAACTGGCTCCCTATGGCTCTCATGTGTATGTCGCGCTCCTGGCTGATCAACCTACCGGGATCTTCAGTGGCCTCCTGGGAGGAGCTCCGCCATCTGTTCATCACGTACTTCGCGGCACCGGCACCCCACACCATTGCGGCCATCCTCGGCGGGTTGCAGGCCCCGGCCTCAAGCCGCCTTGTCAAGCAGCTCTTCCGACAGGTGGGGGCCGCCCGGCCACGTCAGGGGTCTCCCCTAGCAAGGGCGGCGCTCGAGACCAACATCATCTTCGACTTCAGGGATCACCCCAAGACCACGGTCGGTGCCGGTGCACTCCCCATGCTATGCATGCCCACAATCAGCAACGTTGCAGTTATCAGGACCCTCATTGATGACGGGCTAGCCTCAACATCCTCTCCGTGGAAGCTTTTGTCCAGCTTCCTGTGCCTAACGACCAACTCACTCCCACCAGGCCCTTCTCAGGGTGGTCGACGGCTTCGCCGTTCCTCTCGGGCAGATCTGCCTCCCTGTCACCTTTGGCACGCGACAACTACCACACCAAGTTCATCGACTTCTACATTGCCCGCATCGGCCTCCCGTACAATGCCATCCTAGGATACCCGGCTCTCGCCAAGTTCATGGCAGCGACGCACCCCGGCTACAACGTCGTCAAGATGCCGGGAAGTAGCGGCATCCTCACCGTGGCGGGGGATGCCCAAGATGCACTCCTGGCCCTCAGGCTCGCCTTCAAGGCTGCAGCGGCAGCACAGCCAAGCACCAAAGACGCCTCGGAGGTCCCGAAAGTCGTGCCCGGGAAGAAGAAGCAGTTGTTCTCCCAAGACTGGGCCAAGACGAACCAGGTGTTGATCGATGACGAGGGATCTGGCCCCACCTTCACCATAGGCACTGGCCTCCCCCCGGACCAAGAGGAGGCGCTGGTCGGTTTCCTCCGTGAGAACAAGGATGTGTTTGCATGGGAGGCAACGGATCTGGTCGGCGTCCCACGAGATGTTATTGTGCACCACTTGATGGTGTGCCCCGGTGCGCGCCCGGTGAAGCAGAACGCACGGCGCCAAGCCCCGGAGAAGCAATTGTTCATCGTCCAGGAGGTCCACAAGTTGCAAGAGGACAGCGTCATTCAAGAGGTGCGGCATCTAGATTGGCTGGCGAAGCTAGTTATTGTCCCCAAGAAGGGTGGGAAGGGACGCATGTGCGTCGACTTCACGAGCCTCAACAAAGCTTGTCCTTAGGACCCGTTCCCTCTTCTGCGCATCGACCAGATCGTCGACTCCACCGCCGAGTGCGATTTGCTATGCTTCCTGGACGCCTTCCCAGGCTACCACCAAATCAAGATGGCGGTGGAGGATGTCGAGACGACAGCTTTCCTGACCCCGTGCGGGGTGTACTACTACACCTGCATGCCGCGCGACCTTCTAGTGATTGATGCACATCGCCGTGGGCCGGTAGCTTGGGAGGAACGCCGAGGCGTACGTCGACGGCATAGTGGTCAAGTTGCGGGAGGCAAGGACCCTCGTCAAAGATTTCGAAGAAACGTTCGCCAACCTGCGCAAGGTGAACCTGCAACTCAATCCGGAGAAGTGCGAGTTCGACGTCCCGTTCAACAAGCTGCTGGGCTTCCTGGTGTCACACAGAGGAATCGAGGCTAACGAGAGAAGATCAAGGCGATAGAAAGGATGAGCCTGCCGCAGACCCTCAAAGAGATGCAGAAGCTCATGGGCTGCGTGACTTCATTGGGGCGCTTCATCTCCAACCTAGGCGAGCGCGCCCTCCCGTTCTTCAAACTGATAAAGAAGAAGACCTCAATAGGTACCTCACCAGCCCGCCGGTGATGGTAGCACCTCGTCCTCTTTAGCCCCTGGTGCTTTACCTAGCCGCCATAGCCCACTCAGCCAGCGCGACACTCATGGTGGTCCGGGAAGAGCGCGTGGATGAGGGTGTGCGGCATAGCGCCCCGCGCCCGACCACGACACTACAGCCTCAAGACGGTGCCCCTGAGGCCCCGGCTACCCCACAGGACATCAAGGCTCCCGAGGGTCCCTCGTCTCAAGAGGGGCAGCACGCTGTCGACGCCCCCTCCTTCATCGAGCACCCCGTGTACTTCGTCAGCATGGTGCTACATCAGCGTGCGCGCTACCCCATGCCACAGAAGCTCCTGCTCGCACTCCTCGTTGCCTCCAGAAAGCTACGCCACTACTTCCAAGGCCACCCAATCAAAGTTGTCTCTGCATACCGCTTGGAGAAGGTGCTCCGAATCCCCAATGCTGCGGGAAGGGTTGCTGAGTGGAACATTGAACTGCAGGCGTTCCAGCTGGAGTTCAACACCACCAGAGTCATCAATGGCATGGCCCTTGCTGACTTTGTGGTAGAGTGGACTGACACCCCAGACTGAGGAGTGGGCGAGGACCATTCCCTCCCACCCAGAGATGAAGCACCAGATGGTTGGGTCATGTACTTCGACGGCGCGTTCGCACGCTAGGGTGCAAGGACTAGAGCCGTGCTCATCTCAGCTACCCAGGACAAGCTCTATTACACCGTGCAACTCTACTTTCACCATGGCGAGAAGGTCTCGAACAACATCACTGAGTACGAGGGCCCGATCACTGGCCTCAAGGCCGCGGCAGCTCTGGGGATCAGGCGCCTCACCATCAAGGGTGACTCCCAGCTCCTCGTCAACTTCTACAACAAGGCGTACAAGCCAAAAGACGAGCGCATGGAGGCATACCTTGAGGAGGTACGCAAAATTGAGAAACGATTCTTGGGCTTGGAATTGCAGCACGTACCGCATCGCACGAACAAGGAGGTGGACGACATTGCCAAGAGGGCGTCCCGGCGCGACCCCCAGAAGCCTGGAATCCTCGAGGAGCGGCTCTTCAAGCCATCAGCGGCTCCCCGCACTGCAGAACCAGCGTTGCTTCGTGAGCAGCCGCCCATGGCACCCTCCTCGGGCGCCCCAACCTGCGGCCTAACCTCGAGGGCCCGCCTGCTCCTTGCACTTGAACCTCACGAGGGGTGCTAGACCGAGGAGTTCAAGGCATACCTGCTCCGAGCCACCATGGTAGAGAAGGAAGAAGACATAGAACACGTGGCCCGCCAGGCCACCACGTACTGCATCCAAGACGGCGAGCTCTACCGAAGGTGCCCAAACAACGTCTCTCAGCAGTGCATCTCCAAGGAGCAAGGGTGTGAGCTGCTGGCTGACATCCACGTTTGGGATTGCGGGCATCACGCTTCATCGTGCACCCTCGTGGGCAAGGCGTTCTGTAGCGGATTCTACTGGCTAACAGAGCTCAACGACACCACTGAGCTGGTGAGATCCTATGAGGCATGTCAATTCCATGCCAAACAGATCCACCAGCCCGCTCAGGGCCACCAGACCATTCCGCTCTCATGGCCGTTCGCGGTCTGGGGGCTGGATATCCTGAGCCTGTTCCCTCGAGCAGCCGGGGGCTACAGCTATCTCTACGTCGCCATCGACAAGTTCACCAAGTGGGGGAAGGTGGAGCCCGTGCACACCATCCCAGCTAGCTCGGCCAACAAGTTCATCAAGGGCCTCGTGAGCAGCTTTGGGGTCCCCAACCGTATAATCACTGACAATGGCTCTCAGTTCAGGAGCAACCTTTTCAAAACATATTGTGCTAACCTTGGAACGCAAATATGATACACTTCGGTGGCACACCCACGGAGCAAAGGGGAAGAGCTTCAAGAAGAAACTCAAGGCCTACAGTAGGGGCTGGCTCGATGAGCTCCAATCCGTGATGTGGTCCATCCGCACCACCGCGACCAAGCCCACAGGCGAGACCCCATTCTTCCTCATCTACGGGGCTGAGGCGGTCCTCCCTCATGAGGTCAAACATCGCTCCCCGTGGGTTTTGGCATTTGACGAGGCACGCCAGGACGCCTCACGGGGGATGGACCTCGTGCTGGGGGAGGAGGGCCGCCGCCAAGCCTCACTCCATGCCGTAGCATCCGCTCCAGGACCCTCGAGGCGGGTGACCTCGTCCTGAGGCGGTTACTCTCCAGGGAGGGGCTTAGCAAGCTCTCGCCTCTATGGGAGGGCCCGCTCAGGATCGCCCGTGTCTCCAGGACTAGCGCCGCGCGCCTGGAGACACAAGACGGGACCCCATCCAGAATGGCTGGACCATCCAACACCTTCGGAAGTTCTATCCATGATCAAGGCCATGCACCTCTCAAGTATCCGCTCGTGACACTCTCACGTAATAATGAGTTGGGGCTGTAAATGCCCCGGCGTCTCCTGAGTGCTGCCCCTGGGCTTCACAGGGGTCCCACCCATGTCCTAGTGGAGGCCCCATGCTCCGCACTGGTGGGAAGATCAGAAGACTAGTGTAGGTGCCGGACGAGGCGGTTCTTTTGCATGCTTATTGTAGCTGATTTGCAACTTCTTGAAATTAAATTTGGAGCTTTCGCATCTTTTGTTTGAAAGGGTTGGGAAACTCTTTCTCCTTGTAGTGTTCGCTCTTTCTGGTCTTGCCTGAGGGAGAGTGACAGTTGCCTGTTGCTCTACCTCGCGCGTCGCGCGCGTGGGAGCAAGGCACGGTGTGTGCGCCGGGGCCACCCGCAAACACACCTCGCTAAAGCCTTGGTGCCCCAGCCTTTGGCGTCTTAACCCTTGCACGACGCTCTGAAATGAGCTTACGGGCACACACGCCCTCTTGAGTCAGTGCCTCCTGGCATTGTGACTTGACGCACCAGCGGCGACCAGCCCACGCTCGGGGGCTCGCGCGAGGTGTGGCACCTCCGGAGGTTTTCTGACCCTGCAGCCACAGGGTGCCTCCTGAGGCTCGACGACTTTCGAATCTTCATGTTCGAAACCCTTGGAGAACTTCCTTGGAATGAGGGGCGTGCAAAAATCCAAGCCCTCGAGAGGCACACCCTCGCAGCACGAGAGTCTACCGCAAACACATTAAGCTAAGTCATCCCAATCACAATCAGCAGCAACACGGATATCATGGTGCAATATAAAAATGACAAAATAATGGCGCAAGCGCCATGGCTCATCACACGCCCTGACAGGGCCTTCTGCTTTTTTTATGCAGGAGAAAGTAAGGAACAAAAGCAGCCGCGCGACTACAGCGGCTCCCGAGACCCGGCTCCAGCAACGCCCGCGCTCGGTCGGAGTCCTCCTCCTGCTTCACCGGGGCACGGCGGCGAGGCGCTGATGATGCACAAGTATATGGGATCAATTGCAGCTCTTTTCGATAAGTAAGAGTGTCGAACCCAACAAGGAGCAGATGGAAATGACAAGTGGTTTTCAGCAAGGTAATGACTGCAAGTGCTGAAATTGTAAGTAACATAGTAGTTTGATAGCAAGATAATTTGTAGCGAGCAAGTAACGATTACAACAACAAAAGTGCAGAAAGATAGCCAAATCCTTTTGAGGCAAAGGACAGGCCAAAAGGGTCTCTTATAGTAACAAAGCGTTCTTGAGGGTACACGGGAATTTCATCTAGTCACTTTCATCATGTTGATTCGATTTGTGTTCGCTACTTTGATAACTTTATGTGGGTGGACCCGTGCTTAGGTGTCGTTCTTACTTGAACAAACCTCCTACTTATGATTAACTCCCTCGCAAGCATCTGCAACTACGAGGAAAGTATTAAGAATAAATTCTAACCATACCGATAAACTTTTGGATCCAATTGGTCCCTTACGGAATAGCGCATAAACAAGGGTTTAAGCTTCTATCACTCTCGCAACCCATCATCTAATAACTACTCCACAATGCATTTCCTTAGGCCCAAATATGGTGAAGTGTCATGTAGTCGACGTTCACATGACACCAATAAAGGAATCACAACATACATACTATCAAAATATCGAACACATATCAAGTTCACATGATTACTTGCAACATGATTTCTCCCGTGACCTCAAGAACAAAAGTAACTACTCACAAATGATAATCATGCTCAAGATCATAGGGGTATTAAATAGCATAATGGATCTGAACATATAATCTTCCAACAAATAAACCATATAGTAATCAACTACAAGATGTAATCAACACTACTAGCCACCCACAAGCACCAATCTATAGTTCCGGTACAAAGATTGAACACAAGAGATGAACTAGGGTTTGAGAGGACATGGGGCTATTGAAGATGTTGTGTGGCACCCCGGCTCAGAGCAACCGGTTTACCTTGCATTGCCAGCCCAGAGATCTAGTCTTCTAGCAATACACAACAACATGGTACAAAAACAACCGCTTTATTGATGCTAGCGGATTACATAAGTCTCACGGACTCGCTTACCAGACGGTTACCTTGTAACTAAACGGTGACCATACCTGGGTCACAACTGAAACCAAACACTCATGAACAACTCACGAGTTCATGAATCACACGAAACACAATGCATCACAACAATCATTTTAGTTTGCAAGATTAATTATAAAAGTTGATCCATGGCATGACTTACTTCCGAGCTATGCCCATAACCGAGGACGCGGCTACCGATAGATTAAAAACACTCTGCAGAGGTAGCGCACTTTACCCACACTACGGAACCCTGGCCTCGCATTCCCATTCGGGTGGACCAAAGCATTCCGACGAAACCCTCCCTTTGTCATGGCACTCTCCCGGCCACTCCGACCAACTCCCTCTCAGTGCTAGGTCTTGGGTGGCCCCGTGTCTACCAAAGACACCAACGGCCACCGTCGTGGCAAGATGGTCCCAAACGGGTACAAGGTACCATAAAAACAAAAACAAGCACACAAGGTTATGTCTGCTTACCGAGCCAGGGTATGCACGCCCATAACCTTCCCTCGCGGGAGGCACCAGTGAGAGGCACAACAAAGGACCAAGTCAAGACCTTCCCACAAGGTAAATGTGGTCGCACTGAATAAAAACCCAATTCAGTGGCACCATGATGTGATCAACATCATATTCAAGTTGAACTTAATCAAGTTTAACTTTGACAAAAACTTTTTATAAAATAACAATGATACTATGCCATAACCATGCCACTAATCGACATGCAACGCAAACAACTCATAGACATGGATCAATCTTATCAACATAATTATCTTGCACTACTCAAGATCAAAACTTCTCTGGTTATAACTCATTTTTATTATCAAGCAATGTTTTTATTAGTTCATCATTTAAATGAAAATATCACTTCATAAAAGACCTATCATTATTTATCATAGCAATATAAGTAGTGCAAAATCTTATTCTACTTGACCAAACAAATTCATGCATTTAACCAGTAACTTAAACAAGCATATGAAGCATGGTAAACTAACTAGCAATCAACAACATATATATATATATATATCAAATTTTAAATGCAAATAAAAACTCATATTCAAGTAGAAAATCAGAGATATTGAAATAACACCATCCAAATGCTGGTGTGGCTTGCCTTAGTGTAGAGGAGGATCACACCCCTCTTGGTTTGCTTCAAGACAAGCTTCTCCTTCTGAAAAGAATTTAAAACCACAAAAACAAATATAAAACCCATTCTGAAAATCACCGAAAATTCTAGACAGGAAGGAAAAATCCACCTTTTGGTGTGCTGCTAGAGCTTTCTAAAACAAAGACAATGCAAAAACAATAAAATCATTTGGACTTATGGTTTAGAAATGGTGGCTGGTCAAAGTTTAGTCAAATTTCTGAATAAATTTTAATTAAACAGAAATCCCGGGGGTGACGTCTAAGGAGTAAAGCGAGAGTGCGTCTCCACTCGTACCGCTTTGGGCGCGAGTGGTGAGGCTGATGGGTGGGTCCCGCATGTCAGGAGAGAGAGGGGGAAAGCGAGATCAGAGAGGGGCGATGCTTCGCTGGAGCTCACGCCGGCGACGAGGGGTTTGGGGCTAGGCTAGAGGGATAGGATTGAAGCTGGGCTCGTGGCGCACCTACCCGTACCTGTGGCTTGGCTTGGGGTGGACGGAGCTGCTCGCGGTCGAGCTCGCAAGCGTCGGTGGCGAACGTGGTTCGCCGAAGTGGTTGAAGACGACGGCTAGGGGCGGCTCTGAGGGCTCAGCAGCATCCAGGCCGCACGAACAGACCCCCAATGCCCCGCCCGAGCAGCTGCTTGAGCTCGAGAGGCACCGGAGAGCGGTGGCCTTGCTGCGGATGTCGCCAGAGTTCTATCGTCGGGGCGACAGCCAGAGGCCTGCCCGGCCGAGCTGTGGCCCGTCTACGTGCTCCTAGAGGTGGTGAGGAGTGGTGCATGGCTAGGAGTCAAGAAGGGGGGGCGCTATAAATAGCCGGAGCGAGGGGGACGTGTCGCCGCCGGAGCTCTCTGGATGCGCGGCGAACTGCGACGAAAAGCTCCAGTGCGAGGGGGCAAGCGCGCAGCGTCAACGCAGGAGCTGCCCACGCTCGCGGACGAGCACAGGAGGAGGTGGAAGAAGCGGACAAGGGCACGCGCGCACTGTGGCTTTTGGCCATGACGTGCCTGTGCTTGCTGCGGCGTCTTTGGCGTCGGTGAGCACCGGGGAGAGGTCAAGGGTGATGGGTCGGGGCTGTAGGCTGGGCGCGGCAGGCTTCGGCGAGCGCTGGATCGAGCACACACTGAACAGAGAGGAAGACGCCATCCAGAGCACGTCGAGACGGTACCAGGCACCGTGTCTTCACGTGGTCACCACGCTGGCATGGTCAAGACGACGCCCAAATGCTGCCAAACCTTGTCTACACTCTAGTCCACGCAGTGTTTAGTCTAGGAAAGTTGATAGCTCATAGCCAGGCCGACCAGACTTGACTCAACTAAGCTAGTAAGTTTCTGACCAGAAACTTGGTCGCCAAGTTAAGCAATCTTCTAGAAGACCATTTGGGCTGATCTCCTCAAGTTTAGGTTTTCTTAGGAGGGTAATCAAGCTCAAGAAAGATCAGGGCCAAAAGATCAAGGAAAAATGTACTTGCTGTACAAACTGGAATTTTGGGCCAGAAGAGAAATGATTTTCTATAGCAAAAATATTACAAAAAGTCATGCAATATTTTTGCTTGGGAAAGTGTGCCAAGGTCCAAAGAATATTCAGGATTTATCTCAGATTTTTGGGAGCAATAAAAATGAGGGTTGCTTTGGAGCACAAGTTTCTGAATCGAGTTTCAGAGAGGAAAATGAATATTTTTCTTTTGTGAAAAATATTCATTTGATTATTTTGGGGATTTATCAGAGAAATATTGTTGAATGAGGAGTAGATAGGTCACTTGGGTGAAAGTCAAGGATATGCCCAAGTGACAAGTCCATTTGAAATGATTCCAAAACCCAAATCAAAGCAAGGCAAAAACCAAGTCCGGAAACACAGAGAAGGCAAGTCCGGAAAAAGAGAGAAGGCAAAATCCAGGCTGTCACATGTTGATGAAGATTGCCCTCCCCAAGATGGGAGAGTTGTTGGTGATGGTGATGACGATGATTTCCCCCTCCGGGAGGGAAGTTCCCGCGGGAAAATCGCTCCGCCGGAGGGCAAAAGTGCTCCTGCCCAAGTTCCGCCTCGAGACGGCGGTGCTCCGTCCCGAAAGTCCTCTCTTTATTTTTTCTAGGTCAAAATGACTTATATACCGCAAGATGGGCACCGGAGGTGGGCCGAGGAGAGCACAACCCACCAGGGCGCGCCTGGGGTCCCTGGCGATCCCAGGTGGGTTGTGCCCACCTGCTGGGCCCCCTCTGGTACTTATTGGCTCCAACATTCCTCATATATTCCATAAAAATTCTCCTTAAAGTTTCAGCTTGTTTGGAGTTCTGCAGAATAGATAGTCTGACGTAGCTTTTCCAGGTCCAGATTTCCAGCTGCTGGAATTCTCCCTCATTGTGTTTACCTTGCAAATTATGAGAGAAAAGGCATTGGAATTACTCAAAAAAGCATTATTATGCATAGAAACATCAAAAAATAACAGTAGGAAAACATGATGCAAAATGGACGTATCAGGCGGCTCGTCACCCTCCCTGGTCCGAGCCCGGTGGCGTGGCCGCTCGTCGTAGTTGTCGTCGCTCGTGCTCTCCCCAGAAGAGGAGCCGCCGCTGCTAGAGGCGGCGCGACTGTCGCCAAGGGCAAGCTCACCGCCAGCGATGGTGCCGACCCTCCGGCCGTCATCGTTGTCGTCGTCATTGCTGTTGCTCTCCGGGCAGCACCCTAGCCGACGGCCATCTTCCCCGAAGACCCTGACATAGAGGGTCGTGGCGTCGACATACCTGAAGTGGAGGGTGCACCTCCCATGCAAGCCGCACGCACGGGCAAATGGCTGCCACCCGCGGTTCAGGAACACATTGCCGGCGGCGGTAACCTCGACCTCCACCCAAGAGGCCTTGCTGCAGCAGCCGTCGGCCTGCAGCCAGAGGCCACCGGGTCCCCGGCCCAGCAGCGTGCCCGTGAAGAAGCACGGGACCTAGAACCAGACACCTGCAAGCCACTCCGCCCACAACACGAACTCTGGGGATGCGTCGGCCAATTGGAGCGTGGACGCGGCGGCCGAACGACTGCCAGATGCCTCCCCTCATCGCCGGGGCTGCCCCGGCAACGACAACTTTCACTGCGGGACGAAGCACCTCCACTGCTTCTAGAGGCGGCGCCAGCCTTCGCAGGGGTGCACCCGCGCCCTCGAGGAGCAACCGCTGGCTTCTCGTAGTACTTCGGGGGACGACCGCGGCCTCTCTTGGGCAGCGGCGAGCCCGGCCCTTCCCGAGGAGCTTTTCCCTTCTCGGCGGCGGAGAACCTCCTCACTGGCACCATGGATGCTCTGGCAAGACGGCGGGACAAAGAGGAAGTAGGAGGGGCGAGCGGCGACAAGATGAAGCTGAGTGGGGGCTCCGCCCCCTCTCCCATTGATAGCTGGAGGGAGGTCAATTGCTGGCATCTCACGATTCCAAATAATGATGGTTTTTTGCATGCATCAGGCAAATCGCAAGGCGGCGTGGGGAAGTGGAGATGCCCACGTCCCATCAAGCGCCACGCACCGACTCGGTTCGCAGGTGATTGGGGTACGTGGCGCTTCACCCTTTCCCCTTGGCTTTGCCTCAAAGCCAAGTCCGAGCATGCCTTGGGCCCGGGGGCTACTGTCAGCATTCTGGGAACCAGGGTACCCAGACTTGCCTGCCTATGCCCATAGCGTGGCTCCATCGACAGCCTGGTATAGCCCATCTACTATGCCAACAAGTCAAGTCCCGCGCGAGGGGCCTCACAAGGCAGACGACATCAAGACCTCCGGAGGGAGCGGCCTCCCCAGTCTGCCTCCTGAGGAGCAAAGATTTCAATGCAGGTGCCCAACCTTATGAGGTTGCGGTGACGCAAGCCATGACGACCAAGGCTAGGTGGGCGCCAGGGGGCGTAGAGAAGCAGGTTTCCTCTTTGGTGCTAAGGAGGCAAGCGCAGGCGCGGGGTCCCGAGGAATCAGCCAAAGGTTTCCATTCCCATGCAACGAGACCAAGACTGCCAGGACGTTAGGACGGATGCCATCACCAATCCCACCATAGCATCACGACCAGAGGCTTAGTAGGCGAAGACCACCTTTTGTTAGGATAAGATGTACTACTTGTCCCCTTTCAAATTGGCCACTGTGAGATCCCTTCTCGCGTACGTTTTGGGCGAAGAGGACCACGGCCACTAAAATTATAGGCTAGCCACCACCAAGAGCAGGGATCTTTGACTCATTCCCTCGCTAGAGCAAACCTCTGAGGTTGTTCTTCCCTTGTACTAGTTCATCCTCAGCCCCTCGTGCGGCAAATCCATCACAAAGCAGGAGTAGGGTCTTACACCGCAAGGTGGCCCGAACCTGGGTAAACTATCATGTCCATCTTCTTCCTTGTTCATCGAGCTAGGCCATGGGGGTGATGAACTGTTGGCCAGAGAGGTTGAGTTCTTTGCACACACCTCAGAGTTTGAACCTTTCTTGGGTCTGTGGAGCCCTGAATCCGACATTTCCCGCACCAGGTAGGGGTGTGTCGAAGGTCCGCTTCCTCGCCAGCCATGCTCCGCCCGCGCCGCGTGCTTCCCATGAGAGACCCTGCTCCACCCGCCGGGCTGCCAGGTGCTTTCGGGAGCATCACGGGCCTACGAGCTTTCTTCCCCACCTTGCGGCAGGTGCGGTGGCCGCTGAAGTTCAGGCCGGAGTTGCCACCATGATACGACGGCGCGGCAGACCCCAAGGAGTTCCTCCGGGTGTACGAGGAGACCATCTGGGTGGCGGGCAGCGATGACAAGGTCATGGCGAACTGGCTCCCTATGGCTCTCATGGGTATGCTGTACTCCTGGCTGCTCAACCTACCGGGATCTTCAGTGGCTTCCTGGGAGGACCTGTGCCATCTGTTCGTCGCGCACTTCACGGCACCGGCGCCCCATGCCATTTCGGCCATCCTCGGCGGGTTGTAGGCTCCGGCCTCAAGCCGCCACGTCAAGCAGCTCTTTCGATAGGTGGGGGCCGCCCGGCCACGGCAGGGGGCTCCTCGGTCAAGGGCGGCGCCCGAGACCGACATCACCTTCGACTTCAGGGATCACCCCCAAGACCATGGTCGGCGCCGGTGCATTCCCCATGCTGTGCATGCCCACCATCAGCAACATTGCAGTCACCAGGACCCTCATCGGTGACGGGCTGGCCTCAAAGTCCTCTCCGTGGAAGCTTTCGAATAGCTTCATATGCCTTACGACCAGCTCACTCCCACCAGGAGGTTTCCCACACGCCCCAGAGTTCGATCTTTTCTTTGGTCTGCAGAGTCTGAATCCGACAACCTAAGCACCTGCAGGCTCGACACCTCACTGGTTAGCGAGCAGCTAGTGAGAGAGGAGGAGCGCTGGTGTTTGGCAGGAAGCCCATGCTTGAGGAGCTTGTTGGGGCTTGACTAGCCGGTGCTTGTTGCTTCCGTTTGAGGTATTTGTAACTTGCCTCAATGCTTGGTCTTCTTAATGCTCTCCTTGATCTCACGAAGAGTGGCTTCTCTAGTTCAGCCGCGTACGAGACTTGGTACTTGGTACAAGAATTCACAGTGTGCTTGTGCATAAGTCAGGGCGGCAAACACTCAAGTTTGATGCAGCGACAGGAGCCCCCGGGCTTGGTCCACACGTGCCCCCAACAAATGCACATGCCCATATATCGATCTTGCCGGGGACAGTGATACGTCTCCAACGTATGAATAATTTTTTATTGTTCCATGCTATTATATTATCTGTTTTGGATGTTTTATATGCATTAATATGCTATTTTATATTATTTTTGGGACTAACCTATTAACCTAGAGCCCAGTGCGAGTTCCTATTTTTTCCCTGTTTTTGAGTTTCGCAGAAAAGGAATACCAAACAGGGTCCAAACGGAATAAAACCTTCGCGATCATTTTTCTTGAACCAGAAGACAACCGGAGGACTAGGAGATGAAGTCGGAGGAGCCACGAGGCGGCCACAAGGACGGAGGTGTCGTGAGAAACCACGGCCACCTATTGTACCAAGAGTCCCTTGCTGGTTCAGCAGGGGGATGGCACGTTGCACAAAGAGCAGAGGGGCGTCGAATAACACGGCAGAGATCACACAGGTAGTCTTTACCCAGGTTCAGGCTGCCATGAGGCGTAAAACCCAACTCCTGCTTTGGTGGATTGATGGTGGAAAAATGGTGGTGAGCGCAACGCGCTTTGCCCAACATGGTTGCCTCGGGGCGAAACAGATACGTGCATATGATTGTGCGAAGGGGTGGATTCACTAACCATTTCTATGGTTGCCTTGGGCCTCCTTTTATAGACAAAGGGGTCACCATAGTGGCAAATTAGTCATTATGCACTGATTAAATAGCAAACAGTGCTATCGTACCTAACTCTGCAGGCTGACAGAACGCATTAAATGCGCCGCTCAACGTCACAACGTTGCTTGCCCGGCAGGCCCTGCCAGGCGGTTTTCCTAGCTTCGCGCCTGCTTGCTCGACACGTTGCATAACGGGTGTCACTTGTAGGTATTTCCTGTAGGAAGTGGCTGCCATGTGGCGAACAGCAGCCACTTAGTCACTTTGGAGCTTGACACTGCACCGATCGACGACATGCGTCGTGATGAGGTGGTGTGGTGAGGTGGTTCTGCCTCCATAGGCCTCGGCAGGCTTGTCGAAACACCCAGAATGGTTGCTTCCGGGGGTGACCCCGTCTTTTCAAGGCTCACCTGCCCAGCAAGGGAGGCTTTTCCCTTAGTAATATTTCGCTCCTCTGGCTAGTTTTGGCCTTCTTTTGTTGCATGTTGGTCCTTCAAAGAACTGATTCCTTGTGCTTCATGTTGACTTTGGTGCTGTAATCTTGTTCTCGTGCCTGTCCACAGTTTGGGCAATGGACCCAGGGGTTTGTTGCACCGATAGAAGCCCCCGGGCCTGTCCCGAACAAGCTGCCGAGCATCGTCGGGGTAGGCCATAATAAGTGCACAGGCACGGGCGTTGAAGCGGTTGGCCCCTTGAGATCTTCTTTGCTTCTTCATTAATCTTGAGTCGGGCCAGTTTCTGGTTTTCTCGTGCGTTGTGTGCAATGTTAAGGAAAAAACTCAGATCGTGGCCCACGGATTGCCTACGCCTCTCCATCACAGGGCGGAACCTGCCATCCAACTTGCTCCCTGCTCCATGTGTACCTGCCACGTGTACCTCATGCATTGTGTAGGGTACGTGGTGGATGCAGAGAGCGCGGGGGCGAGTGCCATGGCAAAAAACCAGGCGTCGTTGGTCGGATCAGAGGGTCGGCCCTGATTCCCCAAGCCACTGAAGGCACAGGGAGGCCGTATTAGGGGAGCGGTGCGGCCGCTCCCAGAGCGAGAGTCCATCCCCCTGCCCCATCCTTCTATAAAAGGGGGTAGGAGTGGTGCGTTTTCTTACACACACCTCTTCCTCCCCCTCCTCAATCTTTCTTCACTCTCCATGGTGAGGGGACGAGGGTGAGGTGGTGCTCCAGCTGCGATGACGAGGGCTTCTGGTCAACAGTGCATCCCTCCTCCTCCGGACTGTGCGGTGCTGGAACACGCCATGAGAGGAGGACGGAGGGGGCGATCTTCGCCTCCCTCCTCCATTTGCGCGGGTAATGGAGCTCGAACAGCTGCGCGCACTGAGGTTGCACATGAGGGGCTATGGGAATGGCGGCATGTGGGTGGATTTTGACTTACCTACTCCTCATGTTATGTACCTTCGCCATGGCTGGAAGACCTTCGCTCGAGCCCATAGCTTGTCGGAGGGGCACGTTCTCCAGTTTAAATGAATGGAGAGCACCTGCTTTCCGTCCAGATTTTTGGGTGCTCGGGAGCACACTTAGGGTGCTGCGTGGAGAGCTCGACCGACGACGAAAGCTCCTCCTCGAGCGGAAGCGAAGAGGAGGACAGTGACGGCGATGACGACAACAGTGACCAGGAGGGCGACGACTCCGACTCTAGCTGAGGGTCGCCCGCACCATCTTCATTAGGCGGCAGCACCATCATCTACACCTACATCTCCTTCCCGGCAAGATGATTTGCCGGGGAATTGGATGCAGAGGTGTGGATGGTGCCTCCCGCGTCCTCCAGCAGCCTCCCACCTAGACCATGGCAGGCTTCCTCGCGGTCTGCAACTCTGTTAGTCCTGCCACGTCCTGCTGGCCCTGGTGGTGGCGGTTGACGGGCCGCCTCCGCCATGCTCTCCATCGATGCATTCGCTGGTGTACTCCCATCCCCGCCAGACTACCTCTCCAGGTGCCCGATGTGGTCATGCTGGGCTTCTGCCCAGGCGTTCCTTTTGCCCCCTTCGCCTTCTACCGCCGTGCCTAGGAGGAGATGGGCAAGAAAGGAAATTATGGGGCACTTATCATTTTTTCAATCTTAAATCCGTAGGCACTTGCCAAATTTTAGTTCAAATAATGTAATCTCTTGAGTCCATGTTTGTGTCCTGTAAGGTCTGTACTTGTTTGATCAGCATATTAATGAAAAAGATGAACCTTGCCCGGGACTCGTGCATGTATATGTCCATGCAGAGGTGGAATGCCTCTATATTTCAAATAAACGAGTTTCCCCTGGCAGGCTATCCTGCCGGTACCCTCTATTTTGCTGCCTGGGGCTAAGCCTATCGGGTGAAAATTGCGATGAGGAACCAGCCCCCCGCCAAACTTTTTTTACCAAAGGCCACTGCAACCATCCTAACTGAAGCATCATTCGTGTCAATGGATGGGAGCACCTAAGTTTCAAAAGGCGGAAAGGTTTTCTTATGCACAAGTATTTGCTTACAGAACACTTATGGACAAGGGATACAACTTATCCGTTGGCTTGCCGGAGATCGCAGTATTGGTTCATCTTTCCAGCTTCCTGTAGAGGCCAAGCTTACGGCAGGAACCTGCAGTTTTATGCAGATAGAAATGATGCAAGATGCGACCTTATCTATATGCATATGCAATGCTCATGAAATGCTTATGCATGCATGCAACTTGTCGGGGGCCCCTAGTGTCGCTGGAAACCACGGCCACCTATGCGACCAGAAGGCCCCTTGCTGGTACGGCAGGGGGGCCGTCACGTTGCACAAAGAGCAGACGAGCATGTGGCAGCACGGCATAAATCACGCAGGCATTTTTACCCAGGTTCGGGCCGCCGTGAGGCGTAAAACCCTACTCCAGCTTTGGTGGATTGATTGTGGAATGGTGGTGATGGAGCATAGTTAACTTGCCCGGCAAGGGTTGCCTCAGGGCGGTAGTGGCTACGCGCGTATGGGGGTGTGAGTTATCCAACCTTATAACCCTTTCTACGGTTGCCATGAGCCTCCTTTTATACATCAAGGGGTTACCACAATGGAAAAGTAGTCATTACGCACTGATAAGATAGCAAATAGTGCTATTATAACTAACTCTGCGGGCTGACAGGGCGCATTAAATGCACCGCTCAACATCACATCGTTGGTTGCCCGGCAAGGCTTGCCGGGCTATCCTGCCAGCTCCACGCCTGCTCGCTTGACACGTCGCAGGACGGGTGTCATCTGTGGGTTTTTCCTGTAGGGAGAGGCTGCCATGTGGTGAATGGCTGCCACTTAGTCACTCTGCGGCTTGACACCGCATTGATCAACGACGTGGGTCGTGGTAGAGTAGTTGGTGAGGTGGTTCTACCTCCGTGTGTTTCGGCAGGCCCTGCCGGGACATCCTGGACGTTTTCTTCCGGGGGTGGCCTCACCCCTTGCCGAGCTCGCCTGCCTGGCAAAGGAGGCCCTTCTCCTGATGGTGTCTGGCTTCTCTGGCTTGATCTTGGTCCCTCTGAAATACATGTTGGTCCTCTGGAGATCTTGGTGAGGACTGCTGGTAGGGCCAGCCTCGCGAGGGCACCTGGAGAGATCAGCCTTGTGGGGACCATCCTCATGGCAACGCGGTCTCCCTCCGCTGCCACCACCATCAAGAAGGAACGACGACTACCACCAGGAAGAGGGGGCTGGGGACTTCCAGGAACCTCACGCCATCGCCTACATCCTGGGTGGCGCTCAGGCCCGAGCCTCCTAGCGCATCTTCAAGCAGTTCGCTCGTGAGGTCAACACGGCCCTCCCGAGGCTCGAGGCCACGCGCCCGCTCAGGTGGTCCAAGTGCACCATCACCTTCAGCTCGTCCGACTAGCTCAAGTGCACAACGACTGCCGGCGCCCTCCCGGTGCTCTGCTCGCCCGTTATCAGCAATGTCCTTGTCACCAAGCCCCTCATCGACGACGGCACAGAGCTCAATGTTCTTTCCATTGAGACGTTCGACCGCCTCCAAGTGCCTTATGATCAGCTGCAGCCCACTAAGCCCTTCTCAGGGGTGACCGAGGGCTCCACCACTCCGATAAGGCAGATCTGCCTCCCTGTCACCTTCGGCCAACGCGACAACTACCGCACCGAGCCATCCGCCTCCCGTACAATGCCATCTTGGATATCCGGCCCTAGCCAAGTTCATGGCGGTGACCCACCATGGCTACAACGTCCTCAAGATGCCAGGGAACCACAACATCATCATGATCACCTGCGAGGAGAAGGACGCGGTGTGCTCCCTTGAGCGTGCCTACCAGGCTGCGGCGATGACCCAGACCACGAAGGCGCCATCTACCGTCCTGAGGCTGCCCCCAAGAAGAAGAAGCAGCTGCTCCGCTAAGAGCCTCAGGAGAGCGGTGTCTCCAGCCACACCACCTCAGGACCTGCGCCCACGGATGGGGCGCCTCCCTCTCTTGCATAGGAAGGCGCGCCCAGCGCCCTCCTCAGGCTGGGCTCGGGGGCTCTCTTCTGGAGGGCCTCAGACTTAGCCAACGTCACGAGGGAGGCGCTCGGGCACCACGTGGAGTCATGCTTCATCACACGCTTCTCTCACGAGGGCACAAGCCACGGGGTGCCAACTGCTTAGGGGTTCATCACCAAGGCGACGGAGGAGCTTCAAGAAGCAAGAGCCATGCATGGCGACCGCCGCCCACCACCTGGCGCATCTCCTTGTCCTGGCGAGGACAACGAGCTGCGCGTCTACATCAACATCCCAGGGCTCAATAGGGCCGCATCCCAGGAACGCTTCTGTCCTTCGCGCGCTGGTCGGTGTGAGGGTCCACCTCACAGCTATGTTCGCATGCCATTCGGCTTGCCGAACGCGGCTGTTACCTTCCAGTGTCGCCTGTGGAGCGTTCTGGCGGCTCAGGAGGCCAGGCACAGGTGGTCCTGGCAGAGATGGCGACGATTCTTCATGAGCCTCCTGAGCCTCCAGGGGCTCCGGAGGTTTAGGACCCATGCGGCACGTGAGGAGCGACCTCTTCAGAATGCGTCTTCAGCTGCTCCAACATCTCTCCAGCAACGGTGCCAGGTGACATTTTCCGGTTCATTCAGTTGGGGGCGCCCCTCGGGCTGCATTATCCATTTGTTGGGGGCGCCCCTGCGACATGTATCCTTTTGCATCTTTAATTTACTTTGTTGGGGGCGCCCGCGGGCTGCATCATCCCAGGCCGCATGGGTCCGTCCCTGCGGCATGTATCGTTCTTGCATCTATCCGAGCAAGCGTTACTTCCTTCCATAAGATTATTTATGTTGTCACCGGCTTGCCTGCTAACCTTCGCGGCCTCCCGCGTTGCTGACCAGCCTCCTGCTCATCCTGCAACGGGGCTACACATGCTGGCACGACGCTTGTGCTCGGGTCCGCCCCTGCAACAGTGACAAACCTGAGAGATCGAGCTCTGGCTCGCGGCCCGCCCTGTGCACGTCACTTCACCAGATCCTCAGTGCCTTCATCTTCTTGCGGAACTATCAGCGGCATGACAGAAAACACAGCTACGAGTTATATTATCCCCTCGGACTAACCTGCGGGAATATCCAGAGCTTAGCTATGGGTGGCCCCGCCAGCTGTCCTGTTTTCATGCAATTCGGTTGAGCGTTAAAGGGGGGCTCCTGATCATCACGGCTCAGGAGATCCTACTGACTCTCTAGCCCTCACGCCTGGCCTTGACCACGGCATCGCGACCTGGCATACCAGCGGCGGTTGAGCCTCGCTCGAGGGTCGGGACCCGAGGACGCAGAGCATTCAGATGAGCGAGGAAGGGGGAGGCCGGCGTGAGCCCTACCTAGTAGCACCGCCGTTGAAGCGCAAATCGGGCGCCGCGCAGGGAATCACCTCAGGCTCGTTAAGATAATTCACATATTCGTGTTAACGCGACACCGTTGTCTGGAATTTTTGACTCTCGCAGCCTTGCTCCGGCAATGCCGCCTTCCTTTTCGGCCTTCAGGAAGCTGCTTGCACGCCAAAGGGGACCTCTTGAGCATCGCGCCTCAGGAGCTCTTATCGGACCTTGGGCCGCTCACCTCCTGGCCTTGACCACAGCATCGCAACCTGGCATACCAGCAACGGCCGAAGCTTGCCTGGGACTGGGACCTGCCGGCATAGAGCACTAAGTTATCGCGAGAACGAAAAGGGGGAACAATGCCGAAGCAAGATGTGCAACCACAGCCTTATAGTAGGAATAATAAACATTGGAGCAAAAGCATTATAGGTTCTTTACACACCCCCATGGGGTTCGTCTCGATTCCTCGCAGGGAATAAAAGAAGAAAAAACCCCAAGGAGCCCTGACTACGGGCGTCACCACCGACGCCATCATCAACAGTGGGCCACGGGGGACCGACGCCAACCCCATCCAGGTCATCGGCGACGCCAAGCGGATGCCGCTGCTATGCTTCGGGCACGGGGAGAACTCGGAGGCACATAGCTGTAGTCGCTCGACTTCTGGGACTCGCTAGGCTCGGGAGAGTTGCGGGACTCCCAGGAGACATTGCTGCTACTGGATGAGCTATCGGCAGGACCGGGGGCGGGCTCGACGCCTGCTACCGCGCCATCCTGGCCCCGTCCTCCAGGGCAGTACTCCAGGCGGCGGCCTTCCTCGTTGAAGACCTTGAAGAACAGCGTGGAGCCGCCGTCGTACTCGAAATGGATGGCGAGGTCCCCCTCCGCGCGGCAAGCGCGGGCGACCTCGCCCAATCCTCGGGTCATGAAGATCTTGCCTTGGGGGACGACCTCGACCTCCGCCCCTGTGGCTAGGCTGCAGCACCCGGCATTCTGCAGCCACAACTCGAGTGGCCCCTCAGCGGCATCTCCTCAGCGAAGAACTATGGGAGCTCAATCCACGTATGCGGGGTAATCATCACCCACACCGCGAACTTGCGTGAAGAGCCTTTGGCGTGGCTACGCGGGCCTGCAGCCCGCACGGCCTCGGCCTGGCCACCATTGCCGTTGCCGGCGTGGCGCGAGGCGCTGCCACCTCCTCTGGAGCCTTGCACCTGAGCATACAAAGGAAGCAGGTGGCCGGGTGGAGGTCGCTCGTACCAAGGCCGAGTCACCACAGGCCTGCCGCCGACGTCGCGAGTCCGGCTCAGCCTCTTCTTCGGGGGGAGCCGCCCTTACTACTCGCAGGGGGTTTTCCCTTTCTCCGCTGCGGAAAACCTCCTAATCGGCGCCATGGGAGCTGCGGCAAGACAGCGAGGCAAAGAGGAAGAACAGAGAGCATGCAACGAGAAGGAGGAGATGAGCAAAGGTGGCTCCGCCCCTCTCCTCATTTATAGCCAAGAGGAGGCCAACCTCCGGCCTCCACGATCGCGCGTAATGATGGTTCTTTCTGCATCACTACAAAAAATACACTTCCGTGATGATACGTGTTTGTCACAGTAGGTCACGTTTTCTGTCATGCATGTACATCCATGACAATTTTATGACAGAACCAAGATAGTCATTCCTGTGCTGTCATAGAAGTGTTCCATGACATTACCAAAATTATCATCACGGAAGTGTCCACTTCCATGACGATAAATCACGCGTCACAGAAATGCTTTTGTCAAGGGTGACCGACACGTGGCATCCACCGTAACTGGTCGCCGTTAAGCTATCGGGTCCGGTTTGGATCCGATAACCCGTTAACAGCCTGGACCAATGGGAAATTTCCACGTGTAAAATTCTGATTGGCCGGAGGAAACACGTGTCAGCTCGTCAGTGGGTCACCTAGGCGCCTATGATATGTCGACACGTGCGACAGCCCACCATCGGCCCATTTAGATTACAAAGGCCGGCCCGTTTGACATGGTCAAAAGTTAGCGGGCTGGCCCATGGAAAGCCTGTTAACGGTCTCTTCGCAAGTAGCCCATTTTACGGCCCGGTAACTCACGACCCGTTAGGGACTACCCGAAATCGGCCCAACAACATCATGTGGGCCGTCGAATATAACACCAGCCCATTTCACTTTCGGGCCACGTATGGCCCACGACGTCTTTCGGCCCATATGAGGCCTTCGTATCTTTAGGCCCTTTAAAGGCCCATGGTAACTCTAGCCCAGAATGAACAGTAAATTTCTTTGTACCCGTTAATGGCCCATGATTCACATGGGCCGTTTCCAACCCATGTTAGCTTTCGGCCTACTGACGGCCCATACGTTCTTGGGCTCCTTTCCGGCCATCGATTACTTCCGGCCCGTTACTGGCCTGTTCCCCTAATGGGCCAAATTCGGCCCGTGGCAAGAGTCGGGCCGTTCCTGGCTTGTTAACCCGTTGCGCCGTTTCCAGCCCATCCTATATTTTGGCCCATTAACGATCCGTTATGCCTGTGACAGAATTAAGCCTTTGCTGTCCTCCGGCCTGTTAACAGCCCGTTACCGTGCTGGGCCAATACCAATTACGCCCGTTTACGGCCCATGTAGACCCATTTATCCGACGGCCCAAGGCCCTCCGATTCTACGGCCGTGTTGGAGGCCCATTTAAAGACGGCCCGTAGGAGGCCCATGAATCCTACGGCCCGTAGCAGAGTCATGGTTACCATGGTCCGTATATGGCCCATGATTGTTGTGGCCACTAGCAAACCAGGGAAAAAGAAGACTAGGAAATAAATAAGCCCGAAACTAATGCTAGGCTATTATGGCGATTGCACAGATTACATCCACTGGGCATCAAAGATCGCCACCAATGCAAATATAGGGAACACCCTACACTATTGTAACGCCCACGATGCGGCTATATCTCCCACGTGTCGAGGCACGACTTAGAGGCATAACCGCATTGTGGTTTTGTCGCAAGAAGGGTCATCTTCACACAATCCCATGTAATGAACAAGAATGGGATAAAGAGTTGGCTTACAAACGCCACTTCACACAATACATAAATAAAATCATACATCATTCAGAGTACACACATAGACCGACTACGGTCAAAGCGAAAAGAAAAGAAGATAACCCAACTTCTAGATCCCTGATCGTCCCAACTGGGCACCACTACTGATCAACAGGAAACGAATCATAGTAACGACCAAGGTCCTCGTCGAACTCCCACATGAGCTCGGTTGCGTCATCTGCACTGGTATCGTCGGCACCTGCAACTGTTTTGGTAGAATCTGTGAGTCACGAGGACTCAGCAATCTCACACCCGCGAGATCAAGACTATTTAAGCTTATGGGTAGGAGAAGGTAGTGATGTGGAGCTGCAGCAAGCACTAAGCATAAATGCTGGCCAACATACGCAAATAAGAGCGAGAAGAGGAGCAACGGAACGGTCGTCAACTAGTAATGATCAAGAAGTGATCCTGAACTCCTACTTACGTCAAACATAACCCAAAAGCCGTGTTCACTTCCCGGACTGCGCCGAAAAGAGACCATCACGGCTACACACGCGGTTGATTTATTTTAATTAAGTCGAGTGTCAAGTTCTCTACAAACAGATATTAACAAATTCCCATCTGCCACATAACCGCGGGCACGGCTTTCGAAAGATAATACCCTGCAGGGGTGTCCCAACTTAGCCCATTATAAGCTCTCACGGTCAACGAAGGATAAACCTTCTCCCGGGAAGACCCGATCAGTCTCGGAATCCCGGTTTACAAGACATTTCGACAATGGTAAAACAAGACCAGCAAAGCCACCCGATGTGCCGACAAATCCCGATAGGAGCTGCACATATCTCGTTGTCAGGGCACACCGGATAAGTCAAGCTACGAGTAAAACCAGGCCTCGAGTTTCCCTGAGGTGGCCGCGCAGGCTGCTTGGTTCGGACCAACACTCGACGGAGCACTGGCCCGGGGGCGTCTAAAATAAAGATGACCCTTGAGTCTGCAGAACCCAAGGGAAAAAGGGATAGGTGGTAGCAAATGGTAAAACCATGGTTGGGCCTTGCTGGAGGAGTTTTATTCAAAGGGAACTGTCAAGGGGGTCCCATAAATCACCCAACCGCGTAAGGAACGCAAAATCAAGGAACATAACACCGGTATGACGGAAACTAGGGCGGCAAGAGTGGAAAAAATCACCAGGCATAAGGCCGAGCCTTCCACCCTTTACCAAGTATATAGATGCATTAATTAAGATAAGAGATATTGTGATATCCCAACATAAACATGTTCCAACATGGAGCAATCTTCAACTTCACCTGCAACTAACACGCTATTAGAGGGGCTGAGCAAAAGCGGTAACATAGCCAAACAACGGTTTGCTAGGAAGGTGGGTTACAGGCTTGACATGGCAATATGGGAGGCATGAGATAGCAAGTGGTAGGTAGCGCGGCATAGCAAAAAGAGCGAACAACTAGCAAGCAAAGATAGAAGTGATTTCGAGGGTATGGTCATCTTGCCTGAAATGCCGCTAGAAAGAAGAACGAGTCCATGAAGAAGACAAACGGATGTAGTCGAACGAATCCTCACAACTCCGGAACGAAACCGAAGGTAACGAGAGAAGCAACCCGGAAAGAAACAAACAACATAGTAAACAACCACCACATACACATGGCATGATGCAAAATCAAGTATGATGCATGTCTGATGCAATGAGGCATGGCATGGCAAAGTGCAACAAACAACACTACAAATTAAGTGGAGCTCAATATGCAACGAGTTGCATATTGACGAAGCACCACATTCAAGTTATTTAGTACGCTCTCGTTTATGTACCCAACAAAGTTAAATGTTGTTAAACATGGCAAGAGGGTGAAGCATAAATAAACTAACTATTTAGGCAAGTTTAAATGAGGCCGGAACAACAAACAACAATTCTGGAAAATCTCCATAAGCATATTTTTGATTTGGTACTGTTCTGCCATAAACACAATTTTAATGTTGTTAAATAGCAAAATAAAGTGAACCAAGTTATTCTATGCATTTTTCTACCCCATTTACATATAAAGTTTATTAAAATCGGAGCTACGGTTAATTAGTTATGAAATAAATCATTTTAACATGGCATTTAAGCAAATTAAATAAACAGCAAGTTTAAACATTTTAAACCTGGATGAGAGCAGCATATTATGAAACTAGATGAAATTCTAGACATTTTTCATATAAGAAGTATTTTAATCTGATGCACGGTTTATGAGATATTAAATGCATGAACATGGAGGGTTTTTCTGTAAAACATGCAGCTCTCTGGATAATTAGACAAATTCGCAGCGCAGGAAAAAAATACATGGGCCGAATCTGAGTTGTACTGGGCTGAGGGGAGTTGCTCACATTGGGCTATAGGGAACTGGGCCTTGGGGATCGCGGTGACCGGCCAAGGGGAGGCACCGCTGGGGCTTGGCGGTAGAGGGAGCTGGGCTGCAGCGGGAGCAGAGGTGGCCTCGCGCAGGCGAGTGGCGCTCGTCCACGTTGGCGCTGGACCGGTCAACGCAGAGCGGCGCTGGAACGGGCGAGGCTCGGCGATATAGAGGAGGCAGCGGGCGGTATGGCTCGAAGCAGAGGCAACGGCAGCGGCTGGCGATGCACTGGTGGGACCTGGCGCGACCGGGCTCCATGGGAGGGCGGAGAAGGAGCGGATCAGGGGCCGGGGATGCCGGATCCGGTGAAGAACAACGGCGGGTGGCAACGACTGAGGACGACGGCGCGATGCTCCACGCCTCCTGTGCTCATAAACAGAGAGAGAGGTATGAAAAAGAGCAGGGGAAGATGAACATCAGGAGATGGAAAGGAAGCAGGGCGCGAGTAGCTGGCCTGATCCGGCGGCGCTGCTCCGGCAAGGCCGTCGACGAGGGTGGCGCTCGGGGCTGAGGTGAGGAGGCAGACGCGACAAGGCAGGGGATCGAGGGGATCCACAGAAGGACGAGCTCGGGAGGCAGCGCGTCCCTGGGGCAGGAGGCTTGGCGCGGGATGCTGGTTCGGTCAGCCGGCGGCGGGGCTGCAGTTGCTGTTTGGGTGGCCGGCGACGACGAGCTCCGACATGGGCTGAACGCGAGGGGAGGCACTGTTCGGGAGTGAGGTCGAGATCGAGCTCCTCTCGATCTGGAGTGGGTGGTGGCGTTTTGGTTGGTGGATTCAAGGGGATCGGGAGGGATCCCGAGGGAGAGGTGACGGCGCTAGGGGATTGGGTCAATGAGGAAAACGAGGAGGAGACCAGGGGAGGTGCTGGTTGGTTCGCTGGTGATCCCGAGGGGAACCAGAGAGAGTGGCGGCGGGAGGAGGATCCCTAGAAAATAGGGTTTGTCCAAATTTAGACTAGGGGTCTATATATATACGAAAGGGGAATGATTTGGATCCTTCGATTGCGATCGGCCGGTCCGGAATTAATGGGTTAGGGAGTCCAAAAGAGAAACCGAAGATAATTAGAGGATATTTGGGGATGATCCGGATCCAACGGTGACGACTGCCCCGGTCGGGTTCGGGGAAGGTTTCGGACGCGCGCAAGAAGGGGTTTTGTGCATTGTGCAGAGAGGCTCAAACGGTCGGACAACAAAAGAACGGTTGGTCTCAAAAGGGACAACGAAGACAACAAGGAGAAGCGCGAACTACGAACGGATGCAAGTTTTTTTTAAATGACGGCAACGAAGTGCCGATGCAATGCGGATGATGCAATGATGAAATGCAACAAACAAATAAATACACGCGACGATCACGAAGAACGTGGAAGCCATCTGGAGCGTCGGTCTTGGGGCGTTACAACACTCCACCACTACAAGAGGATCTCGTCCCGAGATCTTGGATGGCACCGGAGATAAACGGAAGAGGAAGAGGTAAAACAAATTGCTTCTTTGACAAACAAGTGAAACCAAAGAACCTTGAGAGGTCGCAAAGCTTGAAGAAATGACACGACAGAGGTGAACAAAATTTAAAACACTCCGTTATCAAAGAGGAACAAGGAACATTGCGAGAACCTTTGTAGATTGAAAGACATGAAATAAGAGCTTCAAGAACCAAGAGAATATGACCACACTGGTAGAAAAGAGAAACAACGAACACCATGTGAACCTTGGAGTTTGCAAAGCTATGAATGACGAGAACCATGGACGAGAAGTACATGCAAGCACTCCGGTTAAAACGAGATGTATAAGGAACGATAAAGATCAATTACGACAACACTCCGTTTAAAACAAGATAGAGAAGGAATAAGAGTGATATAATTTGGACAGCACTCCGACTGTAAATGGAAGGAATTTAACATGATCTTGACAAGATGAGAGGATACTCGATGAAATTACAACACATTGCCTCCGGAACTAATGAAAGAATGGCACAAGGGGTAAGAAAGATTTCAGACAGCACTCCGGTTGAGGAAGGAGACAAAACTTGATAAGATGAGAGAACTCGAATGAAAACACGACACTCCGGCTAAACGGATAAGAAAGGAAAAATTACATGATCTTGACAAAACAAGATGATTGGTCGAAGAGAGCAACATCACAAAGCCTCCGGAAACAATGCCTGATAGTTAGATAGTTGGAGTGAATAGAATGAAGAATGAAACCAACATCTCCTACCATAAATGAATTTTAAAGAGCATCCTTACGAAGTAGGATTGAACGGAGTTGTTGGAAAAATCAACAACGAAAAGAACAAGCTTGTTGTGGGCTTATGGAAAACATCTCAAAAACTTGAGGTGAAATTCTGCCACTAACGGAAAAACAATAGATTGGATTGATATGAACAAGGAGACGAGAAACTTATTTCGCCGGGAGGATAAATGAAGAACTTGGGTCATTTATGAGCACCATAAATAGCAAAAATCCTTAGGGAAAGCTTTAGGTGAAACATGACACAAGATAAATCCAATGAAGAGATTGGTGGATTTAAAATATCTCATTCTTGACAACATGTGAATCATGAAACGCGAACTCAAACTATCAAGAATGACATAACACCACCTCAAATGATAAGGTAGAACGAGTTGCACTTTAGAATGCAAGATGAAGAATGCTTGGACTCCACAAAACAAAACATGTGTTGAACACCATGTTTATTTTAAAGTATAGCTTGGCGGATCTTAACTTCGAGAAAAAATCTTGAAGAACAATTGAAGAATGAAAAGAATCCTTGACGAAGCACCATGTAGAGCCTCCATGAAGAACTCCGGTAATAAAAGGATGATAAAAAGAAAGAGAAGTTGACACCACAATGTGAAGCCTTACAGTTTGTAGGATTGATCTCGCGAATGTTGAAATGATCGGATGCACTTGAAGAGAAACATGTCGGTTGGAAAGAATTGGGATGACAATCTCGATGATCAAGAAGGATTGGTATTCACATAGAAGTATGAGAACACCGCTTGAAAAAGGTATGGAGTCAACACTTGACACCGAAGCAACTCGAATAGCACAAATTAAAACAAAACAAAGGATTACCTTGCAAAATAAGCCGGAACAAACATATGATAGAGATTTCATCCGAAGTTTTCGTGGTGGGGCCCACACAGGCTCGATCGTACAGCACCATCATGTAAAAGGCAGTGCACATGACATACGAAGCGTCCCCGAGATGGCGTAGCCAAGGACTCTTTAAGACACTACGAGACCACTGTAAAACCAACCGTGGAAAGGCGGACCACCAGACGTCGAACCCCAATCTCATATCATGCATTTGTCGGAAAGATATCCTAGGAGCTACTTGAATTCCCACTTATAAACTCCCAAAACTTTCTGGTAATGCAATCTGGTGTTGGGGATACAGGGGACACAAAATATATCACCCAAACTAACAATACCTAGATCCAGCTGTATCCATCCTTAAACACATAACCAAGAAACCTTCGGAAATCATTTACCTCAACCTTCGAAAAGCATCCGTTATACGAGTTATGGCAATACTCCCGAACTCCCGCCCCAGTACTCGGTGGCGTCGAGGTGATCTCACCAACAACTGTATAAAAGAGATTTTCGATGTCGGTGAAACTCATGTATTCCAGAACTGCAACGATAAAATTGTGACGACAACACCTCGGAGCTCAACTCCCCGGGACACTGCCACAACCCCTAAATGTCAGGAGGCACCAAGAACAATGTTCTCGTCACAAAACCATCAGAACGGTTCTAAGATACCCGCGTGATCCTAAATTATTTTTTTAGTGAAATTTGAGGAGAGAAAAGTCAAAACTTCTACGTCAGGAGTCCTCACCAGAGCGACGAAGGGACTGAGGAGTAAAAAGAATCCTACTCTCCGATATATATAAGCCTAAGACTCAAAACTTTTTTGTTCTAGACTCAACAACGTCAGCGATTCGATCAAGCAGGGGGCTCCTAAGTCGGGGATGGCTCTGATTACCAACTTGTAATGCCCATGATACGGCTATATCTCCCACGTGTCGAGGCACGACTTAGAGGCATAACCGCATTGTGGTTTTGTCTCAAGAAGGGTCATCTTCACACAATCCCATGTAACGAACAACAATGGGATAAAGAGTTGGCTTACAAACGCCACTTCATACAATACATAAATAAAATCATACATCATTCAGAGTACACACATAGACCGACTACGCTCAAAGCAAAAAGAAAAGAAGATAACCCAACTGGTAGATCCCTGATCGTCCCAACTGGGCACTACTACTGATCAACAGGAAACGAATCATAATAACGACCAAGGTCCTCGGGAGGCAGCGCGTCCCTGGGGCAGGAGGCTTGGCGCGGGATGCTGGTTCGGTCAGCCGGCGGCGGGGCTTCAGTTGCTGTTTGGGTGGCCGGCGACGACGAGCTCTGACATGGGCTGAATGCGAGGGGAGGCACTGGTCGGGAGTGAGGTCGAGATCGAGCTCCTCTCGATCTGGAGTGGGTGGTGGCGTTTTGGTTGGTGGATTCAAGGGGATCGGGAGGGATCCCGAGGGAGAGGTGGCGGCGCTAGGGGATTGGGTCGATGAGGAAAACGAGGAGGAGACCAGGGGAGGTGCTGGTTGGTTCGCTGGTGATCTCGAGGGGAACCAGAGAGAGTGGCGGCGGGAGGAGGATCCCTAGAAAATAGGGTTTGTCCAAATTTAGACTAGGGGTTTATATATATACGAAAGGGGAATGATTTGGATCCTTCGATTGCGATCGGCCGGTCCGGAATTAATGGGTTAGGGAGTCCAAAAGAGAAACCGAAGATAATTAGAGGATATTTGGGGATGATCCGGATCCAACGGTGACGACTGCCCCGGTCGGGTTCGGGGAAGGTTTCGGACGCGCGCAAGAAGGGGTTTTGTGCATTGTGCAGAGAGGCTTAAACGGTCGGACAACAAAAGAACGGTTGGTCTCAAAAGGGACAACGAAGACAACAAGGAGAAGCGCGAACTACGAACGGATGCAAGATTTTTTTAAATGACGGCAACGAAGTGCCGATGCAATGCAGATGATGCAATGATGAAATGCAAGAAACAATAAATACACGCGACGATCACGAAGAATGTGGAAGCCATCTGGAGCGTCGTTCTTGGGGCGTTACAACACTCCACCACTACAAGAGGATCTCGTCCCGAGATCTAGGATGGCACCGGAGATAAACGGAAGAGGAAGGGGTAAAACAAATTGCTTCTTTGACAAACAAGTGAAACCAAAGAACCTTGAGAGGTCGCAAAGCTTGAAGAAATGACACGACAGAGGTGAACAAAATTTAAAACACTCCGTTATCAAAGAGGAACAAGGAACATTGCGAGAACCTTTGTAGATTGAAAGACATGAAATAAGAGCTTCAAGAACCAAGAGAATATGACCACACTGGTAGAAAACAGAAACAACGAACACCATGTGAACCTTGGAGTTTGCAAAGCTATGAATGACGAGAACAATGGACGAGAAGTACATGCAAGCACTCCGGTTAAAACGAGATGTATAAGGAACGATAAAGATCAATTACGACAACACTCCGTTTAAAACAAGATAGAGAAGGAATAAGAGTGATATAATTTGGACAGCACTCCGACTGTAAATGGAAGGAATTTAACATGATCTTGACAAGATGAGAGGATACTCGATGAAATTACAACACATTGCCTCCGGAACTAATGAAAGAATGGCACAAGGGGTAAGAAAGATTTCAGACAGCACTCCGGTTGAGGAAGGAGACAAAACTTGATAAGATGAGAGAACTCGAATGAAAACACGACACTCCGGCTAAACGGATAAGAAAAGAAAAATTACATGATCTTGACAAAACAAGATGATTGGTCGAAGAGAGCAACATCACAAAGCCTCCGGAAACAATGCCTGATAGTTAGATAGTTGGAGTGAATAGAACGAAGAATGAAACCAACATCTCCTACCATAAATGAATTTTAAAGAGCATCCTTACGAAGTAGGATTGAACGGAGTTGTTGGAAAAATCAACAACGAAAAGAACAAGCTTGTTGTGGGCTTATGGAAAACATCTCAAAAACTTGAGGTGAAATTCTGCCACTAACGGAAAAACAATAGATTGGATTGATATGAACAAGGAGACGAGAAACTTATTTCGCCGGGAGGATAAACGAAGAACTTGGGTCATTTATGAGCACCATAAATAGCAAAAATCCTTAGGGAAAGCTTTAGGTGAAACATGACACAAGATAAATCCAACAAAGAGATTGGTGGATTTAAAATATCTCATCCTTGACAACATGTGAATCATGAAACGCGAACTCAAACTATCAAGAATGACATAACACCACCTCAAATGATAAGGTAGAACGAGTTGCACTTTAGAATGCAAGATGAAGAATGCTTGGACTCCACAAAACAAAACATGTGTTGAACACCATGTTTATTTTAAAGTATAGCTTGGCGGATCTTAACTTCGAGAAAAAATCTTGAAGAACAATTGAAGAATGAAAAGAATCCTTGACGAAGCACCATGTAGAGCCTCCATGAAGAACTCCGGTAATAAAAGGATAAAAAGAAAGAGAAGTTGACAACACAATGTGAAGCCTTACAGTTTGTAGGATTGATCTCGCGAATGTTGAAATTATCGGATGCACTTGAAGGGAAACACGTCGGTTGGAAAGAATTGGGATGACAATCTCGATGATCAAGAAGGATTGGTATTCACATAGAAGTATGAGAACACCGCTTGAAAAAGGTATGGAATCAACACTTGACACCGAAGCAACTCGAATAGCACAAATTAAAACAAAACAAAGGATTAGCTTGCAAAATAAGCCGGAACAAACATATGATAGAGATTTCGTCCGAAGTTTTCATGGTGGGGCCCACACAGGCTCGATCGTACAGCACCATCATGTAAAAGGCAGTGCACATGACATACGAAGCGTCCCCGAGATGGCGTAGCCAAGGACTCTTTAAGACACTACGAGACCACTGTAAAACCAACCGTGGAAAGGCGGACCACTAGACGTCGAACCCCAATCTCATATCATGCATCTGTCGGAAAGATATCCTCGGAGCTACTTGAATTCCCACTTATAAACTCCCAAAACTTTCTGGTAATGCAATCTGGTGTTGGGGATACAGGGGACACAAAATATATCACCCAAACTAACAATACCTAGATCCAGCTGTATCCATCCTTCAACACATAACCAAGAAACCTTCGGAAATCATTTACCTCAACCTTCGAAAAGCATCCGTTATACGAGTTATGGCAATACTCCCGAACTCCCACCCCAGTACTCGGTGGCGTCGAGGTGATCTCACCAACAACTGTATAAAAGAGATTTTCGATGTCGGTGAAACTCAGGTATTCCAGAAGTGCAACGATAAAATTGTGACGACAACACCTCGGAGCTCAACTCCCCGGGACACTGCCACAACCCCTAAATGTCAGGAGGCACCAAGAACAATGTTCTCGTCACAAAACCATCAGAACGGTTCTAAGATACCCGCGTGATCCTAAAAAATTTTTTTGGGTGAAATTTGAGGAGAGAAAAGTCAAAACTTCTACGTCAGGAGTCCTCACCAGAGCGATGAAGGGACTGAGGAGTAAAAAGAATCCTACTCTCCGATATATATAATCCTAAGACTCAAAACTTTTTTGTTCTAGACTCAACAACGTCAGCGATTCGATCAAGCAGGGGGCTCCTAAGTCGGGGATGGCTCTGATTACCAACTTGTAATGCCCATGATACGGCTATATCTCCCATGTGTCGAGGCACGACTTAGAGGCATAACCGCATTGTGGTTTTGTCGCAAGAAGGGTCATCTTCACACAATCCCATGTAACGAACAAGAATGGGATAAAGAGTTGGCTTACAAACGCCACTTCATACAATACATAAATAAAATCATACATCATTCAGAGTACACACATAGACCGACTACGCTCAAAGCCAAAAGAAAAGAAGATAACCCAACTGCTAGATCCCTGATCGTCCCAACTGGGCACTACTACTGATCAACAGGAAACGAATCATAATAACGACCAAGATCCTCGTCGAACTCCCACATGAGCTCGGTTGCGTCATCTGCACTGGTATCGTCGGCACCTGCAACTGTTTTGGTAGAATCTGTGAGTCACGAGGACTCAGCAATCTCACACCCGCGAGATCAAGACTATTTAAGCTTATGGGTAGGAGAAGGTAGTGAGGTGGAGCTGCAGCAAGCACTAAGCATAAATGGTGGCCAACAAACGCAAATAAGAGCGAGAAGAGGAGCAACGGAACGGTCGTCAACTAGTAATGATCAAGAAGTGATCCTGAACTCCTACTTACGTCAAACATAACCCAAAAGCCGTGTTCACTTCCCGGACTCCGCCGAAAAGAGACCATCACGGCTACACACGCGGTTGATGTATTTTAATTAAGTCGAGTGTCAAGTTCTCTACAACCGGACATTAACAAATTCCCATCTGCCACATAACCGAGGGCACGGCATTTGAAATATAATACCCTGCAGGGGTGTCCCAACTTAGCCCATTATAAGCTCTCACGGTCAACGAAGGATAAACCTTCTCCCGGGAAGACCTGATCAGTCTCGGAATCCCGGTTTACAAGACATTTCAGCAATGGTAAAACATGACCAGAAAAGACGCCCGATGTGCCGACAAATCCCGATAGGAGCTGCACATATTTCGTTCTCAGGGCACACCGGATAAGTGAAGCTATGAGTAAAACCAGGCCTCGAGTTTCCCCGAGGTGGCCCCGCAGGCTGCTCGGTTCGGACCAACTCTCGAAGGAGCACTGGCCCGGGGGGGTCTAAAATAAAGATGACCCTTGAATCTGCAGAACCCAAGGGAAAAAGGGATAGGTGGTAGCAAATGGTAAAACCAAGGTTGGGCCTTGCTGGAGGAGTTTTATTCAAAGCGAACTGTCAAGGGGGTCCCATAAATCACCCAACCGCGTAAGGAACGCAAAATCAAGGAACATAACACCGGTATGGCAGAAACTAGGGCGGCAAGAGTGGAACAAATCACCAGGCATAAGGCCGAGCCTTCCACCTTTTACCAAGTATATAGATGCATTAATTAAGATAAGAGATATTGTGATATCCCAACATAAACATGTTCCAACATGGAGCAATCTTCAACTTCACCTGCAACTAACACGCTATAAGAGGGGCTGAGCAAAAGCGGTAACATAGCCAAACAACTGTTTGCTAGGAAGGTGGGTTAGAGGCTTGACATGGCAATATGGGAGGCATGATATAGCAAGTGGTAGGTAGCGCGGCATAGCAAAAAGAGCGAACAACTAGCAAGCAAAGATAGAAGTGATTTCGAGGGTATGGTCATCTTGCCTGAAATCCCGCTAGGAAGAAGAACGAGTCGATGAAGAAGACAAACGGATGTAGTCGAACGAATCATCACAACTCCGGAATGAAACCGAAGGTAACGAGAGAAGCAACCCGGAAAGAAATAAACAACATAGTAAACGGCCACCACATACACATGGCATGATGCAAAATCAAGTATGATGCATGTCCGATGTAATGAGGCATGGCATGGCAAAGTGCAACAAACAACACTACAAATTAAGTGGAGCTCAATATGCAATGAGTTGCATATTGACGAAGCACCACATTCAAGTTATTTAGTTCGCTCTCGTTTATGTACCCAACAAAGTTAAATGTTGTTAAACATGGCAAGAGGGTGAAGCATAAATAAACTAACTATTTAGGCAAGTTTAAATGAGGCCGGAACAACAAACAACATTTCCAGAAAATCCCCATAAGCATATTTTTGATTTGGTACTGTTCTGCCATAAAAACAATTTTAATGTTGTTAAACAGCAAAATAAAGTGAACCAAGTTATTCTATGCATTTTTCTACCCCATTTACATATAAAGATTATTAAAATCGGAGCTACGGTTAATTAGTTATGAAATAAATCATTTTAACATGGCATTTAAGCAAATTAAATAAACAGCAAGTTTAAACATTTTAAACTAGGATGAGAGCAGCATATTATGAAACTAGATAAAATTCTAGACATTTTTCATATAAGAAGTATTTTAATCTGATGCGAGGTTTATGAGATATTAAATACATGAACATGGAGGGTTGTTCTGTAAAACAGGCAGCTCTCTGGATAATTTGACAAATTCGCAGCGCATGAAAAAAATACATGGGCCGAATCTGAGTTGTACTGGGCTGAGGGAAGTTGCTCACATTGGGCTACAGGGAACTGGGCCTTGGGGATCGCGGTGACGGGCCAAGGGGAGGCACCGTTGGGCCTTGGCGGCAGAGGGAGCTGGGCTGCAGCGGGAGCAGAGGTGGCCTCGCGCAGGCAAGTGGCCCTCGTCCACGCTGGCGCTGGACCGGTCAACGCAGAGCGATGCTGGAACGGGCGAGGCTCGGCGATACAGAGGAGGCAGCGGGCGGTAGGGCTCGAAGCAGAGGCAACGACAGCGGCTGGCGATGCACTGGTGGGACCTGGCGCGACCGGGCTCCATGGGAGGGCGGAGAAGGAGCGGATCAGGGGCCGGGGATGCCGGATCCGGTGAAGAACAACGGCGGGCAGCAATGACCGAGGACGACGGCGTGATGCTCCACACCTCCTGTGCTCATAAACAGAGAGAGATATGAAAAAGAGCAGGGGAAGACAAACATCAGGAGATGGAAAGGAAGTAGGGCGCGAGGAGCTGGCCTGATCCCGCAGCGCTGCTCCGGCGAGGCCATAGACGGGGGTGGCGCTCGGGGCTGAGGTGAGGAGGTAGACGCGGCACGGCAGGGGATCGAGGGGATCCACAGAAGGACGAGCTCGGGAGGCAGCGCATCCCTGGGGCAGGAGGCTTGTCGCTGGATGCTGGTTCGGTCAGCCGGCGGCGGGGCTGCAGTTGCTATTTGGGTGGCCGGCGACGACGAGCTCCGACATGGGCCGAACGCGAGGGGAGGCACTGGTCGGGAGAGAGGTTGAGATCGAGCTGCTCTCGATCTGGAGTGGGTGGTGGCGTTTTGGTTGGTGGATTCAAGGGGATCGGGAGGGATCCCGTGGGAGAGGTGGCGGCGCTAGGGGATTGGGTCGATGGGGAAAACAAGGAGGAGACCAGGGGAGGCGCTGGTTCGTTCGCTGGTGATCCCGAGGGGAACCAGAGAGAGTGGCGGCGGGAGGAGGAGCCCTAGAAAATAGGGTTTCTCCAAATTTAGATTAGGGGTCTATATATATACGAAAGGGGAATGATTTGGATCCTTCGATTGCGATCGGGCGGTCCAGAATTAATGGGTTAGGGAGTCCAAAAGAGAAACCAAAGATAATTAGAGGATATTTGGGGATGATCCGGATCCAACGGTGACGACTGCCCCGGTCGGGTTCGGGGAAGGTTTCGGGCGCGCGCGAGAAGGGGTTTTGTGCATTGTGCAGAGAGGCTCAAACGGTCGGACAACAAAAGAACGGTTGGTCTCGAAAGGGACAATGAAGGCAACAGGGAGAAGCGGGAACTACGAACGGATGCAAGTTTTTTTTAAAGAAAATGACGGCAATGAAGTGCCGATGCAATGCGGATGATGCAATGATGAAATGCAACAAACAAATAAATACACGCGACGATCACGAAGAACGTTGAAGCCGTCTGGAGCGTCGGTCTTGGGGCGTTACAACTATACAAAAATGGCTTGCTGTTTTCTTCAGCCGGTGGCTGCACGTTAAGACCAAATTTTGTATCGCAACAAAACAAATTACAACTATAAAACAAAAGGTAGGTTGGCATAAAAGTTAACAGTCTGGCAGATAAATTCACTACCAGAAGTTCAGAAGCTCAGTTCATTTGACCTGACTGTTATGTTTTCATGTTGTATTGTCCGATGGAGCACCATAACCTTCGCCTTCATTTCTCCTAGGCTCCTGAAAAACATAGCAAATGTCTGATAGTCTGGTTTCAAAACCATGCATATCTTGACGACATCGAACAATGTCTGTCCTTGTTTCACAAAGGGTGTGTGTTAGGGAACAGACTTGTGTCTGGAGCGCAGATATAACATTGTTTTGAGCTTGCATATCTTGATCATGAGGCAGTTTGGACGTGATTGCCTTAACAACCAACCCAGTATTACGCAGGAACGTGCTTTTGGCACTGTTAGTGGACAGGTACTGACCCACTGCAGCAAGAGCTGGCATTGTGGTTATAGTTGCCTAGCCACCTTAAGAAGGTGGCGGTTCCACCTTTTTTCCATAGCTTGCTGAAAACTTGAGTTTTTACATTAGTACCTGAATAGAAGATATTAAGGAGGCAGCAAAACCAAACAAAAAAGCTTTGGTCTATATACAGAACTTATTCTGGTGAACCCATGTAAAATGCTAGTTGTATTTTACTGCAAAGTACATAATAAAACCAGGTTCCAAACATATGACCATGTACCATGGCTAATGTATTGTCTATTTCTTCACATTGTATTGACAACTAAGGATAAAGAGACAAAGTTTATAATACGGTAAGCATAATATGACATCATTCATATCACAAAAGAACTGAGAACAGACAAACAGGCAATTGTAACGTTGTGTGGGCAAGTCCAGCACAGAACTAGATTACAGGTCAAGATCAAAGGAACATCACTCCTCTCTTTTAAACCTTGTAAGGTGCAATGATACGCTAAGACAATTGTGTATAAAATTGAAAAGAGTAATAGACATTGGCTGCAAACCATGCAGCTCAAGGCACAAGTCAGAGTGAGTAGTAGTTAAAAGGCATGAGGATTAAGGACTTACAACAGCGGCTTTGACTGGTGTAGTCATGCCCTTCGTCTTGCTGGTGTGACAGTCCTTGAAGATTACCACAACATTTGGTTCAGGTACTTTTTGGTCGTTGCGGGCTTTCCTGTGCATTTGGAACAAGTCAATATAGATCTGATAATATGGTACAGCGAAAAGAGTGAAACAGTAGCTAATTACAAGAGCCTCACAGTGTGCAATATAGGTACGAGATCCTGCCGTCTGTTGGAATTTCACTTCGTACGGTTGGCCTTGTTCTTTGAACAGTTCACCTACAAGAAGATAGATTTGTGTGGCACATGCGTAAATAGGACTTCAACATCTGATCTGATCACATATATATAATGTACCTGATACATCAGATCGGACCAGTGTTTAACGAGGCCTCTCCAGTCTTCATCCGATATATTTTCCACTGGAGATGTTTGGGCAAGTTCACTGTTAGTCTTGCCTTCAAAGTGAGTTTTCCTTAAGTTATACCGATACTGTCGCAGAGCAGACTTGAAAACATGGGTGCAAGCTTGTCTGGTTGCATCATCTTGGCTATCCAACTTGAACCTCATCTGTTGAAAATTATGGGAGTCTCATTATCAGCAACCTAGAAAGTATTGGACAGAGCAAGGCGATATTATTAGTTTCCATACATAGCCATACATACAGATAAATGGTCGAGGAAAGTGTTGAACTGGGTTTCGTCTTTGTCATTCCTGTACTGAATCCATGTTGGGAGGATACGTACATGACACCTAACAGCAACTGCTGCCTCTGATACTAACTTGGCTGACTCTGTACCAACACGTGGCCTTTTTAAACCTGCCTCAAAATGGATCTCCATTCTTCCTCCTCTAGATTTAGTTAACCTATCGAGCATTATCCCTGATGTTTGTTTCCTCTTGCGCCTAGGTGCTAGTCCAACAACAAACATAGGAAGTGTTAGTGTACGTCAAACTGTGAGACTACATATAAAGAAGCATGCAACTGTAACTTGACTCTAGCAACTACCTTCTTGCTATTGAAGCTCACAAAGTTCATCTGATCTTGCCAACTCATCTTGTGTCAAGAGTGCTTTGGAAGTAGTGTCAGGTGGCAAGGGAGCTTGGGAACATGCTGCTAGCTAAGTTGACCAACGAGTAAATCGTGCAGCTGGTGGTACTGTGGAAGGCGTTGCAACAACTAGTGCTGTCTCTGCTTGTTTGGTGGCAGCTATTTGTTTCTGTTTTGCTTGTTCTGCAGCTCGTGTAGCACGGGATACCCTGTCGGTACAATTTTCCGCTGGACTTTGACCTTCTATTGCACCATCAGTACCAGCAGAATCTGCAGGATTCATCCACTTCCCTTTCCCTGTCATTCTGTCTTGCTTCCTCTTTCTCTGTGCCATGTTAAGTCAAGCCGACAAGAAAAACGAATAACAATTTAGTTCATCAGAACAAATCGATGCGTGATAGAGACAAACTGAACTTTGATGTTAGACAACCACATGATAGGAGGATGTAATGTGTACGAAAAATAGGACGGCATGAGATAACCAAAACTATGATGTGTAAATTAAGCAGAAGACATTTCACTAAATTAGAAGCATTGCAATGGAAGGTAGACACCATATGAAAGATGCTACAAATATCGCTCTGCCAAGTTAACAGTGTCTCATCATAAATGTTGTTTAAACAAATGTGAAGCAGTACAAGAAATAAATCATATGCAAGATGTAAACAACATCACACTACCAAGTTAAAGGTCTCTCGTCATTAGTGCCATTGCATATTCACAGCATTGCATATTCACAGCTTATGATGTGTAAACTAAGGAGAAGGCATTTCAACTAATTAGAAGCAATGAAAGCTAGACACCATATGAAAGATGCAACGAATATCACTCTACCAAGTTAAAACTGTCTCGTCATAAGTGCCATTTCAACAAATTAGAAGTAGTACAAGCTAGAAAAGAATGCGACATGTAACCTATATCACACTCCCAAGTCAAACGTGTCTTATGATAAGTGATTGTTGCAGGTTACACAATAGTAGTACTTTGATGTAAGAACATGGCGTGATAGACAGATATTGTATGTTCTAGAAACAGGAACACGTGTCTTATTCATAAGTATAATGTGTAAAGTAAGCAGGTGAAATTCAACAAAATTAGAAGCAATACAAGCCCGACATCATACATAACATGCAACCACATATAACAGTGCCAAGTTAGAGGGAGCACCTGTGATGGTGCACTAGGGGAGATGTGCTCATCATCAACACAACTACGTTGAGTGTCTATGCATGTGTTTGAAGGAAATATGCCCTAGAGGCAATAATAAAGTATTATATATTTCCTTATGTCATGATAAATGTTTATTATTCATGCTAGAATTGTATTAACCGGAAACATAATACATGTGTGAATACATAGACAAACAGAGTGTCACTAGTATGCCTCTGCTTGACTAGCTCGTTAATCAAAGATGGTTATGTTTCCTAGCCATAGACATGAGTTGTCATTTGATTAACGGGATCACCTCATTAGGAGAATGACGTGATTGACATGACCCATTACGTTAGCTTAGCACCCGATCGTTTAGTATGTTGCTATTGCTTTCTTCATGACTTATACATGTTCCTATGACTATGAGATTATGCAACTCCCGTTTACCGGAGGAACACTTTGTGTGCTACCAAACGTCACAACGTAACTGGGTGATTATAAAGGTGCTCTACAGGTGTCTCCAAAGGTACTTGTTGGGTTGGCGTATTTCGAGATTAGGATTTGTCACTCCGATTGTCGGAGAGGTATCTCTGGGCCCACTCGGTAATGCACATCACTATAAGCCTTGCAAGCATTGTGACTAATGAGTTAGTTGCGGGATGATGTATTACGGAACGAGTAAAGAGACTTGCCGGTAACGAGATTGAACTAGGTATCGAGATACCGACGATCGAATCTCGGGCAAGTAACATACCGATGACAAAGGGAACAACGTATGTTGTTATGCGGTCTGACCGATAAAGATCTTCGTAGAATATGTGGGAGCCAATATGGGCATCCAGGTCCCGCTATTGGTTATTGACCGGAGAGGTGTCTCGGTCATGTCTACATAGTTCTCGAACCCAAAGGGTCCGCACGCTTAAAGTTACGATGACAGTTTTATTATGAGTTTATATGTTTTGATGTACCGAAGGTTGTTCGGAGTCCCGGATGTGATCACGGACATGACGAGGAGTCTCGAAATGGTCGAGACGTAAAGATTGATATATTGGACGACTATATTCGGACACCGGAAGTGTTCCGGAGAAGTTTCGGATTAAACCGGAGTGCCGGAGGGTTACCGGAACCCCCCGGGGAAGTATTGGGCCTTAGTGGGCCTTGAGGGGAGAGAGAGGGCAGCAGCCAGGAGGTGGTGCGCCCCCTCCCAGGAGGAGTCCTAGTTGGACTAGGAGAGGGGGGCGCAGCCCCCTTTCCCTCTCCCTCTCCCTCTCTTTCCTTCCCCCCTTCTTTTCCTAGTAGGACTAGGAAAGGGGAGTCCTACTCCTACTAGGAGGAGGACTCCCCCCCTCTCCTTGGCGCGCCCATAGGCAGCCGGCCTCCCCCTTGCTCCTTTATATACGGGGGCAGGGGGGCACCTCTAAACACACTTGATATACGATATTTTAGCCGTGTGCGGTGCCCCCCTCCACCAGATTACACCTCGATAATACCGTCGCGGAGCTTAGGCGAAGCCCTGCGTCGGTGGAACATCATCATCGTCACCACGCCGTCGTGCTGACGAAACTCTCCCTCAACACTCGGCTGGATCGGAGTTCGAGGGACGTCATCGAGCTGAACGTGTGTAGAACTTCGGAGGTGCCGTGCGTTCGGTACTTGATCGGTCGGATCGTGAAGACGTACGACTACATCAACCGCGTTGTGATAACGCTTCCGCTGTCGGTCTACGAGGGTACGTGGACAACACTCTCCCCTCTCGTTGCTATGCATCACCATGATCTTGCGTGTGCGTAGGAAATTTTTTGAAATTACTACGTTCCCCAACAGTGGCATCCGAGCCTGGTTTTATGCGTTGATGCTATGCACGAGTAGAACACAAGTGAGTTGTGGGCGATATAAGTCATACTGCTTACCAGCATGTCATACTTTGGTTCAGCGGTATTGTGAGATGAAGCGGCCCGGACCGACATTACGCGTACGCTTACGCGAGACTGGTTTCACCGTTCGGAGCACTCGTTGCTTAAAGGTGACTGGCGGGTGTCTGTCTCTCTCACTTTAGTTGAACCGAGTGTGGCTACGCCCGGTCCTTGCGAAGGTTAAAACAGCACCAACTTGACAAACTATCGTTGTGGTTTTGATGCGTAGGTAAGAACGGTTCTTGCTAAGCCCGTAGCAGCCACGTAAAATATGCAACAACAAAGTAGAGGTCGTCTAACTTGTTTTTGCAGGGCATGTTGTGATGTGATATGGTCAAGACATGATGTGATATAATGTGTTGTATGAGATGATCATGTTTTGTAACCGAGTTATCGGCAACTGGCAGGAGCCATATGGTTGTCGCTTTATTGTATGAGATGCAATCGCCATGTAATAGTTTTACTTTATCACTAAGCGGTAGCGATAGTCGTAAAAGCAATAAGTTGGCGAGACGACAACGATACTACGATGGAGATCAAGGTGTCGAGCCGGTGACGATGGTGATCATGATGGTGCTTCGGAGATGGAGATCACAAGCACGGTGCTTCGGAGATGGAGATCACAAGCACAAGATGATGATGGCCATATCATATCACTTATATTGATTGCATGTGATGTTAATCCTTTATGCATCTTATCTTGCTTTGATTGACGGTAGCATTATAAGATGATCTCTCACTAAAATTTCAAGATAAAAGTGTTCTCCCTGAGTATGCACCGTTGCAAAAGTTCTTCGTGCTGAGACACCACGTGTTAATCGGGTGTGATAGGCTCTACGTTCAAATACAACGGGTGCAAAACAGTTGCACACGCGGAATACTCAGGTTAAACTTGACGAGCCTAGCATATGTACAGATATGGCCTCGGAACACAGAGACCGAAAGGTCGAGCGTGAATCATATAGTAGATATGATCAACATAGTGATGTTCACCATTGAAACTACTCCATCTCACGTGTTAATCGGACATGGTTTAGTTGCTTTGGATCACGTAATCACTTAGATGATTAGAGAGATGTCTATCTAAGTGGGAGTTCTTAAGTAATATGATTAATTGAACTTAAATTTATCATGAACTTAGTACCTGATAGTATCTTGCTTGTCTATGTTAATTGTAGATATATGGCCCGTGCTGTTGTGCCGTTGAATTTTAATGCGTTCCTTGAGAAAGCTAAGTTGAAAGATGATGGTAGCAATTACACGGACTGGGTCCGTAACTTGAGGATTATCCTCATTGCTGCACAGAAGAATTACGTCCTGGAAGCACCGCTAGGTGCCAGGCCTCCTGCAAGAGCTACGCCAGAAGTTATGAACGTCTGGCAAAGCAAAGCTGATGACTACTCAATAGTTCAGTGTGCCATGCTTTACGGCTTAGAACCGGGACTTCAACGACGTTTTGAACGTCATGGAGCATATGAGATGTTCCAGGAGTTGAAGTTAATATTTCAAGCAAATGCCCGGATTGAGAGATATGAAGTCTCCAATAAGTTCTATAGCTGCAAGATGGAAGAGAATAGTTCTGTCAGTGAGCATATACTCAGAATGTCTGGGTATAATAATCACTTAATTCAACTGGGAGTTCAACTTCCGGATGATTGCGTCATTGACAGAATTCTTCAATCACTGCCACCAAGCTACAAGAGCTTCGTGATGAACTATAACATGCAAGGGATGGATAAGACGATTCCCGAGCTCTTCGCAATGCTAAAGGCAGCGGAGGTAGAAATCAAAAAGGAGCATCAAGTGTTGATGGTCAGTAAAACCACTAGTTTCAAGAAAAAGGGCAAAGGGAAGAAGAAAGGGAACTTCAAGAAGAATAGCAAGCAAGTTGCTGTTCAGGAGAAGAAATCCAAGTCTGGACCTAAGCCTGAAACTGAGTGCTTCTACTGTAAGCAGACTGGCCACTGGAAGCGGAACTGCCCCAAGTATTTGGCGGATAAGAAGGATGGCAAGGTTAACAAAGGTATATGTGATATACATGTTATTGATGTGTACCTTACTAATACTCGCAGTAGCACCTGGGTATTTGATACTGGTTCTGTTGCTAATATTTGCAACTCGAAACAGGGGCTACGGATTAAGCGAAGTTTGGCTAAGGACGAGGTGACGATGCGCGTGGGAAATGGTTCCAAAGTCGATGTGATCGCCGTCGGCACGCTACCTCTACATCTACCTTCGGGATTAGTTTTAGACCTAAATAATTGTTATTTGGTGCCAGCGTTGAGCATGAACATTATATCTGGATCTTGTTTAATGCGAGACGGTTATTCATTTAAATCAGAGAATAATGGTTGTTCTATTTATATGAATAATATCTTTTATGGTCATGCACCCTTGAAGAGTGGTCTATTTTTAATGAATCTCGATAGTAGTGATACACATATTCATAATGTTGAAGCCAAAAGATGCAGAGTTAATAATGACAGTGCAACTTATTTGTGGCACTGCCGTTTGGGTCATATCGGTGTAAAGCGCATGAAGAAACTCCATACTGATGGAATTTTGGAATCACTTGATTTTGAATCACTTGGTACTTGCGAACCGTGCCTTATGGGCAAGATGACCAAAACACCGTTCTCCGGAACTATGGAGAGAGCAACAGATTTGTTGGAAATCATACATACAGATGTATGTGGCCCGATGAATATTGAAGCTCGTGGCGGATATCGTTATTTTCTCACCTTCACAGATGATTTGAGCAGATATGGGTATATCTACTTAATGAAACATAAGTCTGAAACATTTGAAAAGTTCAAAGAATTTCAGAGTGAAGTTGAAAATCATCGTAACAAGAAAATAAAATTCCTACGATCTGATCGTGGAGGGGAATATTTGAGTTACGAGTTTGGTCTACATTTGAAACAATGCGGAATAGTTTCGCAACTCACGCCACCCGGAACACCACAGCGTAATGGTGTGTCTGAACGTCGTAATCGTACTTTATTAGATATGGTGCGAACTATGATGTCTCTTACTGATTTACCGCTATCATTTTGGGGTTATGCTTTAGAGACAGCTGCATTCACTCTAAATAGGACACCATCGAAATCCGTTGAGACGACGCCTTTTGAACTATGGTTTGGCAAGAAACCAAAGTTGTCGTATCTTAAAGTTTGGGGTTGCGATGCTTATGTGAAGAAACTTCAACCTGATAAGCTCGAGCCTAAATCGGAGAAATGTGTCTTCATAGGATACCCAAAGGAGACCGTTGGGTACACCTTCTATCACAGATCCGAAGGCAAGATATTTGTTGCTAGAAATGGATCCTTTCTAGAGAAGGAGTTTCTCTCGAAAGATGTGAGTGGGAGGAAAGTAGAACTTGATGAGGTAACTGTACCTGCTCCCTTATTGGAAAGTAGATCATCGCAGAGATCAGTTTCTGCGACACCTACACCAAGTAGTGAGGAAGTTAATGATAATGATCATGAAACTTCAGATCAAGTTATTACTGAACTTCGTAGGTCAACTAGATCAAGATCCGCACCAGAGTGGTACGGTAATCCTGTTCTGGAGGTCATGTTACTAGACCATGGCGAACCTACGAACTATGAAGAAGCGATGGTGAGCCCAGATTCCGCAAAATGGCTTGAAGCCATGAAATCCGAGATGGGATCCATGTATGAGAACAAAGTATGGACTTTGGTTGACTTGCCCGATGGTCGGCAAGCCATTGAAAATAAATGGATCTTCAAGAAGAAGACTGACGCTGATGGTAATGTTACTGTCTATAAAGCTCGACTTGTTGCGAAAGGTTTTCGACAAGTTCAAGGAATTGACTACGATGAGACCTTCTCACCCGTAGCGATGCTTAAGTCTGTCCGAATCATGTTAGCAATTGCCGCATTTTATGATTATGAAATTTGGCAAATGGATGTCAAAACTGCATTCCTGAATGGATTTCTGGAAGAAGAGTTGTATATGATGCAACCGGAAGGTTTTGTCGATCCAAAGGGAGCTAACAAAGTGTGCAAGCTCCAGCGATCCATTTATGGACTGGTGCAAGCCTCTCGGAGTTGGAATAAACGCTTTGATAGTGTGATCAAAGCATTTGGTTTTATACAGACTTTTGGAGAAGCCTGTATTTACAAGAAAGTGAGTGGGAGCTCGATAGCATTTCTGATATTATATGTGGATGACATATTACTGATTGGAAATGATATAGAATTTCTGGATAGCATAAAGGGATACTTGAATAAGAGTTTTTCAATGAAAGACCTCGGTGAAGCTGCATATATATTAGGCATTAAGATCTATAGAGATAGATCAAGACGCTTAATTGGACTTTCACAAAGCACATACCTTGACAAAGTTTTGAAGAAGTTCAAAATGGATCAAGCAAAGAAAGGGTTCTTGCCTGTACTACAAGGTGTGAGATTGAGTAAGACTCAATGCCCGACCACTGCAGAAGATAGAGAGAAAATGAAAGATGTTCCCTATGCTTCAGCCATAGGCTCTATCATGTATGCAATGCTGTGTACCAGACCTGATGTGTCCCTAGCTATAAGTTTAGCAGGGAGGTACCAAAGTAATCCAGGAGTGGATCACTGGACAGCGGTCAAGAACATCCTGAAATACCTGAAAAGGACTAAGGATATGTTTCTCGTATATGGAGGTGACAAAGAGCTCATCGTAAGGGGTTACGTTGATGCAAGCTTTGACACTGATCCGGACGATTCGAAATCGCAAACCGGATACGTATTTACATTGAACGGTGGAGCTGTCAGTTGGTGCAGTTCCAAGCAAAGTGTCGTGGCGGGATCTACGTGTGAAGCGGAATACATAGCTGCTTCGGAAGCAGCGAATGAAGGAGTCTGGATGAAGGAGTTCATATCCGATCTAGGTGTCATACCTAGTACATCGGGACCAATGAAAATCTTTTGTGATAATACTGGTGCAATTGCCTTAGCAAAGGAATCCAGATTTCACAAGAGAACCAAGCACATCAGAAGACGCTTCAATTCCATCCGGGATTTAGTCCAGGTGGGAGACATAGAAATTTGCAAGATACATACGGATCTGAATGTAGCAGATCCGTTGACTAAGCCTCTTCCACGAGCAAAACATGATCAGCACCAAGACTCCATGGGTGTAAGAATCATTACTATGTAATCTAGATTATTGACTCTAGTGCAAGTGGGAGACTGAAGGAAATATGCCCTAGAGGCAATAATAAAGTATTATATATTTCCTTATATCATGATAAATGTTTATTATTCATGCTAGAATTGTATTAACCGGAAACATAATACATGTGTGAATACATAGACAAACAGAGTGTCACTAGTATGCCTCTGCTTGACTAGCTCGTTAATCAAAGATGGTTATGTTTCCTAGCCATAGACATGAGTTGTCATTTGATTAACGGGATCACCTCATTAGGAGAATGACGTGATTGACATGACCCATTACGTTAGCTTAGCACCCGATCGTTTAGTATGTTGCTATTGCTTTCTTCATGACTTATACATGTTCCTATGACTATGAGATTATGCAACTCCCGTTTACCGGAGGAACACTTTGTGTGCTACCAAACGTCACAACGTAACTGGGTGATTATAAAGGTGCTCTACAGGTGTCTCCAAAGGTACTTGTTGGGTTGGCGTATTTCGAGATTAGGATTTGTCACTCCGATTGTCGGAGAGGTATCTCTGGGCCCACTCGGTAATGCACATCACTATAAGCCTTGCAAGCATTGTGACTAATGAGTTAGTTGCGGGATGATGTATTACGGAACGAGTAAAGAGACTTGCCGGTAACGAGATTGAACTAGGTATCGAGATACCGACGATCGAATCTCGGGCAAGTAACATACCGATGACAAAGGGAACAACGTATGTTGTTATGCGGTCTGACCGATAAAGATCTTCGTAGAATATGTGGGAGCCAATATGGGCATCCAGGTCCCGCTATTGGTTATTGACCGGAGAGGTGTCTCGGTCATGTCTACATAGTTCTCGAACCCAAAGGGTCCGCACGCTTAAAGTTACGATGACAGTTTTATTATGAGTTTATATGTTTTGATGTACCGAAGGTTGTTCGGAGTCCCGGATGTGATCACGGACATGACGAGGAGTCTCGAAATGGTCGAGACGTAAAGATTGATATATTGGACGACTATATTCGGACACCGGAAGTGTTCCGGAGAAGTTTCGGATTAAACCGGAGTGCCGGAGGGTTACCGGAACCCCCCGGGGAAGTATTGGGCCTTAGTGGGCCTTGAGGGGAGAGAGAGGGCAGCAGCCAGGAGGTGGTGCGCCCCCTCCCAGGAGGAGTCCTAGTTGGACTAGGAGAGGGGGGCGCAGCCCCCTTTCCCTCTCCCTCTCCCTCTCTTTCCTTCCCCCCTTCTTTTCCTAGTAGGACTAGGAAAGGGGAGTCCTACTCCTACTAGGAGGAGGACTCCCCCCTCTCCTTGGCGCGCCCATAGGCAGCCGGCCTCCCCCTTGCTCCTTTATATACGGGGGCAGGGGGGCACCTCTAAACACACTTGATATACGATATTTTAGCCGTGTGCGGTGCCCCCCTCCACCAGATTACACCTCGATAATACCGTCGCGGAGCTTAGGCGAAGCCCTGCGTCGGTGGAACATCATCATCGTCACCACGCTGTCGTGCTGACGAAACTCTCCCTCAACACTCGGCTGGATCGGAGTTCGAGGGACGTCATCGAGCTGAACGTGTGTAGAACTTCGGAGGTGTCGTGCGTTCGGTACTTGATCGGTCGGATCGTGAAGACGTACGACTACATCAACCGCGTTGTGATAACGCTTCCGCTGTCGGTCTACAAGGGTACGTGGACAACACTCTCCCCTCTCGTTGCTATGCATCACCATGATCTTGCGTGTGCGTAGGAAATTTTTTGAAATTACTACGTTACCCAACAGTGTTGTCTTGGAAATCATCTTGGGCGATGGAGGAGTAGAATCTGTAGAGGCCCTCCCTTTGGAAGGAGCACCATCATCCGCTGGCTTGCTAACTTCCTTCTGCTTTATTGATTTTGAATTGTCAAGTAAAACCAACAAGAAAAAGCAATAAAATTCTCTCTTCAGAACTCATTCGTGCATGATACTGACAATCACTACTTTGATGTAAGGCAAACACATGATTCCAGGATGGAATAATACGAAAAAAAGATGGCACGGCATATTCACAACTGTTTGTGTAAACTAAGCAGAAACCATTTCAACAAATAAGAAGCAATGCAAGCTAGACACCACATGAAAGATGCAACCAATATGTCTCTGCCAAGTTAAAAGTGTCCCATCAAAAATGGCATTTCAACAAATTAGAAGCAGCGCATGCTATAAATCATATGAAAGATGCAACTAATATCACACTACACATACTAAAGGTGTCTCGTCATATTTATTTATGCGGGATACAAAAAAACAATAGTTTTATGTAAGGACATGCTTAATAGACAGATGTACTATGTGCTAAAAACAGGAAGGCATGTCACATTAACAGGTATAATGTATAAACTAAGAAGAATAGCACATGCGATTTAACCAGATTGGAAGAATTACAATCTAGACACCATATGCAACATGCAACCACATATCACCCTGCCAAGTTAGAGCAAGTACCTGCGATGCTAGTGTAGGGGAAATGCGGTAATCAACTATAGAGCTACGTGCACTATCTTCATCTAGGCTTGCTGTTTCTTGAGAATCATGTGGGGAGGCTGATGCTGCAATCTTTAAATGAGGATATTTTCTCACAGTAGTCCACTTGCCTGACTGCCTCATCATAAGTGATTGATGAGGGATACACAAGAACATTAGTTTGATGTAAGAACATGGTTAATAGACAGATGTACTAGTATGTACCAAAAACAGGAAGGCATGTCATATTCAAAGGTATAGTGTGTAAGCTAAGCAGATGCAATTTAACCAAATTGGAAGCAATACAAGCTAGGCATCTGGCTGGAGTGGTGAGCATGATCATCTAGGACCTGAGAGCCTGGTGGGAGGCGGGCTGCTTCGCCAGCATCGTGGCTTTTTAGTTGGCTTCCAGGTGATGCCTGTCTGTGCTGGGCTTGTCACTGGCTCGGCCAGTGCCCTGACTAGCCATTTGACTTCTGGTGCTCCCGGGATGGTGGTTCATGTAAAAAATATCTTCCCTTAACTTAATAAAGACCGACTTCGGCCTTTCAATTATAAGCTAGACACCATATGCAGCATGCAACCACATATGACACTGCGAAGTTAAAGCAGGCACCTGGGATGGTGGTTCATTGGGAGCGAGGTCATCAACTCCAGAGCTACGTTTACCATCTCCATCTGCTGACACTGCAGCCTTTAAATGGCTAAAACATGTCTGGCTTAGCCGCATACCATGCTGGAGCAACCTCTCTCTTTTATTTTCTGGTTCTGTGAAGGCAACAGAGTCTGAAATACCCTTGCATAAAAACACAATAGTGAGAATATGGGTGAAATGTGTCCAGAACTAGTGCACTATAAAGTAGCAGATAGCAGGTGGCTGAAAAATAAATGACATGAGACATATGATAGCTCTACAACATTGCATGGGACACAAAATTAGATTCTACTCCGTATGACTTTGTAATATATGAGCACAAGAAATGTAGGTACTCCTCCAGCACACCACCACATGTGGTCCTATCTAGATAACAGTCGACTGAAAATAAATAGGTCAGTCAATTTTTTATGAACCGTCCGATCTATAAGGAACGGGCAGATGGCCTTCGTCTACCTCCCACCAGTCACTGTTGATGATCTTTCTCGAACCGCCAGCGACCGCTGGCCCAGACCCCTGCCTCCGCCGCCCCGCCCTCCCCTCGACCTCACACCACCGCCGTGCTTGCCAGCGCCCCCAGGCCATCCCTTTAATCCTGGCCGACCTCCAGATCGGGCGCCAGCAGCTCTAGGCCCCACACGCCCCTAAGATAAACATCGAGGCACTACTTCCCCGGCGTAATAGCCGGACTAGCGCCTGTTATGCCGGGGAATGCTTCTGCTAATTGGGAATCAACTGACTAGGAATTGAAACCCAGGGGGGTGACGGACCTCTAGCTAAGGTGAAATAGTATATGAGGAGAAACCTTGTGCATCGCGAGTAACTAGGAACATCTAGTATCAAGAATAAGCGGTCAACTATTTTCTTCTGTGGGATGAATACCATGCAAGCAGACTCGTAAGATTTGCACGAATAAGGGAAGAGGAGTACCATTTTCCGGTTGCCAGTGTGGTCGCCTGCACATGTCGCGCCGATCTTCTTCTTTTTGCCGGGGAAACAGATGTTTTGGAGGAGGGTGCAGGCTTGGATGAACCCATGGCCAAATTGTTGACTGTGTTGCCGTGGCCGTATGTCGGCGAAGGGGAAGCAGTTCCGAGGCGGCGAAGGACGGCGTAGCAGGAATAGCTCCGGTGTGGTGGACGGTGGCGAAGTTGGAGCGGCAGTGGTGAGGCACAGGACGGCGTGGTTGAACTAGCTCGGGTACGGACGGCTCGGCCTCGGCTTCAACTACTAGCCTTGGAGGGCGTTGTGGTTGAGGTTGCGGTGGACGACGACGTCGGGGTATCGGCTCCGGCGTGATGGAGGAGGGCAGTAGTTGATGGGTGGGATGGGGTGGGGACGGAGGACGCCGGGGTTTCGCAGCTGGTGGAGAGGTAGTTTTGGCGCACATGGAGTACGCATGGGGAATCGGACGGGGGGGAGCTAAGGGAGAACCATGTTTCGGTCTGGGACGCGCTTGTTCTTGGCTTTTTTGAACAGATGGGACGCGCTTGATTGAAATTTGGGGAAAGTACAAACTTTTCCCCCCTCTTAAATTTCGGACCTACTGCGGGTCGTGGGTAGGATGGTAATCCTAGGTGTCCCAAATAGTGGACAGGAGCGATTTCGGCCGCGCGCATGTGTGCTTAGGCGGCCATTGTGTATGAATGTTTTTCGGAGGCAGTTGCGTGGCGTCTAGATGAAGCTACAAACCTACCCCGGTTTAGACCTTTGGACGTCGGGCCGGTAGGTTTCACGGGTCGGAGTTAGAAAAGTACTTTCCTTCTACTACCAAAAATTGGTCTCACGCGGTTTCGGCCGAGTAGAGGCTCTTTTGGCGCTTCGTTCGAAATTTTGAAACAGAAGCATTCACGTTTAGAGTACTCTTGAACTTTGAGGATTGACCTAAATAGACAACGTTAAATTTAACCTTGTATGTTTGAAAACCTCATTAAATTATCCACTTATTTTTGAAATTTTGACACTTGAAAATCCTATAACTACGATTATTTTGGAATGGAGGAGGTAAATTTGAATCTTTTTTGTACACGACTATATATGCTATTATGTACAAAATCAGAGCAAAGATTGGTGACCCCATAATTTAGGTATGATTTACAAATGCCATGATATCGAATTCAAATAATTGAATGGACTTCTTGTTCAATTCGATTTTCTTAAACCACCTTAAGTTGAATTCAAATGTATACTAGTTCATGGTTACCTATTTATAATGTTCATTGTGTAACTTTCGTAAGTATAATGTGCTTTACACACACAAGATGAACTATACTCACGTTTATATTCGCTTGCTAAAGCGATGCATTGTTTGGATGTAGCGACCAGACCTCATATAGTCTGATCTACCGTGCACCAGTGTCATCCATGGATCAGTAATGCTGACACGCACAGTACAAATGGATGATTTATAACAGAGTAGCAATCACACACTTATTACATCGAGTATCTCAAGAGAGAAATAAGTATGACAAATATGGCTTAAGGCCATCTAAAATGATAACAGCGGAAGACTTGGAAGATAAGTGAGTCCATCAACTCCAACGGCATCACTGAGTATAGGACCACGACCTAAGGGACCTTACTCGTCGTCTGAAAAGTCTGCAACATGGAATATGCTGGCAATGTAACACATAGAGAGTAATGAACAAAATAATTCTATACTACATGCATATATGGCTGGTAGAAGGCTCTATGGTTACAGTTTTGCGAAAAGCCAATTTTGCCCTACTGCAGAGGAATAAATTTTATTTAACTATGATGGTGGTTGTTAAACATTGAGAATGGTTGACAGCATCCTCAATCCCAATTAATTATCATCATTAACCCAACAAAATTAATTAAAGTAACATGATGAGATTCACATGATAATCCAGATGCTAGATACTCAAGACGTCCATAACCGGGGACACGACTAATCATGATTAGTTTGTACACTCTGCAGAGGTTTGTGCACTTTTCCCCACAAGACTCGATCGCCTCCGCTTGATTCTCGCACTACATGATGTTTGAGAAACGGATGACGGAGACACAGTCTTTCAGAAGTGTTTGCACCTTACGAATGGGTAGATCGTTACACCTACTTTCCCCTACATCTGCTAGTCTACAACCGTAAGAGTTCACACAACTTAGTCAACCATGCTAGAGCCCATAATAGCTTGCGGCTGCACACGGAAGTTTCTAGCATGAATAATCTCATGGTCCCTTTGAACCTGGGTGGCGGTCCAAAAGAAAACAGGCAATCCTAGAATACCGAGGTACCTCAATCCACCCAGATGTGAGTTTTAGTTGCCACCTTAAGGTTAACTATTAATTATCAATCTCACATCTGTCATGGTAACACTCAAACCCAATCCACGTATACTAGCATAGCATAGTAATATGAGCAAACGTAGAAGTAACTCCCAAGGGTTTGATAATAAACAGGTAATAGGTACTACCTCAACTACTTCCCAATTCCCACAGTTTAATTAGATCCTAACCATGCAATTTTTGAGGGTTGATCTAATGCAATAAAACTGGGTAGTAAGGAAGTATGATCAAAGTGTTACTTGCCTTGCTGATGATCCGTGAAACCTAGAGATCGAAGTAGCAAGCGGCGCACTCCGGGTACTCTATCACAAAAAAACAAGCATACAATAAGCACTCATCAAACACATAGGTAAAACTCAAATAAAAGATCTAACCAGAAAGTTCAACTTAAGAACTCCGGTTTGGAAAAAGAAACAAATCGAACGAAGCAACTAAATTCAAACGGCGAAAGAAACAAGCTTCGTTTACTAATCTGAATCTAGATCAAATTTTACAATAGCAAAAACTTGTTTGAATAGGTTAAACGGAAAGAGAATTTCGAGACGAAACTCTAGGCGCTTGAATCGCCTGATTCCGATAAACGAGCTAAAAGATACACTAAAATGAGAAACAGATCAAAAATCGCGATCTGGGAAATCGCGGAAAATCCGACGAAAAAGAAAACTGACGAACAGTTAAACGAACGGATGTTCGTTAGCTGCGACAAACCGATGAACACGTTTGTTAAAACGAACGAATCGGTGGACGTTCACTAACTAACTAAACGAAAAGAAAAATAAACCGATCTATTTAAAAAAATCTATGGTTTCGAAAAAAAACCGAACGTTTTTTTTAAACCGGCACGGTGGCGGCGGCTGCGGTTACCTCAGCGAGGTACTCCGGCGGGGCTCCGGCGGGGGTCTCCGGTGTGCGGCGAGGGGCGGCAGGGTGCGGGCGTCGTCGGGGGTGGCGAGGGGCGACGAACGGGGCGGCGGGCGGCGGCGTTCGGGCTCCGACGGCGAGCTACTTCGGCGGCGGGGTCGGGCGGCTCCGGTGCGGCTCCTCTCGGCGGCGGGGCGGGCGGCTGTGGGGGTGGGGAGAGGCGGCGGGGAGGGGGGGTATACATAGATGGGGGGTGCTGCCTTGGGGAGGGGGCGACGGCGGCGGCGTCGTGCCCGACCAGGACACGGGCGGCGACGGTTGGCGTGCTCGGGAGGGAGACGGGGCGCTGGGCCGCGCGGGGAGCTGGGCCATCGGCTGGGCTTCGGCCCAGTCGGCGCGCTCGCGACCTTTTTTTAAAATAATTTCGCCGAACCTAAGAAAAATCGTAGAAAAAGAAATATAAATCCAAAAATGCAAAACAAATTTGTGCCGTCTAATTAAAATAATTAGAACGAGATGAACATTTTCTTGGCCCAAAAATGCTGTTTTGAAAACGTGCAATTTTTCTAATGCAATTAAAATTGCAAATAAAATCCGAATAAAATCAAATATTTCATTTTAATATTTTTCCTCCAATATTTCAATTATTTTGGAGAAGTCATATTTTCTCCTCTCATTTATTTTAATATGAAATATTTTTCGGAGAGAAAAATAATTAAAACCAAAATCCTCGTTTCATTATTTGATAAAGTCAAATATGAAACCGCGAAAAATCCCCAACTCTCTCCGAGGGTCCTTGAGTTTCTTAGGATTTTCGAGGATTTTGCCAAAATGCAATAAAATATGCTATGCAATGATGATCTAATGTATAACATTCCAAATTGAAAATTTGGGATGTTACAAACCTACCCCCTTAAGATGAATCTCGCCCTCGAGATTCGGGTTAGCTAGAAAATAGGTGAGAGTGGTTCTTCCGTAGATCTTCCTCTCGTTCCCAGGTTCCTTCGTCCTCGGTATGGTGACTCCACTGAACTTTGCAAAACTTGATAACCCTGCTGCGGGTGACTCGGCTGGCATACTCAAGAATCTTAACTGGTTTCTCCTCATAGGTCAAGTCACTATCCAGTTGAATCGCTTCCAATGGCACCGTATCTCTCAGTGGTATCTCAGCCATCCCTGCGTGGCACTTCTTCAACTGGGAAACGTGAAATACATCATGAACTCCTGACAATACTTCAGGCAATTCCAGTTTGTAAGCAACTTCTCCCATACGCTCAAAAATTTTGTATGGTCCTACAAAACGTGGCGCTAACTTTCCTTTAACTCCAAAGCGCTTCACTCCTCGAAGTGGTGATACACGAAGATAAACTCTGTCTCCGACTTCGTGAACTGTCTCCTTGCGTTTAGAATCTGCATAACTCTTCTGCCTGGACTGGGCTACCTTGAGCCTATCGCGAATCAACTTCATTTTCCGTTCAGACTCTTTAATCAAATCTGGTCCAAACAACTGGCGGTCTCCAACTTCGTCCCATAACAATGGCGTTCTACACCTCCTTCCATACAAAGCTTCGAAAGGGGCCATCTTCAAACTGGTTTGATAACTGTTGTTGTAAGAGAACTCTGCATATGGCAAATTGTTGTCCCAACTAGATCCATAATCTAGCGCACAAGCTCTCAGCATATCTTCCAAAATCTGATTGACTCTCTCGGTCTGTCCGTCTGTCTATGGGTGAAAGGTTGTACTGAACTCTAGCCTGGTACCCAAAGTTTCATGTAACTGATTCCAAAACTTTGAAGTAACTAGGTTCCTCTATCTGATACAATGGTCCTCGGAACTCCATGCAGACATACAATCCTCGTCATGTATATCTTCGCCAACTTAGCACTGGTGTAAGTGGTCTTCACTGGGATGAAATGAGCTACTTTCGTCAAACGATCGACTACAACCCATATTGAGTCATAGCCTGAACGAGTCCTAGGCAATCCCGT